>NC_141692.1:20645828-21210026 GCF_964263255.1 Lissotriton vulgaris | reverse complement strand
ATCTAGTCAGTAAGGAGATTGGGGGTTCAACTACAAAGTCTGTTATCACTGAGGTATGTGGAAAGTCTAGGAGCGCCTATTATAATTGATAAGCTAAGCAATGCATTATTTAGTGTCCATAGTTCTGTTTGTGCAGATTTGTCCATGCAACAGTAGTAGAATGGACTGTCCTCCTATCCAAACCAAAAGTAAAGTAGTATCTTATTCTTTCTTGGTGGTAATTCACCTTTTTATCGTTGGCAATTGTCAAAGCATAAACATTTAGAAGACTTGAAAAGACATTATGGACAATCCCAGAGGACTGCACTCAGTGCATAGAGCTATTGCTGACTAGAATGGGAGTCCAATGGAATTGCCAAATATGCAATCCTAGTTAGCTACACAGACAGACTAATAAGAATAATCTAGTAATACCACAGGGAGTCATAGTCGAGGCAGGATAAGAATTTAGATCCAGTCTACAAGAAGATCAAAGACGATTTAGAAAAAATCGAATGAGGAATGCTAGGAAAAAATAGGTACTCTATATTAAAATTAAAACTTACTGGGGCCAGCAAAGGAGCCCTCGCCTGCCCGATCCTGGCCTGCATCCTGTTCAACAGCACCCTCCACCTCCTCCTGTGTCCTCTTGCCCCTGGGGGGAGCTGATGTACAACATGAAAGAAAGAAAGACCAGAAAACATGGATGATATTTGTCAACCAAATCAAACATTTCAAAAGAACAATAACAAAATATTTTGGCGAAATAGCACATTGACAAATATTCCACGGGATACATTGACCGACCTCATGTGGTCTACTACGTTATTAGTATTGCTTGATTTGCAGACCGTCGACTTGAAAAGTTCTTATGTAAGTCACTAAACAAAGTACTAAAAAGGTTTGCCTAGGATTGGCAGGCAGCAGTCCGCGGCAAGCGAAGTGACAGACAAAGTCCATAGTGATTGCAGATCAGCGACAACACTAAAGTTTCCTACTACATTAACCAGTCATTAAAATACTCAAACTATCAATCCACCACCACTATTTCTTCTTATCGCCATGTGTACAAAGGAAGGACTGGACTCGAGTCTGTAGGGGCTGATTTAGAAGCCCCTTGCGGCTCTTTTGCTCCATTGTTGCGTGACTTTTGTGACGCAGCGGCAGAACAAAAGAGGCGCAATGGTGCGGCGTATCTTAACAACGTGACGCATATGGGAGATGCATCACGTTGTAAAGCCCTGCGCCATCAGGGGGCGTTCCGGCGCAAGGGAGGGCGTTCCTGCGCAGGAACGCATCCTAAAAGTGGCTGAGGGAAATCTACAAGATTTCAATCAGTCACTTTAAGGACAATGATGCGTGACTGAAACCCTGCGCCTGCTTGAAGCAGACGTACGGCTTGACGCGGCATTGGGGAGATAGGGCACCCCAGAGCATTGATGGAGCTGCGCCATTGTTGCGACGCAACTCCAGCAATGCGCCGCCTTTACGGCACAGATGCCTAACGCTTTGGTGACGTTTTGGGCCCATGGTGCGCCACATTGTAAATACGGCGCACCATGGGTGGTGGTGGTGTGGTGCACAATTACTGGCGCATCCCTGCTACTTTGCAGGGATGCGCCGGTAATTAAAAATCTGAACCTTAGTGTCTAGCATTACGCAGTTCTTTAAACTACACTCATACATAATTTCACAGGCCAATGAAATGAACACAAAATCGAAAACAAATAAGCATAGTAGCAACACTACTGAGAAGGAGAGCAGTGCACCTGAAATGCACAGAAGATTTTGAAATATAATTTAACTACAATGTAATCAGCAGCATTATTGCTCTTGGTAAAAAACAAAAATTTGCAATTTAATAACACACAAAGCAGGAGAAAACAGAGTAGTAAAGAAATAGCTACTACTACTCACCAAGCCCGGGGATCTCAAGGCCAAGCAGGCCGAGCAGATCGCGTTCACGGTCCAGGACATCCGTCCAGCGGTGGGTGGCCTGGTTGTAGGTGCGCCGGACCCGAGAGTGGTGGTACATGGCCCGGCACGCCTTCTCCCACCGCTTCCGGCGCTCCCGGATCCCGTACCCGCTACCGATCTTGCCGCCTGCCATGATGGTCCTGGGGAGGCGGCGCTGAACATAAAAAATTAGTGCGCCCACCTCCTCCCGGCTGAAGATCTCCCGGGATGCGACCTGCTCCCCCCTCAAACGCCCTCACGGGAGCCAGGCACGGGGTGCGGGACCCTTCCCTTTCTCGGGATGCATCCCGGCTCACTTTACCATGGTCTGGGCAGAAAGGAAGATAAATAATAAACAAAATAGAATAGGGAAGAGAAGAAAAGAAAAGAAAAGAGTTTAAAAAAGTAGTTAAAAATTAACCAAAAGTAGCAGAAAACACAAAAATATAGGGCTAGAAAAATAGAGGGATAGATAATAAGTAAAATAGATAAAAAAAACTTCAAACAAGCAAAGGATGGCAGAGATTTAGAGAGGATACAAAAAGCATGCCCAGAACCATAGCAATGAATGAGAAACAAGATGGCCGCGCCCGTTCACGACCGCATGGGTAAGTTTGCGTGAGATTTTCCTCGCGATCACACGCAAAATTGTACTAGCGAGCCGCACACTTTGCGAGATTACACATCGCGCCCGGAAACGGAAATACGTCATACAAACAAGATGGCCGTGCCCGTGAACGACCGCAAGGGTAACTTCGCGCCGTTGCGCTACAAGTGGCTCGCTAAAACGCACAAAACCTTGCGAACTAACACGCCGCAGAAAAACAAATCGCATATTTGCACGAATTTGCGTCTTCCGAATTCGATCTCGCGCAAGTTCGCGCCCCGCGAAATTGCAGAAAAACGAGTTTTGCAAAACTGAAAGCACTCAGCAGGTGCAAGAGTTCAAACTCATCATTAGTAACCATTCCCTGTAGTGCTTCCTGACTGGGGCCCCTCCAGAGTTCAGTTGCTAATTGCAACAATTGAATGGCCCTGCTCTGACCCTCACAGCGGGATCATAGAATTGCTACAAGTAAGCCACAAAGGTCCTGGGAAAAAAAATTGCACTGCAACAGAAAGCAAATTACTGATAAGGAAGCAGGTGCCAGACCTGGAATTTTAAAACAGTGACACATTAATAAACCAACCCCAAATTAATTCATGTCAATTGAAGCAGGGCAGGTGTGCTTGCTTTTCCCCCCCATAATCTACAGTGATGATGAACCAGAGGGTGGCATTGATGTACCAGAGGGTGGCATGGGTGAAACAGAGGGTGGCAGTGGTGAAACAGAGGGTGCTGGGAACCTGTGATGATGAACCAGATGTGGAAACAACATAGTCGCGACCATTGCGAGCTGACAAGTAAGTTCGCAATTGCGAACTGGTACCAAACCCTTGCGAACTGGCAGAAACCCTTGCGAACACAAAAAAACCCAAAGAAATCTGCAAATTCGCGAGAATTCGCGGATTTTGCGGATTGCGAGTTCGCAAATTCGCAAAATTCGCAAACGCCAGCTTCGCAAAATTCACCCATGCTTAATCAAAATCATGAACACCATCCACTCCGGCTCTCCGTCAGACCCATGCCCACGCAACATTTTTAACAAAGCGGGCAAAACCATTGCACAACATCTCCTTAAGGCCATCAACATCTCCTTTGAGACAAGACCTTCCCGGAGAGCTGGATTTCAGACCGAGATCAACTCCCTACTCAAAAACCCAAGCCTGATCCAAAGGACCTGAACAACTTCCGACCCATCTCCCTGCTCCTGTCCCCAGCAGAGGTCATCGAGAAGACCGCCAACAGACAACTGACTGGCTACTGACCCACTACCTTCAGGAGAACAGCTTCCTGGACCCATCTCAGTTCAGGGGCCGCAGAAACCACAGCACCGAAACTGCCCTCATTGTTGCCACCAATGACATCAGGTCCATACTGGACAATGGCGAAACCGCAGCCCTCATCCTCCTGGACCTGTCAACTGCCTTTGACATGGTCTGCCACCGCATCTTACGCATACACCTCCACGACACAGGGATCCAAGACAAAGCCCTGGACCACCTCCTTCCTCTCCAGCAGAACCCAGGACGTCCTCCTCCCCCCTTTCCGATCCAAAATCAGCGAGATAATCTGCTTCATACCCCAAGGATCATCCCTCGGTCCGACATTGTTCAATATCTACTTGGCACCACTCGCTCACATCGTCCAACCACACAACCTCCACATCATCTCCTATGCCAACAACACCCAGCTGATCCTCTCCCTCACCAAGGACCACCTCACTGGCAAAACCAACCTTCAAGAAGGAATGAAATCAGTCGCTGAGTGGATGAAGAACAGCTGTCTTTAGCTGAACTCAGACAAGACGGAAGTCATCATCCTCGGCTCCACCCCCTCGGTGTGGGACTACTCCTGGTGGCCGACCTCACCAACTCCCATCAACCATGCACGCAACCTAGGGTTCATCCTCGACTCAACACTCTCCATGACCAAGCAAGTCAATGCCGTCTTGTCCTCCTGCTTCAACACCGTCTGCATGCTCCGCAAGATCTACAAGTGGATCCCCACCGAAACAAGAAGAACAGTCACCCAGGTCCTCGTCAGCAGTAGACTAGACTATGGTAACGCCCTCTATGTAGGAGCCTCGACCAAACTCCTGAAACGACAACAACACAGACAGAACGCACTTGATTCTCGACATCCCTCACCACAACCACATCACACCCCACCTGAAAGACCTGCACTGGCTTTCCATCAAAAAGAGGATCAACTTCAAGCTCCTCACCCATGCACACAATGCACTCCACAACTCTGACTAGCATACCTCAACAGACGACTCACCTTCTACATCCCTAACCACCAACCTCACCCTCGCCACCGTCCCCTGCATCCAAAGAGTGGCCACCGGTGGCAGATCATTCTCCCACCTCACCGCAAAACCTGGAACACCTTCCCTTCGTCCTACGACAGACCCAGGACCCACTTACCTTCAGGAGGGTACTCAAGATCTGGCTATTCGAGCAGAAGTAGCACCCCTCCCCCATCACCTTGAGACCCTCACAGGTGAGTAGTTTGCTTTACCAATGTTATGATTGATTGATTGATTGATTGATTGATTGATCTTTAAGTGGAGGTGTTCCATGGTTGTTGTTGGGTCGTCCGAGTGGGTGGTCAGATGGAGGATATTCTTATGGATGATGGCGATGCCTCCTTCTGGTCGGTTGGCGTGGTCCTTGTGGGTGATTTTGTATCAGTTGAGAATGGTGATGGTGATGTCTAGGCCTCTGGAGATTGCAACAGCAAGGGTGGTGAAGCAAAAGAAAATTTACAAAAAGGACAGAAAAATTGCAAAAATAAGAAAAAAGATAGAAGCACAAAAAATCCAATAAGAGGCAGAAAAAGGAAAAGGAGAGATAGAAGGGCAGCTCAGCAGCAGAGCAGTGACGCTCTACCACTAGATCATCAGTGTTGAGCTGAAGGCAGGAGGCTGAGGTGGAGGAGGGCCTCAAACTCCTGACCAGAGGGTCAGCAGCAGTGAGGGGGCAGCAAGTACCAGCAGAGCTATGTTGGGAACGGAGCATGCCACTGGTAAGGTCACCTGAGGACCACTGAGGATTGTTTATGGGCAGGAAGATGCGTCAAGTGTTACAGCGTGGTGGAAGGCCCTTTGCAAACTTTGAATAGTCACTTGTTACTAAATGCTAAATGTGGGTGTTAAATTGGCACAAATGGTGTGCAAACCTTGAGACCCTCACGGATGGGTAACGAGCTTTATAAATACCTGAACCATTTGATTGAAGCTACTTTTGCTTCCCTCTGCCTCTCTCTTCCCTCCTTCTCCACCTCTGTTGCTTCATTCTGCAGTTTCCATGCTTCTTTCTGCACCTGTCTTGCTTCTTTTTGCATTGCTGTTGTCTCTTTATGTACATCACTTGCCTCTTTCTGCACTTCACGTGCTTTTTGCTGCACCTCTCTTGCCTCTTTCGGCACCTCTGTTGTTTCTTTCTGCACTTCTCTTGCCTCCTTCTGGACCTCTTAGTTAGAGGTGGTTTTAATCCCCCTGCCCTGTTATGTACTAGGACCACACAGGGGAGGTCATACCAATCACACGGGTACCCCAACCAATAGTGAACCTTAGTGTATGTAGGTCTTTTCACTGTATTTCAAGTGTCTTTCAGCATAGCACCGACTCTGGGCCCGGTAGGTCAAAGTCAGATACCACTAATACCCATCTAGCTGCACAGATTTTCCTTTTTGGCTGTTTGGGGTTGTTGTGCTTTTTGCGGGTGGGTTGGCGGGTCTTGGGGCATTCCTGGGAAGGTCTAATACCGGATAGAAGTGGTTTGGACAAAATCCATGCAGAATTTTTTTTTGCTATTTCTGACATTTTGCTCAATGTAGCGTTTTCGGGGGCCTGTTTGGGGGGCTTCCTGGTGTTTGTGGGTGGGTTTCGGGGTCTGGGAGCACTGCTGGCTATGGATACTTTAGTGTGTAAGAGGTTTGAAGCAAATCCATGGTGGCAGAGGGGAGTTAGGGCCTAGCTGCACAGGGCGCGCGGAGTGATTTTGGAAATTGGCAAGAAAATGACTAAGTCCCCATTTTTGTACTTTTGCTTTTTGGCTGTTTGGGGGTCTTCTACTAGTTTTTGCCTCGGTTGACAGCTCTGGGGCCATTGCTGGGAAGCTCTAATGCCGGATAAAAGTGGTTTGGACCAAATCAAAGGCAGAATTTTGTTTGCGTTTTTGATGACTTGCTTGCCTTTGAGGTGCTCTTTGGGGGGGTTCAGGATGTTTGTGGGTGAGTTTTGGGGTCTGGGGGCACTACTGGGACAGTCTAATCTTGATTGCATTTGCTTTTCAGGAAATCCGTGGTGGAAAACGGGAGTTATGACCTAGCTGCACAGCGCGTTTGGACCGAAGGCTGAGAAATATTGTAAGTATGAGATTTTCCTTTTAGGCTGTTTGGGGGTGTTGTGCTTTTTTGCGGGTGGGTTGGCGGGTCTTGGGTCATTCCTGGGAAGGTCTAATACCGGGTAGAAGTGGTTTGGACAAAATCCATAAGGAATTGCATGTGTTTCGGGGTGTTCTAGATTTTTGCAACTGAGTTCTGTGGTCTTAGAGCACTCGTGAGAATGTGTAATTTTGGTTGCAAAGCATTTGAAGAAAATCCATGTTGGGAAAGGGGGGATTTGGCATAGTTGAAGAAAGCCTTTGCCACTATTTCTATTGCATGTGTTTGGGTGGGGGGGTTTTCGAGTCTTGGAGCGATGCTGTCTATGGATACTTTTGCTTGCTTGCAAGTGGTTTGAATACAATCCACGGTGGGTAAGCGGGTTTTTGGGCCTACTTTTACTTTCAAAGTATGTTTTGTCACCAGTTTTGTTATGTTATGTTATGTTATGGGAACTTATAACGCGCACAGCTGCTCCAGCAAAGGGGCGTCCTGGCGCTTGACAAGGTAAACAACACAACACAACTAAGAGCGCAGCAGAATAAAAAAGAGCCAACAAGCTAAGGAAATAGAAAGGTCTTAAAGGCCCTACAAAATGAGAGAAGATCATCCAGCGCACGGATCTTTAGAGGAAGGGAGTTCCACAGGACCGCAGCCCGCACTCGAAATTAGCGGCCTCCAGCTCGGCTAAGCTTGAAACGGGGAACCACTGCAAGTTCATAGCCCAAAGATCTTAAGGAACGGGCAGGAACGTACGGGGACAGGAGGATAGTAAGATGCTGGGGAGAGGAGCCCTTGAGGATTTTGTAAGACAGGCAAAGCACTTTAAATTGAATTCTCTGCTTAACCGGCAGCCAATGAAGGGAACACAAGGTGTTGGTGACGGAGCAGAACCTGGGCAGACCCACCACTGCTCTGGCTGCCGCGTTCTGAACACGCTGCAGACGGATGATTTCTGCCTGGTTAACCCCTACCAGGAGGGAGCTGGCGTAGTCAAGCCAAGAAACCACAGTCGCCTGCACCACTACCTGCCTGGTCGAGGAGTCAAAAAATTTCAAGACTGGTCTTAGACCCCGCAGAATGCCAAAACAGCATGCAGCAGTTCTCTTGGTGTGACATACGAAGCTTAGAGCAGGATCTAACCACACCCCAAGATTTGTTATCTCCGTTACCGGAGTCGGGGTGGTCCCAAGTTCAGGAGGCCACCACATGTCTCCCCAGAGTTCCGCCTGCTTGCCGATGATCATGATCTCTGTTTTTTGGCGTTCAGCTGGAGACAGTTTGAATTCATCCAGCTGGCAACCGCCCGAAGTCCATTCTGGAACCTTGGGGCATCCAGGCGAGATGCCCCAAGATTTTCTGCTAGGCCTCGTTTTTTGAGATCTGATTGGGGGTCTTCTACATTTTTGCGACTGGCTTCAATAAGGGTCTGGGTGGGAGCACTGCTGGGAAGGTCTAATTTTGTTGTAAACACAGTTTACAGTACACCTAGCTTGAGGGGAAAGATCCGCTAAATTAATTTGCCCATACTTATTTATCCTTCAAAAGGTGACTCAGACAGAGTACGAACTTTCAAAAATAGTGTACTGTCTATTAGGAAAATAAAAGTGTGACTTTTTGCACTACATAGCGTACATACCTTATATTTATTTATCAGTGGTGTTCTAATATCGCTTTCTGTTTTTCGTTCAATAAAACAGTCCGGGTTTCAGTCTGTGCAATGGGGAAAAAAGGTTGGAGTCAGGCTTCACATTAGCGAGCCGCAATTCAGCATCCGCCAGGCAGGCAGTGGACAGGGTGTCTTCTGGTCACCAACAGTGATGGACGGAGCGTCAGCTGGAATGGAGGAGTGCCGCTAATAAGAGGAATTGTTTCCTGCATGCAACTTACTTACCAAATTCAACAGGACAACTACAACAACATACAGATACAGTATCCATTTGTTTTCTTCTATGAGTGTGACTGCATTTCTTGGATCTCTGTCTGCTTCTAAATTGATCCCTACAGCCATTCTATAGGTTTTACTTCGGCTATTTTTTAAACCTAATTTAATGTAAGAAGTGTTTCTCTGAGAGATAGGCAAGTGAAAACGCTGCAGCCCTGTACTGTCGCATTCTAGTACTACTTACTTTTCAGTAACAATGCATGCAGTAGTGCATGCACTTCCTTTATGTCACTTAAAAGATTTATGGTTAGCTTTGTACCCAAAGATTTCTTTATCTTCAATTATTGTTTGTCTATGCTGTGCATTTTTTTTCTTCTCTCAACAAAACCTACCCAAAAAGAAACCCCCATTCCCATCCATTTGCCAAACCCGAACCCTCTTCCCCCGGGCTGTGTGGTTTTGCTTGATGTTTGACTAAATGACATCAATAATTCCACACACTTGCTGGGGAGGATAAGGTCATAGCAACAGGCTGGTGAAGGAATCCGAGGATATATTCTAGACTTACTCAGCTTCAGTACTATTTCTTGTAGTAGTAGCCAATGTCAAAGAAATTCAACACAAGTACAAGTTATATTTTCAATACTTTACCATTTGTTAGGCTACATTGTGGCACTGTTCTAGTGTACTGTCACCTGCTATATTCTCTATCGTACCGTTGTAATGCCACAGTAAGGACAAACCAGGTTTCATTTTCTTTTTTTCCATAGGTATGCTACTGCCGCTGTGTCACACCACTAGTACCACCGCAATGAGCAGGACATTTCATCCGCCCAGGATTGCCAACCTTAATCGCCATTTCCCGTGGAGCCAGCCCTGGGCATAGCCCTACTTTCAAACACAAATTACAGGTAAGATAAGCGTTTGTTGGGAGGTAGTATAATGGAGTATTAGGAGAGACGAGAGATTGACGGTAGTACTACTAAAGTCCTAGGACTCTTCAGGAAAACAAACTTACTGTTAAACCCCAACCCACCAGACTCAAAAGCAGTAAAAAACAGGTATGGTCAGATAAAGTTTCAAAAAGTATATTTTTGTAGCCCTAACAAAATAATCTCCCGCAAGACCCTCCCTAACCCCAATGATTGTTCTTCAAAAGTCCCAAAAACAACCCAACTCCCAATTCCCACCCCCCAAAAGTCTCTAAAAAAGGGGCAAGGGACACTACGGCAGGGTGCTGTTGACTTGAGCGGCCAGGGCATCATACTCCTTGAGGAGGGTGGCATGGTCGAAGCGGAGACCCTCCACCAAGTTCTTATAGGTTAGGACCTTCTGCTCCAGGTAGGACCCTCTGAGGCATAAGCGGCGCTGGCGTGCCTTGCAACTCCTGTGGGGGGCAGCTGCTGACTTTGCTGCTCGGCAGTGGTGGTTGGCTTTGGTAGCCCGGCTCCATACCGCTGGACCACTGTGCTGGCTGTCAGCCCATGGGGGCATGGAGGAGGATGCAGCTGTCCCAGTGGATGTTGTACCGGTAGACTGCGTGTCCTCCTCCTCCAGGGCCACCAGCCGCCGATATTCGGCGACAGTGGCATCCAGCCTCCGTTGCCGGGCCATTCGAGCCCGCTCCCTCCTTGATGGTCTGTTTGATTTGGAAGGAGCAACTTTATGAAGAAAGAAAGGCATAGTCTGTAACCAATGCTCCTTAAGATTAACACAAAATGATTGAGCAGAAAGTTGTGTCACAGTACAAGTAGCAAATTGAAAGCACAGTACATAGCTATTGAGGACAGTATCTATCTAACCTCCCACTTCTTCATCCTTGCTCTAACATTAGTGGTAGTTTAAGGAACACATTTTACGAGTACTATGGACTTCCATTACAGTCGACTATGACAGTACACCAGTCTATTCTTCTTCTCCTCTTGTTTAGGAAAATTGGTACGTTATCTTATGCAAGCCGGCATAATGCCAGCGCAGTGAACTTGCACCCGAGAAAAACAGACGCACACCATGATGAGTGAGACAGACTTGCGTTACTGTACCGGTCCAGTACATGCAGGTGGTGAAGCTCTTACTTTTCTATTACAGGTGGCACAGAGAATACTCTGTTAAAAGGGCTACTGCCTAATTAATTTAGCTTTCACCCTACAGTGCAAATGAGTACTAGAAAAGGAAAATGAAGAAGCTAAATAATCTGATTATCTATCACTTCACATGGGATGTATTTAATTACATATGGGATGACTTTAGGTGCTTTGCTTATTATTGAGTGAACAGTGATACACCCACACATGAATGACGTACTACTTCTAAACTAAAGTTATTAAGAGAGGTAGGGAGTGTCCACCGTAATAACCGGATATAAGCTGTGCTTGCAGTTGCAATACAAACTACTGCTACTATTCATGGTAGTATTTGAACAAAATTATACCTTCTTTTCCTTGCCTTTCCTACACTGGAACGGACGTGCAGGTGCGGTGTTACATGCTCTTCAAAGTAACACTTAGTTCATCCAGTGACCATCTACTCTCTGTAGATACACATATGCTATCTAAGAGTCAGATAGTACCATGATCCAGGCATCCATCCATTCAAAGTATATGCACACATACAGTTTCTGTTTCACCCACCCAGACTGTTTTCCTTCCACCCATCCTTGCTTCATCATTCACCCAGCCATGCACCATACCATATTCTTTCCTTCCCAGCCACCTCGGGGACCAAGAAAACACATATCATTCTTCTTTGCCAGTCATCATTAAATTTCTCGTCCTTCCACACTTTCTTACACCCTTCTTTCGCTTTTCGTTCATCCCATCCATCAAGTTCATCTCAGATCTGATTGGGATTCTTCTCGCCAAAAACTTCACAGCTAAGTCGAAGTACATTTAGAGGAGGCTACTACCTGGTTGATTTATAATACACCCGTGCAGAAAGCACACTCTGCAGTCTTCAATCTCAATAAGTAAGGAATATATAGCTTACCTCTGCCCGCCACCACCGTGTTAACCCTCACAGGCACATTGGTGTTGTCTGGCACTTGCACTACCTCCTCCCCAGAGTTGTTCCCCTCGTCCAATACCACCACCTCCGCACTGGCCCCACCACCAGATGTTCCACCTACAAAGTACATTTAAGAATGTTAGAATACACCACTCACTACTATATAATATTTGGTCTAGGAGGAATAAAGAAATGTGAAAAAAACAGAATACAATGTAATAGTTTGTGACTGTCTACTCTAAAGTAAAAATGTCCCTTTTTGCTGCACTTTTTGGCACAACTGATGAATGCTTGCTTTTTATTTTTAACACGCACCACTTTTATTTATTTATTTATTGACATTTGTAGAGCGCGGCGAATACCCGTGGGCGTCTCGGCGCTAATTAAGGGATGGATCAGCAACTGGGGTAAAGAAGATATACATGGCTATTGGTCAAATAACCACGTCTTTAGCTGTTTGCGGAATGTGAACAGGGAGGGACTTGCTCGAATATGTGCAGGAAGGGTGTTCCAGAGTCTAGGGGCGGCAACCAGGAAACGCCTGTCACCCCAGGTGACTGTTCTAGTGCGAGGCACAGCCAAGAAGTTCTGAATAGAGGAACGAAGAGATCGGGTTGGGACATGATGGAGAAGATTCTGTTTGAGAAAGTGGGGACCTTGATTATTGAGTGACTTGTAAACAATACACAGCGATTTGAATTTGATACGGCTGCGTATCGGGAGGCAATGGAGATCCCTAATGATGTTTGTAGCCACAAGAAATGTGTCCAATTAATCGTCAGCACTAAGCACTTTTCCATTTTCAGTTAAACGTTTAGTTTTATGACAAACTTGATTTAAATAAATGTGTTTACTTTTATTAAAGCGTTTAAACTGAAATAGACTCTGTGGTTTTTGGTCCTCCAGACTAGAGTGGATGAGCTAAAGGTTTTGGAATTTTTGCAAGCATGAGTCCGTGCCTCTGACACTTCTTGACTCTGACTCCGTACTCTTGTCCTGCGTTGGATAATCTAATCATCATTGGGGATCAATCATCGGTGACTTTGGGAGCTAAATGACTCTGCCACACTATCTAGTCAGTAAGGAGATTGGGGGTTCAACTACAAAGTCTGTTATCACTGAGGTATGTGGAAAGTCTAGGAGCGCCTATTATAATTGATAAGCTAAGCAATGCATTATTTAGTGTCCATAGTTCTGTTTGTGCAGATTTGTCCCTGCAACAGTAGTAGAATGGACTGTCCTCCTATCCAAACCAAAAGTAAAGTAGTATCTTATTCTTTCTTGGTGGTCATTCACCTTTTTATCGTTGGCAATTGTCAAAGCATAAACATTTAGAAGACTTGAAAAGACATTATGGACAATCCCAGAGGACTGCACTCAGTGCATAGAGCTATTGCTGACTAGAATGGGAGTCCAATGGAATTGCCAAATATGCAATCCTAGTTAGCTACACAGACAGACTAATAAGAATAATCTAGTAATACCACAGGGAGTCATAGTCGAGGCAGGATAAGAATTTAGATCCAGTCTACAAGAAGATCAAAGACGATTTAGAAAAAATTGAATGAGGAATGCTAGGAAAAAATAGGTACTCTATATTAAAATTAAAACTTACTGGGGCCAGCAAAGGAGCCCTCGCCTGCCCGATCCTGGCCTGCATCCTGTTCAACAGCACCCTCCACCTCCTCCTGTGTCCTCTTGCCCCTGGGGGGAGCTGATGTACAACATGAAAGAAAGAAAGACCAGAAAACATGGATGATATTTGTCAACCAAATCAAACATTTCAAAAGAACAATAACAAAATATTTTGGCGAAATAGCACATTGACAACTATTCCACGGGATACATTGACCGACCTCATGTGGTCTACTACGTTATTAGTATTGCTTGATTTGCAGACCGTCGACTTGAAAAGTTCTTATGTAAGTCACTAAACAAAGTACTAAAAAGGTTTGCCTAGGATTGGCAGGCAGCAGTCCGCGGCAAGCGAAGTGACAGACAAAGTCCATAGTGATTGCAGATCAGCGACAACACTAAAGTTTCCTACTACATTAACCAGTCATTAAAATACTCAAACTATCAATCCACCACCACTATTTCTTCTTATCGCCATGTGTACAAAGGAAGGACTGGACTCGAGTCTGTAGGGGCTGATTTAGAAGCCCCTTGCGGCTCTTTTGCTCCATTGTTGCGTGACTTTTGTGACGCAGCGGCAGAACAAAAGAGGCGCAATGGTGCGGCGTATCTTAACAACGTGACGCATATGGGAGATGCATCACGTTGTAAAGCCCTGCGCCATCAGGGGGCGTTCCGGCGCAAGGGAGGGCGTTCCTGCGCAGGAACGCATCCTAAAAGTGGCTGAGGGAAATCTACAAGATTTCAATCAGTCACTTTAAGGACAATGATGCGTGACTGAAACCCTGCGCCTGCTTGAAGCAGACGTACGGCTTGACGCGGCATTGGGGAGATAGGGCACCCCAGAGCATTGATGGAGCTGCGCCATCGTTGCGACGCAACTCCAGCAATGCGCCGCCTTTACGGCACAGATGCCTAACGCTTTGGTGACGTTTTGGGCCCATGGTGCGCCGCATTGTAAATACGGCGCACCATGGGTGGTGGTGGTGTGGTGCACAATTACTGGTGCATCCCTGCTACTTTGCAGGGATGCGCCGGTAATTAAAAATCTGAACCTTAGTGTCTAGCATTACGCAGTTCTTTAAACTACACTCATACATAATTTCACAGGCCAATGAAATGAACACAAAATCGAAAACAAATAAGCATAGTAGCAACACTACTGAGAAGGAGAGCAGTGCACCTGAAATGCACAGAAGATTTTGAAATATAATTTAACTACAATGTAATCAGCAGCATTATTGCTCTTGGTAAAAAACAAAAAATTGCAATTTAATAACACACAAAGCAGGAGAAAACAGAGTAGTAAAGAAATAGCTACTACTACTCACCAAGCCCGGGGATCTCAAGGCCAAGCAGGCCGAGCAGATCGCGTTCACGGTCCAGGACATCCGTCCAGCGGTGGGTGGCCTGGTTGTAGGTGCGCCGGACCCGAGAGTGGTGGTACATGGCCCGGCACGCCTTCTCCCACCGCTTCCGGCGCTCCCGGATCCCGTACCCGCTACCGATCTTGCCGCCTGCCATGATGGTCCTGGGGAGGCGGCGCTGAACATAAAAAATTAGTGCGCCCACCTCCTCCCGGCTGAAGATCTCCCGGGATGCGACCTGCTCCCCCCTCAAACGCCCTCACGGGAGCCAGGCACGGGGTGCGGGACCCTTCCCTTTCTCGGGATGCATCCCGGCTCACTTTACCATGGTCTGGGCAGAAAGGAAGATAAATAATAAACAAAATAGAATAGGGAAGAGAAGAAAAGAAAAGAAAAGAGTTTAAAAAAGTAGTTAAAAATTAACCAAAAGTAGCAGAAAACACAAAAATATAGGGCTAGAAAAATAGAGGGATAGATAATAAGTAAAATAGATTAAAAAAAACTTCAAACAAGCAAAGGATGGCAGAGATTTAGAGAGGATACAAAAAGCATGCCCAGAACCATAGCAATGAATGAGAAACAAGATGGCCGCGCCTGTTCACGACCGCATGGGTAAGTTTGCGTGAGATTTTCCTCGCGATCACACGCAAAATTGTACTAGCGAGCCGCACACTTTGCGAGATTACACATCGCGCCCGGAAACGGAAATACGTCATACAAACAAGATGGCCGTGCCCGTGAACGACCGCAAGGGTAACTTCGCGCCGTTGCGCTACAAGTGGCTCGCTAAAACGCACAAAACCTTGCGAACTAACACGCCGCAGAAAAACAAATCGCATATTTGCACGAATTTGCGTCTTCCGAATTCGATCTCGCGCAAGTTCGCGCCCCGCGAAATTGCAGAAAAACGAGTTTTGCAAAACTGAAAGCACTCAGCAGGTGCAAGAGTTCAAACTCATCATTAGTAACCATTCCCTGTAGTGCTTCCTGACTGGGGCCCCTCCAGAGTTCAGTTGCTAATTGCAACAATTGAATGGCCCTGCTCTGACCCTCACAGCAGGATCATAGAATTGCTACAAGTAAGCCACAAAGGTCCTGGGAAAAAAAATTGCACTGCAACAGAAAGCAAATTACTGATAAGGAAGCAGGTGCCAGACCTGGAATTTTAAAACAGTGACACATTAATAAACCAACCCCAAATTAATTCATGTCAATTGAAGCAGGGCAGGTGTGCTTGCTTTTCCCCCCCATAATCTACAGTGATGATGAACCAGAGGGTGGCATTGATGTACCAGAGGGTGGCATGGGTGAAACAGAGGGTGGCAGTGGTGAAACAGAGGGTGCTGGGAACCTGTGATGATGAACCAGATGTGGAAACAACATAGTCGCGACCATTGCGAGCTGACAAGTAAGTTCGCAATTGCGAACTGGTACCAAACCCTTGCGAACTGGCAGAAACCCTTGCGAACACAAAAAAACCCAAAGAAATCTGCAAATTCGCGAGAATTCGCGGATTTTGCGGATTGCGAGTTCGCAAATTCGCAAAATTCGCAAACGCCAGCTTCGCAAAATTCACCCATGCTTAATCAAAATCATGAACACCATCCACTCCGGCTCTCCGTCAGACCCATGCCCACGCAACATTTTTAACAAAGCGGGCAAAACCATTGCACAACATCTCCTTAAGGCCATCAACATCTCCTTTGAGACAAGACCTTCCCGGAGAGCTGGATTTCAGACCGAGATCAACTCCCTACTCAAAAACCCAAGCCTGATCCAAAGGACCTGAACAACTTCCGACCCATCTCCCTGCTCCTGTCCCCAGCAGAGGTCATCGAGAAGACCGCCAACAGACAACTGACTGGCTACTGACCCACTACCTTCAGGAGAACAGCTTCCTGGACCCATCTCAGTTCAGGGGCCGCAGAAACCACAGCACCGAAACTGCCCTCATTGTTGCCACCAATGACGTCAGGTCCATACTGGACAATGGCGAAACCGCAGCCCTCATCCTCCTGGACCTGTCAACTGCCTTTGACATGGTCTGCCACCGCATCTTACGCATACACCTCCACGACACAGGGATCCAAGACAAAGCCCTGGACCACCTCCTTCCTCTCCAGCAGAACCCAGGACGTCCTCCTCCCCCCTTTCCGATCCAAAATCAGCGAGATAATCTGCTTCATACCCCAAGGATCATCCCTCGGTCCGACATTGTTCAATATCTACTTGGCACCACTCGCTCACATCGTCCAACCACACAACCTCCACATCATCTCCTATGCCAACAACACCCAGCTGATCCTCTCCCTCACCAAGGACCACCTCACTGGCAAAACCAACCTTCAAGAAGGAATGAAATCAGTCGCTGAGTGGATGAAGAACAGCTGTCTTTAGCTGAACTCAGACAAGACGGAAGTCATCATCCTCGGCTCCACCCCCTCGGTGTGGGACTACTCCTGGTGGCCGACCTCACCAACTCCCATCAACCATGCACGCAACCTAGGGTTCATCCTCGACTCAACACTCTCCATGACCAAGCAAGTCAATGCCGTCTTGTCCTCCTGCTTCAACACCGTCTGCATGCTCCGCAAGATCTACAAGTGGATCCCCACCGAAACAAGAAGAACAGTCACCCAGGTCCTCGTCAGCAGTAGACTAGACTATGGTAACGCCCTCTATGTAGGAGCCTCGACCAAACTCCTGAAACGACAACAACACAGACAGAACGCACTTGATTCTCGACATCCCTCACCACAACCACATCACACCCCACCTGAAAGACCTGCACTGGCTTTCCATCAAAAAGAGGATCAACTTCAAGCTCCTCACCCATGCACACAATGCACTCCACAACTCTGACTAGCATACCTCAACAGACGACTCACCTTCTACATCCCTAACCACCAACCTCACCCTCGCCACCGTCCCCTGCATCCAAAGAGTGGCCACCGGTGGCAGATCATTCTCCCACCTCACCGCAAAACCTGGAACACCTTCCCTTCGTCCTACGACAGACCCAGGACCCACTTACCTTCAGGAGGGTACTCAAGATCTGGCTATTCGAGCAGAAGTAGCACCCCTCCCCCATCACCTTGAGACCCTCACAGGTGAGTAGTTTGCTTTACCAATGTTATGATTGATTGATTGATTGATTGATTGATTGATTGATTGATCTTTAAGTGGAGGTGTTCCATGGTTGTTGTTGGGTCGTCCGAGTGGGTGGTCAGATGGAGGATATTCTTATGGATGATGGCGATGCCTCCTTCTGGTCGGTTGGCGTGGTCCTTGTGGGTGATTTTGTAGCAGTTGAGAATGGTGATGGTGATGTCTAGGCCTCTGGAGATTGCAACAGCAAGGGTGGTGAAGCAAAAGAAAATTTACAAAAAGGACAGAAAAATTGCAAAAATCAGAAAAAAGATAGAAGCACAAAAAATCCAATAAGAGGCAGAAAAAGGAAAAGGAGAGATAGAAGGGCAGCTCAGCAGCAGAGCAGTGACGCTCTACCACTAGATCATCAGTGTTGAGCTGAAGGCAGGAGGCTGAGGTGGAGGAGGGCCTCAAACTCCTGACCAGAGGGTCAGCAGCAGTGAGGGGGCAGCAAGTACCAGCAGAGCTATGTTGGGAACGGAGCATGCCACTGGTAAGGTCACCTGAGGACCACTGAGGATTGTTTATGGGCAGGAAGATGCCCCTTCCTGCACAAAAACAATCCTGCATGGAACACAGGTGCATGCATTGAAGGGTGCCTGCATTCAATGCATTGGCACTAGGCAGCCAAAATGGCGACAGATCAACTGAAAAGGCAGGAATGCACCATATTCTTTTAAATATGTCACAGTCCTGTCCTTTTCCTGTCAAGCTGTGCAGCAACGCAAGGTGACAATGTCATAAATTTGCACCAATCTTTTTAACCACAGAAACTCCAATCACCAATACATTACCAGCTGAAAATGAAGATCCGTACGCATTCACGTATATGACATCCAAGACTCAATTATTGTTATCAAATAGTTTACCAAATTAACTATATCATTAAAAAAGGAGTAAAGCTCCCAATTTCTGCCACACCAATGTACATGCCTTACCTGTTCCTGGTTCCGAGTATTCAGAAGACGGAGTGAAAGCTTATGCCCAAAGGCCTCCCATTCTTTGCTTTCTCCTGAAATATTCCATGCCATCATAGGTAACTGTCCTCCCAAAATAAAGTCATGAAACTCCTAATGGGCTCCTGGTATCTAACAATGTAAGGGATATTGAGAAATCCACCACCATTTCCATCATAATGGGAAACCAAGTATGGGAACATATTTTCATTTTAAAATACTGTGCCTACTTTAAGGTTGCCTTTGATTGACATGACTAGACTGGAAAACAGCCTTTGCAATGAAGACAGAACCCCACGCTCCTTTACCCAGCAAGTGTTACCACGCTTGCCTTAACGGCGCATATGAATAGTAAAGGAAGTCAGCGCTCTAGCTTCAGAGGGGATGTGCAGGGAGATTGTTTGAAGAAACAGCAAGGCTCAGGATGTGTCTTGCTAAGTAAGGCTGGGGCTGGGTTGTAGGGCTCAGTGCGGGGGGTCAGGGTCGTTTTTAGGGCTATTAAAATTAAGCACTTTCTTTTCTAAAACATAATATAAGAAGGGAATTTTGAGAAACTGGCGGAGGTAAGCTTGCTGCCAAGAGAGGGTCAGATGTGTGTGGCCCTCTCTGTATTCATCATAATTTAGCATTATTAATATATTAGTATGATTGATTGCCACAGCTCATGTGTATCTGTGTTCTTGTAAAGGCACATGGAACAGTGCATTTATTACTGGTCTGCTAATTCTCTTGATTGATTAACTAACATTTACCAGATGGAAAATGTCACAAAGTACTATTCAGAGTCAAGTCTCAGTGAGGTTACATGTGGGGGAGGGGCCAGAGGGAGGAGGTAGGGTCAGTGGAAATGATGAGAGGTCAGCCTACCTGAGGTAGTCTCCCTTGTAGAGATGAGTTTTCAATCAAAGGGGATGTTGTTCTATATACTCCTTGCCTCCAAAGCTTTGGTGATCCCTACAGCTGCCCCTTTGTAATCCATTCCCCTGGCTGGTGATGATGAAATTGTATGGTTTTAGGAGGTATGTGTACCTGAGTGGCTGTCTCCTCTTCTTTGTTTGCAACTCATGCCCCGCAAAACCCATCTCTAAACCCTACTCTCTGTTTACATTAATCTTAGACACCAATCCTTTGATGTGAGTGTAAGGAGCTGTTTTTACGCTAGGGTTCAATGTTGGATGGTTGATGGTGTTGAAAGCTCCTGAGAGCTCACCCGAGAATAAGGTACGTTTTTCTTTTATTGTTGAGGAAGAGGGCATGGTCGACTTATTGGAGTATGGTTGTGGTAATACTGCAGTGTGGTCTTGATCATGATTGGTCTAGCTGATATGCTCTGGTAGCTGAGTGGCAACTGCCTTCTCAAGGGGTTTTCTAAAAAATGGGAGGTGTTTTATAGGACAGAAGTTGGGAAGATCAGTTGGGACAGGTGTAAGCGATTTCAGCAAGGGGAGAATCTGCCTGATCTTGAGGTCCTCAGGAATGAGAATTTTCAAACCCATTGCCAGACTTTGATTTGAAAACGGATTTAAAATGCTAATTTAGGCCTCAGTAAGAAATAGAATTAATTTGCTATATGTAACGTATCTCTGCTGAACAAGTTGGCACTATTACCCTTTCTACAAAAAGATTTTTGAAAATGTGTCTCACAGAGGAATGCCCTGACAAGTGAATTGTTTCACATCAGTTTGGTGAGATACTAACTGTGCCAAAGGATGACATTGTGACATTTTAACAAAGCTGCAAATGACGGTAGAAACAAGTCAAGCAGGAACTGGTTTGTGAGATGACAAACCCCGCACCGTCTCTTTCCCAGCAGTGGATGATAAAAAATAGTCAACATTCATGAGCAGTGATGTGTCATGCGGGTGGGGGCTGAAGGAGGTTGCTGGAGTGAAATTCAAGAAGAATTGTGCCCTTTAAAAATAAAGAAAATATGTTTTTGTTGAGCCTGTGGGTCCCTGTGGGACCCCCTGAGCTGGCCTAGCAGATCAGGGTGTTTCTACCCTTCCCCCTTTTCTTTCAGTGATTTCTTGTGACTTATCAAGTCACAAGATGGCTGCCAACACTTATTGGTTTGGAGTGTTGGCAGCCAATAAGAATGAAGTTTCTGCTGGGGAGGAGTTGCAACACCTCCTCTGTGCTCAGATATTGAAAGATTCCTTTTTTCATTTCTCAGGCACTACAGAACGGATTTACATCATTTTAAAAAATGTCGCTTTTTGAACCAAAGGCTACCTTATTGCCAAATTTCGTGTAATTTCGTTCAGCTTTGAAAATGAAGGGAGTGGGGGCCACGAGTTCCCCCTCCTGAGGACGCGTCACCTCTGCCTGACACAGTGAAAGTGGCCAAAAATATAGGAGTGCATTTTGATACTGCTCTCTCTTTCCATCCACATTCAATAGCAGTAGCAGGGAGTGTTTTCAGCCTTATCAAATTCCTGAAAAAAAAATCTTTGATTTAATCCCACTCACCACAAGGAAATCAGTGGCAGTTGCCCTAATTCTCTCACGTCTGGACTATTGCAACAGCCTCCTGGCAGTAGCAAAAAATGTTTTTTTTTAAATAAAAAGGGGTCAACCCGTTCTGGATGGGGTCTCCAGGGCCACAAAAATGCCAGAAGAAGGGGGCCGCACAGCCCCCATTCTAAAAAACAAATATTTAAAAAATGGTGCATCCCACTGTTAGGTTATGCTCCCTTTCTCCACAACTCTAGAAACGTGCCCCCTGGTGCATTGTACCTTTTTGGAGTTAATTCCCCTTGAATACTGAGGGACCCTGGGGGCCGACTTGCCCACCAGGTACCTCCAGTAAGCGCCACAGAGCTGGATTTCAGAGAGGTGGTCCGAGGCCATGCCCCTTTTCACACCACTCTGCAAACACAGCTTGTGGCACACTGCTACTCGGAGGATAAAGTCCACTGGTGTCCTGAGGACCTCAGGACACAACTGGACGTCATCCTCCGATCAGCAGTGCACCACAAGCTGAGTTTACAGAGTGGTAAAAAAGAGCGTGGCCTTGGACCACCTCTCTGCAATCCAGTTGTGTGACACTTATTGGAAGTACCTGGTGGGATAGTTGGCCCCCAGGGACCCTCAGTATTCAAGGAGACGTAATCGACCCAACTTAGAACACGCCAAGGGGCATGTTTGCAGGGTGGTGGAGAAAGGGTGTGTGGCCTTTTCCACCTCTCAGCAATAGGTAAATGGGAAATGAGACACCACACCAATTGCAATAGTACTAATTGCATCTACCTGATCATATGCCCATGCAATTTATACTGTATTGGCATGACAACACGAAATGTCAAAACCAGAATCTCTGAACACCGCAGCAATTTCAGATGCAAGAAGGACAACACAAAAATGTGCAAGCACTTCCTGGAAAAGAACCACAGCCCAGACTCAATTCACTGGCTTGTCCTGGAAAACTGCCCATATACCTCCAAAGATGGGCTTTTCCACAAGGAACAGCGGTGGATACATATGCTGTCTAGTGATCGTAATGGTCTCAACGAAGACATACCTTGGTCCACCCTATGATTGCCTAATTGTTTATTTATATTTCTGGATGCTACCTTTCCCAGGTATACGACATTAATAAGAGACCTAAACTACTAAAGAGAAAATGCACAAAAATATACTGAAATACACTGCCCTTTATAAACATTGATAGTCAGCTTCACCTGCTATTGGTAATGGGCGTACTCCCTTTATTCTACGTTCACCATTCCAATATGGCCGACACTTTTACATCATTCACACTAGCCTTTTAAATGTCGCAACACTATCAAGGATTATGCTGGCTAAACAATACCGCTTCCATATGGGATTAATAACATAGAGACATTCCTATTGTCATACTAACCATAAGCTTTGATCAAACACGCATAATAGCACTTTTAAATCACTCTATCATGGTTAATAACATATACCCTGAATTTCCGTCGCAATCACGATGATGGTATATAATAGTTATATAGAATGTTTTCGAACCCTCCTTTTATGTACATAAACCACCAAGGATTCGGTAACTAACACTCCAGATAGCCTCTCTAACACATTAATCACGCACTCTACGCCGTTTTTGACTTATGCAAAGATGGCCGCGATTGTAGAGATCTAATGAGAGGCTTCCTGACCTTGATATATAAACAGGAAGTCGGGCAACACCACCCATCCACCCGGTTCCAGCGGCGATGGGTAGGTGTTAGAAGTGCAGCTCAGGATACTACCAAGTAAGTGTAAGCCACTCGAGAATTCCCCCAGCATAACCTTACATCTACTACTAATATGCGGTAAAAGGATAGCGCCTTTTAAACTTAGCTTTACACGCACGGGTGTTCTCATAACACTGGGTTCCATGGGGCGGGGTTTTAAACTATCACGCATGATAATCATCCTCGATATTTCGCCCTCTACCAGTATTTAGCATCACCATGGGCGCGCCACAACATGAGTACGATCGGCCGCCCTAACATAGATCTCATCCACCGATAAGCAGCCCGAATGCCAAGCGTTACACACGCTCGGCACTCACACGGCTCTCGCAGTGATAGACGGGCGCTCCAGAATATGAGGTCATCTGGCCGCGCTAACAAAGCACAAATGCCCGAACCTCCGCCCGAACACGGAACGTTAGACATACTCGGCTATCCAACGGCCTGGGCAGTTAATCAAACGCATGACTAAACAATGCGATAGTTCACCAATATGTCACACCGAGGAACCCTGGTGCAATACAGATCAGCTCCAGCCTACTCCCACTATAGAAACAATCGCTCAGATATACGGGGAAGGCACTTCAATAACAATGCATTTCTCATGATACAATGTTCCATCAAAGTAACAGAGATATAGATTTTCTAGCTGACCTGACCAACAACATCACTGACATGTCTACAACATTATGCCACTGTTAAATAATTTTAAATAATTTTGTTGGAAATCCTAGAGCTTACCAACACTAAGGACTATTTAAACACAGAAACTTTTCCTTTCACCAGCAATCCCCGCTAGTCATAGTCCAAGTGAAATTCAAATAATATATCTAGATAATTCACCTTACCATTTTTTCTGATGAATATGTATCTACAAAATTGTGATTCTCATCAATGAATATGCATAAATCCAGCAGCTTTTAAGATTTTCCTCCCACACATACAGCCTCATGGTGGAAGATCTCCCTGAAGCTTTACCCGCTGGACACTGTCGTTGTTTGTTTGTTTTTAATACTAGGTGAGTTTTGAATAGTTGTAGGATACCACACCGGTATTCTTTTAAGTAAGATGTTATTTTCACAAGTCACTCCCACAGAACTACCTCTTTTTTTGAGAGTGCTTGCTACACTTGTGCAACGGTGCTATGACACACATCGACTATCACTGGCATGTTAAATTGCATAAGTATTACAGTCATTGATGTACCTCTCTATCAACAGCTCGTTGTGATATGCTTGTGCCCTTTTCTCAACAGGTATTGACAATCGCAACGCAAGAAGGGTAATATAATAGTGTTATCCTCCCTGAAATACATATTCTGTGGTAGCCATAGGAGCATAGATACACCACACCATACACAAATTAGAGTAGACAGTTTTCCTCACACGTAGATACCTGCTATCATAGTCACACGTGGTCCTGAAGAATCGCTTGATATTGCTTTATAGCGTGAAACATGTTGACCTGACTACAACAACCTCTGGATCAGAGTTGGAAACATTATTTTCTTTCACTCCCTTCCAAGGTAATCGTTTTTAACCAAAGCAGTGGCCCTCTGAATAAAGTACTCTAGGTACCACTAGCTTTATTTTAACCCACAACACTTACGTCTACAACCTACATCTGGCCCCATACACGCACTTCATCTATACGGCAGTTGGAAAAAGATCTCCGCTAAAGAGCCCCTCTTTGAGGTGTCGCCCGTTGGGTATTGCACCGCCGACCCAACGAGGAGCAAGCCCAAATGATGAAGCCTGACACCTGAAAGGGTGTGTGAGGGCATTAAATCCAACAATATGGATTCCCAGGGTGAACCTCTAACCACCCTTCCATAATCCATTTACATCACTGACAGTACCAACCCTTCTTTTTGTTAGGAACAGCACGATATTTTTTGCATAGACGCACCTCTCAGCAATCCCACTGAGTGTGGCTTACTGGAGGTAAGAGGTAGGCTAATTGGCCCCTAAAGGACCCCCAGCAGCGAAGGGGACTTCAATCCCCATCCAAGAACGTGCTTTGGAGAATTTTTGTAGAGTGGTGAGAAGAGGAGGCGTGGCTTGCTCTTCGAATTTAGCAATGCTGCTGTGTGGGACTTACTGGAGGTAATATGAGGGGTAGTTGGCCCCAGAGGATATCCTTGGGGGCCAGCTACCCCTCTTGTTTCTTCCAGTAAGTCGCTCACAGTGGGATTGCTAAGAAGTCTTCAGAGGCCATGCCCTCCTTTCTCCACCATTCTGCAAACACTCCTCCTGGCAGACTACGGGATGGGGAATGAAGTCCAATTTACTCCTGAGGGACTTTGGGGACCAAGAAGCCCTACTGGTACCTCCTGTAAACCCTACGCACTGGAATTCCTGAGCCCTGGTTGGAGGCCCAGCACCCTTTTTCCACCGCTCTGCAAATGCGACTACTAGTTAAAGAAGTGTTTGCCATGTAATTGGTTTTGCATTTGCAAGAATTAGAGCTATTGGCATTGTAAATGAGAACGTTTTTTTACTAATTTTTGTGGTGTGGAATGGATGTATGCTGTGTGTAGTGGAACTATGTGATATGTTGTGCAGTAAAATTATGTGGATAGAAAGTATGTGGTATTTAGTGCATAGGAATTATGTAGGGTGGGATTATGTGTTATGGAGAGTAATTATGTGGTATGGTAGTCTCTGTTGCGGAGTGGTGACTTAAGGTTTAGTCGTCCTCGTTTCCTTCGAATCCCAACTATGAACTTGGTGAGACAAAAAAAGATGGAATCAGTGAGAAGCACTAATGGACCTAGTCAGAAGTATGAGCAGGGCCACTGGAATCATGGGACTGTTTGGCTGCACCAACTTTCGCATAATTATACGTTTTCTGCATTAGCCACGCAATTCATCATCTCCACCCTAATCTGCAGATCTGAAGAAAAAAGCCTTGTTTCTAGCTGAAACGGGTCAAACATTACCAAAAATGCAGCGTCAAGTGTTACAGCGTGGTGGAAGGCCCTTTGCAAACTTTGAATAGTCACTTGTTACTTAATGCTAAATGTGGGTGTTAAATTGGTACAAATGGTGTGCAAGCCTTGAGACCCTCACGGATGGGTAATGAGCTTTATAAATACCTGCACCATTTGATTGAAGCTACATTTGCTTCCCTCTGCGTCTCTCTTCCCTCTTTCTATACCTCTGTTGTCTCTTTTTTCACTCATTTCCCCTCTTTCTGTACCTTTCTGGCATTATTTTGCATCGCACTTGCCTCTTTCTGCACTTTTATTGCTTCTTTCTACACCTCTGTTGCTTCTTTCAGCAATTTTCTTGCCTCTTTGTGCACTTCTCCTGCCTGTGTCTTTACCTCTCTGGCCTCTTTTTGTTCCTCTATGTTTGCTCTTCCTGTACCTCACTTGCTACTTTCTACAAGTCCCTTGCCTCCTTCTCCTCCTCTGTTGCTTCATTCTGCACTTTCCATGCTTCTTTCTGCACCAGTCCTGCTTCTTTTTGCACCCCTGTTGTCTCTTTATGTACCTCTTTTGCCTCTTTCTGCAGTTTTCTTGCCTTTTTCTGCAGTTCTCTTGCCTCTTTCTGCACCTCTGTTGCTTCTTTCAACAAGTCTCTTGCTTCTTTCTGCACCCCTATTGCTTCATTCTGCAGTTTCCATGCTTCTTTCTGCACCTGTCTTGCTTCTTTTTGCATTGCTGTTGTCTCTTTATATACATCACTTGCCTCTTTCTGTACTTCACGTGCTTTTTGCTGCACCTCTCTTGCCTCTTTAGGCACCTCTGTTGTTTCTTTCTGCACTTCTCTTGCCTCCTTCTGCACCTCTTAGTTAGAGGTGATTTTAATCCCCCTGCCCTGTTATGTACTAGGACCACACAGGGGAGGTCATGCCAATCACACGGGTACCCCAACCCATAGTGAACCCTAGTGTATGTAGGTCTTTTCACTGTATTTCAAGTGTCTTTCAGCATAGCACCAACTCTGGGCCCGGTAGGTCAAAGTCAGATACCACTAATACCCATCTAGCTGCACAGCGCGTTTGGACCGAAGGCCGAGAAATATTGTATGTATGAGATTTTCCTTTTTGGCTGTTTGGGGATGTTTTGCTTTTTTGCGGGTGGGTTGGTGGATCTTGGGGCATTCCTGGGAAGGTCTAATACCGGATAGAAGTGGTTTGGACAAAATCCATGCAGAATTTTTTTTGTTGCTATTTCTGACATTTTGCTCAATGTAGCGTTTTCGGGGGCCTGTTTGGGGGGCTTCCTGGTGTTTGTGGGTGGGTTTCGGGGTCTGGGAGCACTGCTGGCTATGGATACTTTAGTTTGCAAGAGGTTTGAAGCAAATCCATGGTGGCAGAGGGGAGTTAGGGCCTAGCTGCAGAGCGCGCGCGGAGTGATTTTGGAAATTGTCAAGAAAATGACTAAGTCCCCATTTTTGTACTTTTGCTTTTTGGCTGTTTGGGGGTCTTCTACTAGTTTTCGCCTGGGTTGACGGCTCTGGGGCCATTGCTGGGAAGCTCTAATACCGGATAAAAGTGGTTTGGACCAAATCGGAGGCAGAATTTTTTTTGCGTTTTTGCTGACTTGCTTGCCTTGGAGGTGCTCTTTGGGGGGGTTCCGGGTATTTGTGGGTGAGTTTTGGGGTCTGGGAGCACTGCTGGGACAGTCTAATCTTGATTGCATTTGCTTTTCAGGAAATCCGTGGTGGAAAACAGGAGTTATGACCTAGCTGCACAGCGTGTTTGGACCGAAGGCCGAGAAATATTGTAAGTGTGAGATTTTCCTTTTTGGCTGTTTAGGGGTGTTGTGCTTTTTTGCGGGTGGGTTGGCGGGTCTTGGGGCATTCCTGGGAAGGTCTAATACCGGGTAGAAGTGGTTTGGACAAAATCCATAAGGAATTGCATGTGTTTCGGGGTGTTCTAGATTTTTGCAACTGAGTTCTGGGGTCTTAGAGCACTCGTGAGAATGTGTAATTTTGGTTGCAAGTCATTTGAAGAAAATCCATGCTGGGAAAGTGGGGATTTGGCATAGTTAAAGAAAGCCTTTGCCACTATTCTTAACTTAGGGCTCGTTAGGGTTAGCAGTATTTCTATTGCATGTGTTTGGGTGGGGGGGTTTTCGAGTCTTGGAGCGATGCTGTCTATGGATACTTTTGCTTGCTTGCAAGTGGTTTGAATACAATCCACAGTGGGTAAGGGGGTATTTGGGCCTACTTTTTCTTTCAAAGTACGTTTTGTCACCAGTTTTGTTATGTTATGTTATGTTATGGGAACTTATAACGCGCACAGCTGCTCCAGCGAAGGGGCATCCTGGCGCTTGACAAGGTAAACAACACAACACAACTAAGAGCGCAGCAGACTAAAAAAGAGCCAACAAGCTAAGGAAATAGAAAGGTTTTAATGGCCCTACAAAATGAGAGAAGATCATCCAGCGCACGGATCTTTAGAGGAAGGGAGTTCCACAGGACCACAGCCCGCACTCGAAATGAGAGGCCTCCAGCTCGGCTAAGCTTGAACCGGGGAACCACTGCAAGTTCATGGCCCAAAGATCTTAAGGAACGGGCAGGAACGTACGGGGACAGGAGGATAGTAAGAATCTGGGGAGAGGAGCCCTTAAGGATTTTGTAAGACAGGCAAAGCACTTTTAATTGAATCCTCTGCTTAACCGGCAGCCAATGAAGGGAACGCAAGGTGTTGGTGACGGAGCAGAACCTGGGCAGACCCACCACTGCTCTGGCTGCCGCGTTCTGAACACGCTGCAGACGGATGATTTCTGCCTGGTTAACCCCTACCAGGAGGGAGCTGGCGTAGTCAAGCCAAGAAACCACCGTCGCCTACACCACTAGCTGCCTGGTCGAGTCGTCAAAAAATTTCAAGACTGGTCTTAGACCCCGCAGAATGCCAAAACAGCATTCAGCAGTTCTCTTGGTGTGACATACGAAGCTAAGGGCAGGATCTAGCTACACCCCAAGATTTTTTATCTCCGTTACCGGAGTCGGGGTGGTCCCAAGTTCAGGAGGCCACCACAGAGTTCCGCCTGCTTGCCGATGATCATGATCTCTGTTTTTTTTGCGTTCAGCTGGAGACAGTTGGAATTCATCCAGCTGGCAACCGCCCGAAGTCCATTCTGGAACCTTGGGGCATCCAGGCGAGATGCCCCAAGGTTTTCTGCTAGGCCTCGTTTTTTGAGATCTGATTGGGGGTCTTCTACATTTTTGCGACTGGCTTTAGTAAGGGTCTGGGTGGGAGCACTGCTGGGAAGGTCTAATTTTGTTCTAACACACAGTTCACAGTACACCTAGCTTGAGGGGAAAGATCTGCTAAAATTATTTGCCCATACTTATTTATCCTTCAAAAGGTGACTCAGACAGAGTACGCACTTTCAAAAATATTGTACTGTCTATTAGGAAAATCAAAGTGTGACTTTTTGCACTACATAGCGTACATACCTTATATTTATTTATTAGTGGTGTTCTAATATCGCTTTCTGTTTTCGTTCAATAATTACAGGCAGGGTTTCAGTCTGTGCAATGGGGAAAAAAGGATGGAGTCAGGCTTCACATTAGCGAGCGCAATTCAGCATCGGCCAGGCAGGCAGTGGACAGGGTGTCTTCTGGTCACCAACATTGATGGACGGAGCGTCAGCTGGAATGGAGGAGTGCCGCTAATAAGAGGAATTGTTTCCTGCATGCAATTCAACAGGACAACTACAACAACATACAGATACAGTATCCATTGTTTTCTTCTATGAGTGTGACTGCATTTCTTGGATCTCTCTCTGCTCCTAAATTGATCCCTACAGCCATTCTATAGGTTTTACTTCGGCTATTTTTTAAACCTAATTTAATGTAAGAAGTGTTTCTCTGAGTGCAGAGATAGGCAAGTGAAAACGCTGCAGCCCTGTACTGTCGCATTCTAGTACTACTTACTTTTCCATTACAATGCATGCAGTAGTGCATGCACTTCCTTTATGTCACTTAAAAGATTTATGGTTAGCTTTGTACCCAAAGATTTCTTTATCTTCAATTATTGTTTGTCCATGCTGTGCATTTTTTTTTCTTCTCTCAACAAAACCTACCCAAAAAGGACCCCCCATTCCCATTTATTTTCCAAACCCTAACCCTCTTCCCCCGGGCTGTGTGGCTTTGCTTGATGTGTGACTAAATGACATCAATAATTCCACACACTTGCTGGGGAGGATAAGGTCATAGCAACAGGCTGGTGAAGGAATCCGAGGATATATTCTAGACTTACTCAGCTTCAGTACTGTTTCTTGTAGTAGTAGCCAATGTCAAAGAAATTCAACACAAGTACAAGTTATACTTTCAATACTTTACCATTTGTTAGGCTACATTGTGGCACTGTTCTAGTGTACTGTCACCTGCTATATTCTCTATCGTACCGTTGTAATGCTACAGTAAGGACAAACCAGGTTTCATTTTCTTTTTTTCCATAGGCATGCAACTGCCACTGTGTCACACCACTAGTACCACCGCAATGAGGAGGACATTTCATCCGCCAAGGATTGCCAACCTTAATCGCCATTTCCCGTGGAGCCAGCCCTGGGCATAGCCCTACTTTCAAACACAAATTACAGGTAAGATAAACGTTTGGTGGGAGGTAGTATAATGAAGAATTAGGAGAGACGAGAGATTGACGGTAGTACTACTAAAGTCCTAGGACTCTTCAGGAAAACAAACTTACTGCTAAACCCCCACCCACCAGACTCAAAAGCAGTAAAAAACAGGTATGGTCAGATAAAGTTTCAAAAAGTATATTTTTGTAGCCCTAACAAAATAATCTCCCGCAAGACCCTCCCTAACCCCAACGATTGTCCTTCAAAAGTCCCAAAAACAACCCAACTCCCAATTCCCACCCCCCCAAAGTCTCTAAAAAAGGGGCAAGGGACACTACGGCCGGGTGCTGTTGACTTAAGCAGCCAGGGCATCATACTCCTTGCGGAGGGTGGCATGGTCGAAGCGGAGGCCCTCCACCAAGTTCTTAGAGGTTAGGACCTCCTGCTCCAGGTAGGACACTCTGAGGCATAAGCGGCGCTGGCGTGCCTTGCAACTCCTGTGGGGGGCAGCAGCTGTCTTTGCTGCTCGGCAGTGGCGGTTGGCTTTGGTAGCCTGGCTCCGTACCGCTGGAGCACTGCGCTGGCTGGCAACCCATGGGGGCATGGAGGAGGATGCAGCTGTCCCAGTGGATGTTGTACCGGTAGACTGCGTGTCCTCCTCCTCCAGGGCCACCAGCCACCGATAATCGGCGACAGTGGCATCCATCCTCCGTTGCCGGGCCATTCGAGCCAGATCCCTCCTTGATGGTCTGTTTGATTTGGAAGAAGCAACTATATGAAGAAAGAAAGGCATAGTCTGTAACCAATGCTCCTTAAGATTAACAGAAAATGATTGAGCAGAAAGTTGTGTCACAGTACAAGTAGCAAATTGATAGCACAGTACATAACTATTGAGGACAGTATCTATCTAACCTCCCACTTCTTCATCCTTGCTCTAACATTAGTGGGAGTTTAAGGAACAAATTCTACGAGCACTATGGACTTCCATTACAGTCGACTATGACAGTACACCAGTCTTATTCTTCTTCTTCTCTCTTGTTTAGGAAAATTGGTACGTTATCTTATGCAAGCCGGCATAATGCCAGCGCAGTGAACTTGCACCTGAGGAAAACAGACGCACACCATGATGAGTGAGACAGACTTGCGTTACTGTACCGGTCCAGTACATGCAGAAGGTGAAGCTCTTACTTTTCTATTACGGGTGGCACTGAGAATACTCTGTTAAAAGGGCTACTGCTTAATTAATTTAGCTTTCACCCTACAGTGCAAATGAGTACTAGAAATGGAAAATGAAGTAGCTAAATAATCTGATTATCTATCACTCCACATGGGATGTATTTGATTATATATGGGATGACATTAGGTGCTTTGCTTATTATTGAGTGAACAGTGATACACCCACACATGAATGACGTACTACTACTAAACTAAAGTTATTAAGAGAGGTAGGGAGTGTCCACCGTAATAACCGGATATATGCTGTGCTTGCAGTTGCAATACAAACTACTGCTACTATTCATGGTAGTATTTGGACAAAATTACACCTTCTTTTCCTTGCCTTTCCTACACTGGAACGGACGTGCGGGTGCGGTGTTACATGCTCTTCAAAGTAACACTTATTTTATCCAGTGACCATCTACTCTCTCTAGATACACATATGCTATCTAAGAGTCAGATAGTACCATGATCCAGGCATCCATCCATTCAAAGTATATGCACACATACAGTTTCTGTTTCACCCACCCAGGCTGTTCTCCTTCCACCCATCTTTGCTTCATCATTCGCCCAGCCATGCACCATACCATATTCTTTCCTTCCCAGCCAACTCGGGGACCAAGCAAACACATATCATTCTTCTTTGCCAGTCATCATTAAATTTCTCGTCCTTCCACACTTACTTACAAGTACAAACAGCGCTCCGTTACCTGAACGCGCTGTGACTCGCTTCGCTCTCGAGCTGAGTGGTCGCTCCCCTGCTCCCCTGGTGACCTGTGGTATCGTTGCTCCGCATTTACTTTATTTACTGCCTCCTAATTGTTGCCTGCAGTCTGCCCTGCTTGCCGCTTTACTCTTTTAGCATATTTAAAGCGCTATTGCTACTGTAACTGGTATTGCGCGTTTCTCCACAAGCGCTCCGCTCTGCTGACCCCTCCGCCTCCATTTTGTTTGTTTGTTGTGGTCGCCCTCTGGAGCCCGCCCCGCCTCCCAGCTGAGCCGCCCTCGCCCCTCCCCCCCCACTATCCATATATGACAGTTCTTCCCGCGCGCAGCGTTCACGCGCAGCGACCGCGCCCAATCCGCGCCGAAGGTGCGCCAAAGGTAAGCCCGTCTACGCCCGTCCGCGCCTGGACCGTGCCCAGCGCCAGACCCCCTGCCCCTCGTGCTGCCCAGCCCTCCCGCATTACCTACGATGCCACCACCCTCCTAGCCCTCAACCCCGGCCGTTCCCCCAACTGCGTCCAAGCCGCTCCTGGACACACCCATGGTCCATTCTCATGCTACTCCTGCAAATTCATCGGTACCAACTCCGCTACGATCACACCTCAGATTCCCGACACCAACCACCTACAATGCATCCTTCTCAACACCGATCGGTCCACAGGCACGCCATTGACCTATGGAATCTACTAGACACCATCTCTTCAGACGTCGCCTTCCTAACAGAAACATGGATGAACGCTTCCTCAGCCCCAGACATCACCATTGCCATCCCTGAAGAATATAAGATCACACGCAAGGACCGTACCGGCCACACAGGAGGAGGAATCGCTATCGTCCATAAAAAATCTATCCACATCTCAACCAGCTCTGACGTCAATCTCGCCAACTCTGAACACCTTCACTTCCAGATCCACATCGACCCCAAGACCACACTCAGAGGCACCCTCCTCTACAGACCACCAGGACCCGCGCAAAATTCAGTGAAGACATCACGGACTTCATCACTCCACACGCGCTCCCCTCCAAAGATTACATCCTTCTGGGAGACCTCAACTTTCACCTTGAAAAGAACAACGACCGCAACACCACCACCCTTTGGACAACCTCGCCAACCTCGGACTTAAACAACTGGTCACTTCCCCCACCCACATCGCAGGTCACACACTCGACCCTATCTTCACCTCCAGCAACCATGTCTCCTTCAGCCACACTACGGATCTCCTCTGGACTGACCAGAGCTGCGTTCACTTCACCTACAACAAGCCGAAACCCATCAACCACCCCCAACCAACTCTGCAAAGAAACTGGAACAAAATCACCATCGACCAGATCTCCTCATCGCTCCTTCTAAACACCCCAGCCCACTCTTCTAACCCAGACCAAGCCGCCACCAACTTCACCCTATGGTTATCCAACAGCGCCGACATCCTAGCACCACTGAAAAAACGTCAAAGCAAACCTGGCAGCAAGAAGGCCTCATGGTTCAACGATGATCTTAAGAAGTCCAAGAAACTCTGCCGCTCCCTTGAAAAGGCCTGGAAAAAAGACCCATCCACTAGCACCAAGGACGCCTTCAAAAACGCCACCCGCACACACCACCAACTAATCCGAAAGGCCAAGAAATCAGCATTCAAGGATCGACTAGACAACAATGCACACAACAGCAAGGAACTTTTCAACATCGTCAAAGAATTTACCAATCCCTCGGCCAACTCCAACGACATCACCCCCTCTCAAGCCCTCTGCGACTCCCTGGCTTTATTCTTCCACAACAAAATTGCAGACATCCACAACAGCTTCGACAACCAACCCGGAGACCAACCCACCCAACCATATGCTGAACATTCTCCCCCCTTGAACACCCTTAACGACTGGAACCCAATCTCCACTGAGGACACCATCCGCCTGCTGAACTCCATCCACTCAGGATCCCCCACAGACCCATGTCCTCACCACATCTTCAACAAAGCAGACTCCGTCATAGCACCGCACCTCCGAGACGTCATCAACTGCTCCTTCAACTCCGCCACCTTCCCGGAAAGCTGGAAACACGCTGAACTCACCGCCCTTCTGAAAAAACCCACAGCGGACCCCACCGAACTCAAAAATTACCGCCCCATCTCGCTCCTTCCTTTCCCAGCCAAAGTCATCGAGAAAGCTGTTAACAACCAGCTCGCCGCCTTCCTCGAAGCCAACAAATCCCTCGACTCCTCACAGTCTGGCTTCCGAGCAAAACACAGCACTGAGACCGCCCTCATCGCAGCAACAGACGACATTCGAACTCTACTGGACAATGGAGACACAGTCGCCCTCATCCTCCTTGACCTCTCTGCAGCCTTCGACAGAGTCTGCCACAGCACCCTTTTACAACGCCTCAGAAACATCGGAATACAAGGAAAAGCACTTGAATGGATCACCTTGTTCCTCACCGGAAGAACCCAGAGAGTCCGCCTTCCACCATTCAAGTCCGAGGCCACTGAAGTCATCTGTGGCGTACCACAAGGATCCTCACTCAGTCCCACCCTCTTCAACGTATACATGAGCCCCCTCGCGGCCATCGCCCGCCAACACAACCTCAACATCATCTCTTACGCGGATGACACTCAACTGATCCTTTCTCTCACCAATGACCCCAGCACCGCCAAAACTAACCTACACCAAGGAATGAAAGAAGTTGCTGAATGGATGAAACACAGCCGTCTGAAACTGAACTCAGATAAAACAGAAGTCCTCATCTTAGGTACATCCCCCTCTGCATGGGACGACTCTTGGTGGCCGGAAGCCCTTGGAAAAGCACCCATCCCGACAGACCCCGCACGGAACCTAGGCGTTATCCTGGATTCTTCACTTTCAATGAACAGACAAGTCAGCGCCGTCTCCTCATCCTGCTTCAACATTCTTCGCATGCTCAAAAAAACATTTCGCTGGATCCCCACCGAAACAAGAAAAACAGTCACCCATGCTCTGATCACGAGCCGACTGGACTACGGAAACACCTTCTACGCAGGTACTACCGCTAAACTCCAGAGAAAACTCCAACGAATCCAAAACGCCTCAGCCAGGATCATAATAGACATCCCGCGTAACAAACACATCTCTGGTCACCTGAAAAACCTCCACTGGCTACCCGTCAATAAGAGGATCACTTTCCGACTTCTAACCCACGCACACAAATCACTCTACGATATCGGACCAGAATGCCTCAACTCACGACTGTCCTTCTACAACCCCTCCCGCCAACTACGTTCTTCCAGCCAAGCCCTCGCCACTGTACCTCGCATCAACAAGACCACCATGGGAGGTAGATCCTTCTCATACCTGGCAGCTAAAACATGGAACTCACTCCCCACTTACCTTCGCCTTACCCAGAACCACCTAGCATTCAGAAAGCAACTTAAAACGTGGATATTTGACAAGTAATCCTCCTCCCCTCCCTAAGCGCCTTGAGACCCTCTGGGTATGTAGTGCGCTATATAAATTCTTTGACTTGACTTGACTATAAGTAAGGAATATATAGCTTACCTCTGCCAACCACCACCGTGTTAACCCTCACAGGCACATTGGTGTCGTCTGGCACTTGCACCGCCTCCTCCCCAGAGTTGTTCCCCTCGTCCAATACCACTACCTCGGCGCTGGCCCCGCCACCAGATGTTCCACCTACAAAGTACATTTAAGAATGTTAGAATACACCACTCACTACTATATATTATTTGGTCTAGGAGGAATAAAGAAATGTGAAAAAAACAGAATACAATGTAATAATTTGTGACTGTCTACTCTAAAGTAAAAATGTCCCTTTTTCCAGGGAAGGCTGTTGTCTTGCTGCACTTTTTGGCACAACTGATGAATGCTAACTTTTTATTTTTAACACACACCACTTTTTCTCCTAACAGACAGAAGCTTGACTTCTAAGAACACGAGCAGGATCAAGTTCAAACCAGCTGAGAGCTCGGCTGGACCACAAGAAATGTGTCCAATTAATCGTCAGCACTAAGCACCATTTTCAGTTAAACGTTTAGTTTTATGACAAACTTGATTTTAATAAATGTGCTTACTTTTAATAAAGCTTTTAAACTGAAATAGACTCTGTGGTTTTTGGTCCTCCAGACTAGAGTGGATGAGCTAAAGGTTTTGGAATTTTTACAAGCATGAGTCCGTGCCTCTGACACTTCTTGACTCTGACTCCGTACTCTTGTCCTGCGTTGGATAAACTAATCATCATTGGGGATCAATCATCAGTGACTTTGGGAGCTAAATGACTCTGCCACACTATCTAGTCAGTAAGGAGATTGGGGATTCAACTACAAAGTCTGTTATCACTGAGGTATGTGGAAAGTCTAACAGGGCCTATTATAATTGATAAGCTAAGCAATGCATTATTTAGTGTCCATAGTTCTGTTTGTGTAGATGTGTCCCTGCAACAGTAATAGAATGGATTGTCCTCCTATCCAAACCAAAAGTAAAGTAGTATCTTATTCTTTCTTGGTAGTCATTCACCTTTTTATTGTTGGCAATTATCAAATCATAAACGTTTAGAAGACTTGAAAAGACATTATGGACAATCCCAGAGGACTGCACTCAGTGCATAGAGCTATTGCTGACTAGAATGGGAGTCCAGTGGAATTGCCAAATGTGCAATCCTAGTTAGCTACACAGACAGACTAATAAGAATAATCTAGTAATACCACAGGGAGTCATTGTCAAGGCAGGGTAAGAATTTAGATCCAGTCTACAAGTTGATCAAAGACGATTTAGAAAAAATCGAATGAGGAACGCTAGGAAAAAATAGGTACTCTATTTTAAATTAAAACTTACTGGGGCCAGCAAAGGAGCCCTCGCCTGCCCGATCTTGGCCTGCATCCTGTTCAACAGCACCCTCCTCCTCCTCCTGTGTCCTCTTGCCCCTGGGGGGAGCTGATGTACAACATGAAAGAAAGAAAGACCAGAAAACATGGATGATATTTGTCAACCAAATCAAACATTTCAAAAGAACAATAACAAAATATTTTGTCGAAATAGCAAATAGACAACTATTCCACGGGATACATTGACCGATCTCATGTGGTCTACTAAGTTATTAGTATTGCTTGATTTGCGGACCGTCGACTTGAAAAGTTCTTATGTAAGTCACTAAACAAAGTACTAAAAAGGTTTGCCTAGGATTGGCAGAAAGCAGTCCGCAGCACGCGAAGTGACAGACAAAGTCCGTCGTGATTGCAGATCAGCGACAACACTAAAGTTTCCTACTACATTAACCAGTCATTAAAATACTCAGACTATCAATCCACCAGCACTATTTCTTCTTATCTCCATGTGTACAAAGGAAGGACTGGACTTGAGTCTATAGGGGCTGATTTAGAAGCCCCTTGCGGCTCTTTTGCTCCATTGTTGCGTGACTTTTGTGACGCAGCGGCAGAACAAAAGAAGCGCAATAGTGCGGCGTATATTAACAACATGACGCATATGGGAGATGATTCACGTTGTAAAGCCCTGCGCCATCAGGGGGCGTTCCGGCGCAAGGGAGAGCGTCTCTGCGCAGGAACGCATCCTGAAAGTGGCTGAGGGAAATCTACAAGATTTCAATCAGTCACTCTAAGGACAATGATGCATGACTCAAACCCTGTGCCTGCTTGAAGCAGACGTACTGCTTGACGCATCATTGGGGAGATAGGGCACCCCAGAGCATTGATGGAGCTGCGCCATCGTTGCGACGCAACTCCAGCAATGCGCCGCCTTTACGGCACAGATGGGTAACGCTTTGATGACGTTTTGGGCCCATGGTGCGCCGCATTGTAAATACGGCGCACCATGGGTGGTGGTGGCGTGGCGCACAATTACTGGTGCATCCCTGCTACTTTGCAGGGATGCGCCGGTAATTAAAAATCTGAACCTTAGTGTCTAGCATTACGCAGTTCTTTAAACTACACTCATACATAATTTCACAGGCCAATGAAATGAACACAAAATCGAAAACAAATAAGCATAGCAGCAACACTACTGAGAAGGAGAGCAGTGCACCTGAAATGCACAGAAGATTTTGAAATATAATTTACCTACAATGTAATCAGCAGCATTATTGCTCTTGGTAAAAAACAAAAATTTGCAATATAATAACACACAGAGCAGGAGAAAACAGAGTAGTAAAGAAATAGGTACTACTACTCACCAAGCCCGGGGATCTCAAGGCCAAGCAGGTCGAGCAGATCGCGTTCACGGTCCAGGACATCCGTCCAGCAGTGGGTGGCCTGGTTGTAGGTGCGCCGGACCCGAGAGTGGTGGTACATGGCCCGGCACACCTTCTCCCAACGCTTCCAGCGCTCCCAGATCCCGTACCCGCTACCGATCTTGCCGCCTGCCATGATAGTCCTGGGGAGGCAGCGCTGAACATAAAAAAATAGTGCGGCCACCTCCTCCGGGCTGAAGATCTCCTGGGGTGCGACCTGCTCCCCCCTCAAACGCCCGCACGGGAGCCGGGCACAGGGTGCGGGACCCTTCCCCTTCTCGGGATGCTTCCCGGCTCCCTTTACCATGGTCTGGGCAGAAAGGAAGCTAAATAATAAAGAAAATAAAATAGGGAAGAGAAGAAAAGAAAAGAGTTTAAAAAAGTAGTTAAAAATTAACCAAAAGTAGCAGAAAACACAAAAATATAGAGCTAGAAAAGTAGAGGGATAGATAATAAGTAAAATAGATAAAAAAACTTCAAACAAGCAAAGGATGGCAGAGATTTAGAGAGGATACAAAAGCATGCCCAGAACCATAGCAATGAATGAGAAAGAAGATGGCCGCGCCCGTTCACGACCGCGTGGGTAAGTTCGCGCAAGATTTTCCTCGTGATCACACGCAAAATTGTACTAGCAAGCCGCACACTTTGAGAGATTACACATCGCGCCCAGAAACGGAAATACATCATGCAAACAAGATGGCCGCGCCCGTGAACGACTGCAAGGGTAACTTCGCGCCGTTGCGCTACAAGTGGCTCGCTAAAACGCACAAAACCTTGCGAACTAACACGCAGCAAAAAAACAAATCGCATATTCGCACAAATTCGCGTCTTCCGAATTCGATCTCGCGCAAGTTCGCGCCCCGCGAATCCCGCTAAATTGCAGAAAAACGAGTTTTGCAAAACTGAAAGCACTCAGCAGGTGCAAGAGTTCAAACTCATCATTAGTAACCATTCCCTGTAGTGCTTCCTGACTGGAGCCCCTCCAGAGTTCAGTTGCTAGTTGCAACAATTGTATGACCCTGCTCTGACCCTCACAACAGGCTCATAGAATAGCTACAAGTAGGCCACAAAGGTCCTGGAAAAAAAATGCACTGCAACAGAAAGTAAATTACTGATAAGGAAGCAGGTGCCAGACCTGGAATTTTAAAACAATGACACATTAATAAACCAACCCCAAATTAATTCATGTTAGTTGAAGTAGGGCAAGTGTGCTTGCTTTCCCCCCCATAATCTACAGTGATGATGAACCAGAGTGTGGCATTGATGTACCAGAGGGTGGCATTGGTGAAACAGAGGGTGGCAGTGGTGAAACAGAGGGTGCTGGGAACCTGTGATGATGAACCAGATGTAGAAACAACATAGTCGTGACCGTTGCGAGCCGACAAGTAAGTTCGCAATTGCGAACTGGTACCAAACCCTCGCAAACTGGCAGAAACACTTGCGAACACAAAACAACCACAAAAATCTGCAAATTTGCGAGAATTAGCGGATTTTGCAGATTGCGAGTTTGCAAATTTGCAAAATTCGTGAACGCCAGATTCGCAAAATTCGCCCATGCTTAATCAAAATCATGAACACCATCAACTTCGGCTCTCCGTCAGAACCATGCCCACGCAACATTTTCAACAAAGCCGGCAAAACCATCGCACAACATCTCCTCAAGGCCATCAACATCTCCTTTGAGACCGCGACCTTCCCGGAGAGCTGGATTTAACACCGAGATCAACTCCCTATTCAAAAACCCAAGCCTGATCCAAAGGACCTGAAAAACTTCCGACCCTTCTCCCTGCTCCTGTCCCCGGCAGAAGTCATCGAGAAGACCGCCAACAGACAACTGACTGGCTACTGACCCACTACCTTCAGGAGAACAGCTTCCTGGACCCATCCCAGTTCAGGGGCCGCAGAAACCACAGCACCGAAACTGCCCTCATTGTTGCCACCAATGACATCAGGTCCATACTGGACAATGGCGAAACCGCAGCCCTCATCCTCCTGGACCTGTCAACTGCCTTTGACATGGTCTGCCACCGCATCTTACGCATACACCTCCACGACACAGGGATCCAAGACAAAGCCCTGGACCACCTCCTTCCTCTCCAGCAGAACCCAGGACGTCCTCCTCCCCCCTTTCCGATCCAAAATCAGTGAGATAATCTGCGTCATACCCCAAGGATCATCCCTCAGTCCAACATTGTTCAATATCTACTTGGCACCACTCGCTCACATCGTCCAACCGCACAACCTCAACGTCATCTCCTATGCCAACAACACCCAGCTGATCCTCTCCCTCACCAAGGACCACCTCACCGGCAAAACCAACCTTCAAGAAGGAGTGAAATCAGTTGCTGAGTGGATGAAGAACAGCTGTCTTTAGCTGAACTCAGACTAGACGGAAGTCATCATCCTCGGCTCCACCCCCTCGGTGTGGGACAACTCCTGGTGGCCGACCTCACCAACTCCCATCAACCATGCACGGAACCTAGGGTTCATCCTCGACTCAACACTCTCCATGAACAAGCAAGTCAATGCCGTCTTGTCCTCCTGCTTCAACACCCTCTGCATGCTCCACAAGATCAACAAGTGGATCCCCACCGAAACAAGAAGAACAGTCACCCAGGTCCTCGTCAGCAGTAGACTAGACTATGTTAACGCCCTCTATGTAGGAGCCTCGACCAAACTCCTGAAATGACTACAACACATACAAAATGCACTTGATTCTCTACATCCCTCACCACAACCACATCACACCCCACCTGAAAGACCTGCACTGGCTTTCCATCAAAAAGAGGATCAACTTCATGCTCCTCACCCATGCACACAATGCACTCCACAACTCCGACTAGCATACCACAACAGACAACTCACCTTCTACATCCCTAACCACCAACCTCACCCTCGCCACCGTCCCCTACATCCAAAGAGTGGCCACCGGTGGCATATCATTCTCCCACCTCACCGCAAAACCTGGAACACCTTCCCTTCGTCCTACGACAGACCCAGGACCCACTTACCTTCAGGAGGGTACTCAAGATCTGGCTATTCGAGCAGTAGTAGCACCCCTCCCCATATCACCTTGAGACCCTCACAGGCGAGTAGTTTGTTTTACCAATGTTATGTTTGATTGATTGATTGATTGATTGATCTTTAAGTGGAGGTGTTCCATGGTTGTTGTTGGGTCGTCCGAGTGGGTGGTCAGATGGAGGATATTCTTATGGATGATGGTGATGCCTCCTTCTGGTCGGTTGGCGTGGTCCTTGTGGGTGATTTTGTAGCAGTTGAGAATGGTGGTGGTGATGTCTAGCCCTCTGGAGATTGCAACAGCAAGGGTGGTGAAGCAAAAGAAAATTTACAAAAGGGACAGAAAAATTGCAAAAACAGAAAAAAGATAGAAGCACAAAAAATCCAATAAGAGGCAGAAAAAGGAAAAGGAGGGATAGAAGGGCAGCTCAGCAGCAGAGCAGTGACGCTCTACCACTAGACCATCAGTGTTGAGCTGAAGGCAGGAGGCTGAGGTTGAGGAGGGCCTCAAACTCCTGACCAGAGGGTCAGCAGCAGTGCGGGGGGCAGCAAGTAACAGCAGAGCTGTGTTGGGAAGAGAGCATGCGACTGATAACGTCCCCTGAGGACCACTGAGGATTGTTTTTGGGCGGGAAGATGCCCCTTCCTGCACAAATACAATCCTGCATGGAACACAGGTGCATGCATTGAAGGGTGTCTGCATTCAATGCATTGGCACTAGGCAGCCAAAATGGCGACAGATCAACTGAAAAGGCAGGAATGCACCATATTCTTTTAACCCCTTTGATGCTGATGACGAGCTCAGCTCGTCATCAGCCACGGGTGGCGTGTGTTGATGACGAGCTGAGCTCGTCATGTAACATTGCTTTTTGAATGGTGCAGCACAGCACAAAAATCACTGCAGCAGCGATGCGGTTAAATATGTCACATTCCTGTCCTTTTCCTGTCAAGCTGTGCAGCAACGCAAGGTGACAATGTCATAAATTTGCACCTATCTTTTTAACCAGTTAGATCTGCCCCACAAAAACTCCAATCACCAATACATGACCAGCTGAAAATGAAGATCCGTACGCATTCACTTATATGACATTCAAGACTCAATTAATTTTATCAAATAGTTTACCAAATTAACTATATCATTAAAAAAGGATTAAAGCTCCCAATTTCTGCCATACCAATGTACATGCCTTACCTGTTCCTTGTTCCGAGGATTCAGAAGAAGGAGTGAAAGCTTATTCCCATAGGACTCCCATTTTTCACTTTATCCTGAAATATTCTATGCCATCATAGGTAACAGTCCTCCCAAAATAAAGTCATGAAACTCCCAATGGGCTCCTGGCAACAAACAATGGAAGGAATATTGAGAAATCCACCACCATCTCCATCATAATGGGAAACCAAGTATGGCAACTTATTTTCATTTTAAAATACTGTGCCTACTTTAAGGTTGCCTTTGATTGACATGGCTATACTGGAAAACAGCCTTTACAAGGCAGACAGAACCCCATGCTTCTTTACCCTGCAAGTGTTACCATGCTTGCCTTAACCGCGTATATGAATAGTAAAGGAAGTCAGCGCTCTAGTTTCAGAGGGGATGTGCATGGAGATTGTTTGAAGGAACAGCAAGGATCAGGATGTGGCTTGCCAAGTAAGGCTGGGGCTGGGTTGTAGGGCTCAGTGCGGGGGGTCAGGGTCGTTTTTAGGGCTGGGGGTAGTTTTGTGTGTTAGGGCCTGGATTTTAGGGCTGGGGCCTGGGTTTTAAGGCTCAGGTCAGGAGGGAAGGGACACATTTTAGGGCTTGGAGACTATATTAGGGCTCAGGGCATGGGGACTGTTGTTGGGTAGTTAGCAGGGCTGGGACATGGTTTCAGGGCAGAGGGTGATGGTGTTGTGGTGGGGTAGTTTTTAGGGCGAGTCCAGGTTGTAGGTCTCTGGGTGGGAGGTGGGTGCAGTTTTTAGGGCTGGGGCAGGGTGACTTTCAGGGCTGTGGTGCCTGGTTTTAGAGCTCGGGGCAGGGGGGCAGTGGTATATATTCATTTAACAAGCATGCCTTGACAATAACAAAAGTTGTAAAGTCATGTGGGGCAGAGGCCTGAACGTAAAGACGTGGTCAAGGTTAAGACCACATTTTTAAGGAATGCAATATGAACACTTGTGTGGTTCCATCATACAACCGACTAGAATAAACCAAGCTGCAACATTCATAAGCGTATTTGTATTTGTTTGTATGTTCATGGTTTCATTTTGTCTCAGAAAATAACTTAAATATGTTATTACAACTGCAAACCATGATCTTTACTTGTATGTAAAAATGGTCTTATACTTGCTTCCATGAGAAAGGACGTTTATGTTGCAACATTGCAAGGCACTCAGCTAAACCCCTGTTAACATGTCAATGGTATTTCTGTGCCAAAGCTGCTCATTGATTTTCTCTTGTGTTTTCCATTAAATTGTGTGCACTCTTAGCCATCTGAACTATGATATTTTTTAAAAAATGAATGTGATTAGTGCCTTGCAAGAAACATTTTGGGACTACACATTTACGTTATGTCAGGCTATAACAATTAAGCACTTTCTTTTTTTAAAACATAATAGACAAAGGGAATTTTGAGTAACTGGCTGAGTGAAGCTTGCTACCAAGAGAGGGTCAGATGTGTGTGCCCCTTTCTGTATTCATCCTAATTTAGCATTTGTAATGTATTAGTATGATTGATTGCCACAGCGCATGTGTGTATGTGTTCTTATAAAGGAACACATGGAACAGTGCATTTTTTATGATACTGGTCTGCTAATTCTCTTGATTGATTAACTAACATTTACCACATTGAAAATGTTATAAAGTACTGTACAGGGCCAAGTGTCAGTGAGGAAACACGTGGGGGAGGGGCCAGAAGAAGGAGTTAGGATCAGTGGAAATGATGAGAGGTCAGACTACCTGAGGTAGTCTCCCTTGTAGAGATGAGTTTTCAGTCACAGGGGATGTTGTTCTATATACTCCTTGCCTCCAAAGCTTTGGTGATCGCTACAGTGGCCAATTGTAATCCATTCCACTGGCTGGTGATGACAAAATTGTATGGTTTTAGAAGGTATGTGTACCTGAGTGGCTGTCTCCTCTTCTTTGTTTGCAACTCATGCCCCGCAAAACCCATCACTAAACCCTACTCTCTGTTTACATTAATTTTAGACAACAATCCTTTGATGTGAGTATAAGGTGTTGGCAAACACCTCCAGGAATATGGACCCATTAAATCAATGTGCAACATATTTCAAGCTATTAGATAAGCATGAAGCTGTCGTTGCACTTTTTGATTTTTCAGTATAAATACACCCCCCCCCCTGATTAAATGTTTTATTCCACAGGCTGTCATATACTTCCCTGTCCTGATGAAGACCCACCTCAGATGCTTATGAATCTGCACTAGTATTAGGGTCGAAACGTCAACGTTATTATGTCAATCTGTCTACGCAACTTCTCAACTAGAACAGGGAAATATTATATCCTGTTGGGGTCTATGCATTTCACTGTGGACATACTTGTAAAGTATTTTTCATATTTGTAAATATGCATTGTTCATGTCACTCTTGTACAGCACTTTGTCACTGATCATGACTAGTCACTAATTGTACCACTCATCACTTGCTTAATTATTGTTTTATGTTTTTTTTTTAATTAATATTATTATTATATAACTTTACTTCAGTTTGAGGAACCATAAAAGTACATAGTGCAAAAAGCATTTATGAATACTTAGAAAAAACATGAAAAGTACAAATCACAGTTCATATTAACATAGGTACATAAACCAATACATCATAATGCATTGATTGCCAAAGTACTACCACGAGATGAAAACAAAAATAAGCCAGGAACAAAATCCTCAGAAAAAGTCCAAAGAAGTGGCCTTGTTAGGGGTCTAATATATCACCCTGGACCTATGCATGAAATTAATATTCAAAATCTATGTTCAACATATAGAAGAAGAAACCACTATAAAATGCACATAGATAAAAGAGTACATTAAGTTCATTCACATGTTTAAAACGTCCTGATGCCCAATAGGTGGAGTAGCGTAAGAAAACACAATAAAAAGTTGTGGGGCGGTTCAGAACCATTCTGCAGTTGCCATAACATTGTTTTTCTTGCTCTAATAGCTGAATTCAAAAAGGCTCAAGTACAGAACACATTTCAGGCAAACTTAAATCCTGGAAATAGAGCTAAGCTCCTCTACACCGTTGAAACCCTCATTTGCATAGCGGAGGTTTTAAAAAGTGCTTATGGTGACAGACCGTGCAATCTGCAAAACTTGTAAGCAACTGCAATACTTGAAAATAACCTTGGGTGAGAGCACACACTTAGAAAGCACTTAGAAAGCACACAGTTCCTACTGGCAATAAAGCATGCACACTTTGATCACTAGTGGCGATCAGCCTCATTATTTCAGGAAACAGGTGCACGCCAAATGTAGAGGCATGTCTGAATGATTCACATTAGGCGTGAAATATTCAATGAACCTCAGTCTCTAAATGGCATCACATTTATAAATACAACACTACACAATTGTAGACTTTCACCCGCCTCCATAACACAGGGATCCAAGACAAAGCCCTGGACTGGACCACCTCCTTCCTTTCCGGCAGAATGCAGAGCGTCCAACTCCCCCTTTCTGATCCAAAACCACCAAGATCATCTGCAGCATACCCTAAGGATCATCTCTCAGCCCAACAATGTTCAACATCTACATGGCACCACTCTCTCACATCGCCCAGCTGCACGACCTCAACATCATCTCCTACGCCGATGTCAGCCAGCTGATCCTCTCCCTCAACAAGGAACCCCTCACTGCCAAAACCAACCTTCCAGAAGGAATGAAAGCCGTCACCGAGTGGATGAAGAATAGCTATCTGAATCTGAACTCAGACCAGACGGAAGTCCTCATCCTAGGCTCCACTCCCTCGGTGTAGGATGACTCTGGTGGCCGTCCGCACTGGGAGCAGCACCAACACCCAATGACCATGCACGCAACCTAGGGTTCACCCTCGACTCAGCACTCTCCATGACCAAGCAAATCAACACCGTCTTGTCCTCCTGTTTCAACACCCTCTGCATGCTCCGCAAGATCTACAGGTGGATCCCTACTGAAAGAAGAAGAACGGTCACCCAGGCCCTCATCAGCAGTAGAGTGGACTACGGCCTCTCTGTAGGAGCCTCAGCCAAACTCCTGAAACAACTACAACACATACAGAAAGCCTCTTCACGCTTGATCCTCAACATCCCTTGCCACAGCCACATCACACCCCACCTGAAAGACAAGCACTGGCTTCCTGTCAAAAAGAGGATCACCTTCAAGCTCCTCACCCATGCACACAAGGCACTCCACGACACCAGACCAGCATACCTCAACAGATGACTCACTTTCTACACCTCTAACCGCCAGCTCTGCTCCGCCGACCTCACCCTCGCCACCCTCCCTAGCATCTGAAGAGCGACCACCGGTGGCAGATTGTTCTCCCACCTTACCGCCAAAACCTGAAACATCCTCCCATCCTCCTATGACAGGCCCAGGACCTACTTACCTTCAGGAGGCTAATAAAGGCCTGGCTATTTGAGTAGTAGCAGAACCTCTCCCTCCATAACCTTGAGACTCTCACTGGTGAGCAGTTCACTTTACCAATGTTATGATTGATTGATCTTTAAGTGGAGGTTTTTGTTTGGTAATCCGAGTGAGTGGTCAGGTTGGAGGATGTTATTGTGGATGATGGTGATGCCGCCTCCTGGTGGGTGATTTTGTAGCAGTTGGGAATGGTGGTGGCGATGTCTTGGCAGATGGAGATTGCAGCAGCAAGGGCGGGGAAGCAAAATAATGTGTACAAAAGAAGCAGCAAAAGTCTGAAAAAACACAGAAGCACAAAAAAGGCAATTAGAGGCAGAAAAAAGGTAAAGGAGAGACAGAATAGCAGCTCAGCAGCAGAGCAGTGAGGCTCTACCACTAGACCATCAGTGTTAAGGTGAAGGCGGGAGGCTGAGTTAGAGGAGGGCTTCGAACGCTTGACCAGAGGGTCAGCAGCAGTGTGGCGGGCATCAGCTACCAGCGAAGCTGTGTTGGGAAGGGAGCAGGTGACTAGTAAGGTCCCCTGAGGATCACTGAGGATTGTTTTTGGCAGGAAGATGCCCCTTCCTTCACAAAAAGCAATCCTGCATTGACCACAGGCACCTATGCACTAGGCAACCCAAATGGTGACAGACCATAGGAAAAGGCAGGAATGCACCATATTCTTTTAAATATGGCACATCCCTGTCCTTTTCATGTCAAGCTGTGCAGCAACGCAAGGTGACAATGTCATAAATTTGCACCTATCTTTTTAACCGGATAGATCTGCCCCACAGAAACTCCAATCACCAGTACATGACCAGCTGAAAATGAAGATCCATACTAATTCGCTTATATGACATTCTAGACTCAATTACTTTTATCAAATATTTTACCAAATTACCTAAATCATAAAAAATGGATTAAAGCTAGCAATTTCTGCAACATCAATGTATATGCCTTTCCTTTCCCAGTGCCCAGGATTCAGAAGGAAAGCTTATGCCCAAAGGTCTCCCATTGTTCACTTTCTCCAGAAATATTCCATGCCATCATAGGTAACAGTCCTCCCAAAATCAAGTCATGAAACTCCTAATGGGCTCCTGGCAACAAACATTGGAAGGGATATTGAGAAATCCACCACCATCTCCATCATAATGGGAAACCAAGTATGGGGACATATTTTCATTTTAAAATACTGTGCCTACTTTAAGGTTGCCTTTGAATGACATGACTAGGCTGGAAAACAGCCTTTACAATGCAGACGGAACTCCACACGCCTTTACCCTTCAAGTGTTACCATGCTTGCCTTTACAATGCATATGCCTTAACAGCGCATATGAGTGGTAAAGGAAATCAGCGCTCTAGCTTCAGAGGGGATGAGCAGGGAGATTTTTTGAAGGAACAGGAAGGATCAGGATGTGTCTTGCTAAGTAAGGCTGGGGCTGGGTTTTAGGGCTCAGGGCGGGGGGCGTCAGGGTAGTTTTTAGGGCTCGGGGAAGTTTTAGGTGTTAGGAACTTGACTTTAGGGCTGGGGCCTGGGTTTTAGGGCTCAAATCAGGAGGGAAGGGACATGTTTTAGGGTTGGGGTCTTTATTAAGGTGCAGGGTATGGGGGCTGTTGTTGGGTAGTTAGCAGGGCTGGGGCATGGTTTTAGGGCACAGGGTGAGGGTGCTGTGGCAGGTAGCTTTTAGAGTGAAGCCAGGTTTTAGGTCTCTGGGTGGGAGGTCGTGCAGCTTTTAGGGCTGGGGCAGGGTGGATTTCAGGGCTGTGGCACCTGGATTTAGAGCTCAGGGCAGGGGGGCAGTGGTATATGCATTTAACAAGCATGCTTTGACAACAAAAAAGTGGAAAAGCATGTGTGGCATAAGCATACACGTAAAGACGTGGTCATGGTTAAGACCACTTTTTTAAGGAATGCCATTTAATCACTTGCGTGGTTCCATCATACCACCAACTAGAATCAACCAAGCTGCAACACGTATAAGCGTATTTGTGTCAGAAAATAATTGAAATAGGTTAATACAACTGCAAACCATGATCTTTACTTGTACGTAAAAATGGTCTTATAATTGCTTCCATGAGAAAGGACGTTTTATGTTGCAACATTGCAAGGCTCTCAGCTAAACCCCTGGTAACATGTCAACGTTATTTCTGTGCTAAAGCTGCTCATTGTTTTTCTCTTGTGTTTTCCATTCAATTGTGTGCACTCTTAGCCATCAGAACTATGATTTTTTTGAATAATAATGTGATTAGTGCCTTGCAAGAAACGTTTTGGGACTACACATTTACGTTATGTCAGGCTATTAAAATTAAGCACTTTCTTTTCTAAAACATAATATAAGAAGGGAATTTTGAGAAACTGCGGAGGTAAGCTTGCTGCCAAGAGAGGGTCAGATGTGTGTGCCCCTTTCTGTATTCATCCTCATTCAGCATTATTAATGTATTAGTATGAATGATTGCCACAGTTCATGTGTGTATGTGTTCTTGTAAAGGCACATGGAACAGTGCCTTTATTCTGATACTGGTCTGCTAATTCTCTTGATTGATTAACTAACATTTACCACATGGAAAATGTTATAAAGTACTGTACAGAGTCAGGCATTGTGGGTGCTCCTCCCATGCTTTCATGGTGTTTTTAGCAGCAGCTCTCCTGCTGACCCAGGAAGAGCCGCTCCAACTTTCATTTTTCCCTTGCTATTTTTCCTTCCTGCCCTTTTCTTTGGGCCTGGGGTCTCGGTCCTACCCGAGCAACCTTTTATGGTCCCATGCCACGGGACAGACTTGGGAGCCCACCCTGGGATCTTCCCAGCTGGCTCCCCATGCGCACTGCACTGTTTTATGTTTTGGACAGCCATCTATTAACTTGCATATCTCAAAACTATAATTAAAAAAGGACTGTTGAAGAGGACTTTAAAGTGATTCAGCTGATCTTGAGGATGATCCAGGGATGCAGGGGGAGCCGATAAAGGCCCTTTACCATGAGGGTGATGAAGTCAGACCTCCTCAGCCTCTTCTAATGTGTGCTGCTGCATGAAGTATCTGTTAATGCCTATCTGAATGAATTGCCACTGGTTGGTGAAATAGGATGTGAACCATTGTGAGATCGCACAAGAGAAGCCCTTGGAAGTGTTTACGCTAGGGTTCAATGTTGGATGGTTGATGGTCTCAAAAGCTCCTCAGAGCTCACCCGAGACTAAGGTACGTTTTTCTTTTATTGTTGAGGACGAGGGCATTGTCAACTTCTTGGAGTGTGGTTGTTGTAATACTGCAGTGTGGTCTTGGTCATGATTGATCTTGCTGATATGCTCTGGTAGCTGAGTGGCAACTGCCTTCTCAAGGGGTTTTCTAACAAATGGGAGGTGTTTTATAGGACAGGAGTTGGGGAGATCAGTTGGGACAGGTGTGAGCGATTTCAGCCAGGGGAGAATCAACCTGATATTGAGGTCCGCAGGAATGAGAATGTTCAAACCCATTGCCAGACTCTGATTTGAAAACTGAGTTTAAAATGCTAATTTAGGCCACAGTAAAAAATACAATTAAGTTGCTATATGTAACGTATCTCTGCTGAACAAGTTGGCACTATTACCCTTTCTATAAAAAGACTCCTTACCAAAGAATAAACTTAAAAATAAACTTTAAAAAATCATATTTGCATGGAGTCTGAAAAGGCTATTTTGAAAATGTGTCTCACAGAGGAATGCCCTGACAAGTGAATTGTTTCACATCAGTTTGGTGAGATGCTTAACTGTGCCAAAGGATGACATATTGTGACATTTTAACAAAGCTGCAAATAACAGTAAAAACAAGTCAAGCAGGAACTGGTTTGTGAGATGACAAGCCCCGCACCGTCTCTTTCCCAGCAGTGGATAAGAAATAGTCAACATTTATGAGCAGTGATGTGTCATGGGGGGGAGGAGGGGCCTGAAAAAGGATGCTGGAGTGAAATTCAAGAAGAATTGTGCCCTTAAAAAATAAAAAAAATATGTTTTTGTTGAGCCTGTGGGTCCCTGTGGGACCCCCTGAGCTGGCCTAGCGGATCAGGGTGTTTCTATCCTTCCCCCTTTTCTTTCAGTGATTTCTTGTGACTTATCAAGTCACAAGATGGCTGTCAACGGTTATTGGTTTAGAGTGTTGGCAGCCAATAAGAATGAAGTTTCTGCTCGGGAGGAGTTGCAACACCTCCTCTGTGCTCAGATATTGAAAGATTTCTTTTTTTATTTCTCAGGCACTACAGAACGGATTTACATCGTTTAAAAAAAGGTCACTTTTTGAACCAAAGGCTACCTTATTGCCAAATTTCGTGTAATTTCGTTCAGCTTTGAAAATGAAGGGAGTGGGGGCCACGAGTTCCCCCTCCTGAGGACGCGTCACCTCTGCCTGACACAGTGAAAGTGGCCAAAAATCTATGAGTGCATTTTGATACTGCTCTCTCTTTCCATCCACATTCAATAGCAGTAGCAGGGAGTTTTTTCAGCCTTATCAAATTCCTGAAAAAAAAAATTCTTCGATTTAATCCCACTCACCACAAGGTAATCAGTGGCAGTTGCCCTAATTCTCTCACGTCTGGACTATTGCAACAGCCTCCTGGCAGTAGCAAAAAACTTTTTTTTAAATAAAAAGGGGTCAACCCGTTGTGGATGGGGTCTCCAGGGCCACAAAAATGCCAGAAGAAGGGGGCCGCACAGCCCCCCTTCTAAAAAACAAATATTAAAAAAATGGTGCATCCCACTTTTAGGCCATGCTCCCTTTCTCCACCACTCTACAAACGTGCCCTGGTGCATTGTACCTTTTTGGAATTCAAGTTCAAAAGATACTTTATTTGGTTTAAATCACAAAAACCATAAAAGTGTGCAAACATTAAAAAGGTCCACAAGTCACCAGGCTGCATAATATATGATAAAATACAACATGAATAAAAAACAGGGAGTACCCGATAAGATATGCAATACATGGTGGCAAGAGTTTAAAAACAACAGCATGAACATTGATCACATAATTAAAGAATTCATACAATGGTTAACATTTATGGAAAATCAACTAGGGCCAAGCGATCTTTTTGCTAAGTCTCACTGCTATGGTTAAAATTTTTGCCACGTTGTAGATTTCCCATATTTCCGTCAAAAGTTGAAGGTACAACAATGCTGCCTACACTTGCCTAAAGCCTTTTCCTTTTAACAATGGTATAATAAATTTTGATCTAATGCCCTTAAAATAATCACAGAAAAACAGAAAATGAGCAGTGTCCATAATTGAGCAGCCGTCACATTTGCATAGATCTAAGTCCGTGCCCCTTGTCCAGCTAGGGCGGCCAGAAATTAAAAGGTGACTTTTTTTCAATCGGAACTTTGTTAGCAGGTACCTGTGATTGGCATCGTTGACAACTTTAAGGTAAAGTTCCGGTTCAGTGCCAGAGGAAACGATCAGCTGATGGGTCCTGACAGAGGGCTTTAGCAGCTCCCTGCCCTCTCTGTCCATTCCTCTGTTCAGCAAAAAAGTGTTTTTAGCCCATTTCAAGTCACCTTTCACCAAACTAGAGGGTTTAACGAACACTTCGGGCCGGCCCAGCTTTTCACACATTTGTTGCACATGTTTCAACCAGGGGATCTTTTCCCAGTGATCTAGCAATAAACAAGCTTTTATAATTTCATGGTTCACTTCAAGCTCTGGGTTTAGCCAAACTGCTAACCATTTTAATAGGGGAGCCATGGCAATGTTATCCTCCAAGTAGCCCACGCCGCATTCCTGGTGAACTATGAAGCTTGCAGTGGATCTTGGGAGGGAAAGAAGTGTTTTTAAGAAATTGTCCTCTGTGACCTGGAGCGATGTGACTGGCCTAAAGCCCCACAAATCGGCTCCATACATGGCGATGGCAGTACATTTGGCAGCATATACTTTTAGTACTGCCTCGATGGGCTTCACCCCTAGTTTACGGGAGAAGCTCAACACCACAGAGATTGAGCGTGCCAGGGCTGTTTTCTTCTCTACCATTTGAGGATGCCACGTGGAACCTTCATCAAAGACAACCCCCAGGTAGGGAAATTAGGGAACTCGTGACAGCTTATGTCCATTACAAAATAATGACATCACATTTTTTTTGGTCCTTGCTTTGTGGCCTACTACCATAACATGGGATTTGCCAAAGTTAACACTTAAATCAAGATTATTCATAAAAACATAAAAAGAGTTCAACAGGCATTGGAGTCCTACTGCAGTTCTAGCTAGGAGGGCAGCGTCCTCCGCATACAGTAAGGCCGGCATTAAATATTTCCCTGCCCTCGGGATATCCTTGCAAGCTGCACCCAAAACTCTACCTAGGTCATTGATATATAGTGTAAAGAGCAGGGGAGCAAGAATGCAACCCTGCCTCACACCATTAATAATGCTAATTTTTTTCGTGCAGTTCCCCTTTCTGTCGTAACGGACCATTGCTGTGAGGTCCCTATGGAGGTCTGCTAGGAAATACACTATGTTAGGGTCTATTCCGATGTTGAGGAGCTGACCCCACAATTTGGATCTGTTTACTCGGTCAAATGCTGAGGACAGATCCATAAAAGCAATAAACAATGACCCTTGCTTAGCTAAGGTGTACTTCCCGATAAGCAATTGTAGGTTTAGGCTTTGGTCAATAGTACTGCGCCCCTTTCGAAAACCGTATTGTAGAGGGGAAAGTGTATCGGTCTCCTCTAGCCAATTAGTCAATTTACCTAAAACCACTCTCCCTAAAACCTTGACTGCAGAATCGATGAGGGATATAGGTCGGTAATTGCCAGGACCCCCCCGGACCCCTTTTTTATAAATGGGTACAATAACCGACTGTGTCCATGACTCAGGAATGCTTGTCTTAGAAACTCCATTAAAAACATTAGCTAAAACTTTGGACCAAAATAAAATATCAACTTTAAAAAGATCAGAGGGAACGCCATCTGGTCCAGGAGCTTTATTACTGGTCATTATACCGATGGCCACTGCCACCTCCTCCTCATTTACAATTAAGGTATAAGGCAATTGGGGGAAGGCGGTCATACCTTCTGCCGCCATAGTCTCTTTTTTATAAACGGACCTAAAGTGCAAGTGCCATCGATGTTCTTGGATTCCACAGTCCAATTCATTATTACTGGAATCCGAGAAATAAGGTTGGTTGACCACCGCCCAGAACTTGGCGCTGCTTTTTAAAACATCTATTGAAGTCAGATCGGCCCAGGCGTCCTCTCTAATTTCACGCCACCTTCTTTCGATTGAGGTCTTGTACTCTTTCCTGAGGGTGGCCACGAACCGTCTGTCTACTGGGTTGGACTTAAGAGCAACCTTAAGTTTATGGTTAGCCGCTGAGCAGTTTTTGTCAAACCAGCCTTCCTTCCCTTGTGTTCTGCCTTTACCCTGACGAGTCAGGTTGGAGAGAATGTCGAGGCAAACCTTTTTATACACCTCCATTACTTCACTGTCCCCAGCCTGATCATCCATACACAGCATTAGGTCCTCCCTGCTACTAAGACAGAGGTTACAAAAAAACTCTTCTGGAATTAACTTGCACCATTTGATTCTGCGTGCTTGGTCTGTTAACCGCATATCATGTTTGTCTACCAGGTTTGGGCAGCTATCCTTGATAACAAATATGTTCTTTGCTTTTAATACAACAGGGTTATGATCGCTAAAGTGGGACCCTAGAACTGAATAGCTACTAATTTGGACTCCACAAGTACTACTGAGGAATATATATTCAATCAAGGAGCCACTGCCATGACCTATAAACGTGGGGATATCCTCCTCACACCCATTTGGCAGAATAAACCCATTTTCGGCCAACATTATTTCCAAAAAAATACCCTGCTCTGAGTGTTCAAAGTGGGTGTTTTCTTCATCCGGGGTACCAAATAACACATTGGGGGGGCATTTATCCTGACAACCGTGAATATTGAAGTCTCCCATCAACAAGATGGCACAATCATGCTCTGCATACTCTTTAAAATCAACCAGGAAAGCACTTAACATCATCAGGTTACTAACTGGGCTGTCCCTGTCAAATGAATTGTAAAAGTTTATAACCAAGACGTTATGGTGACTCCTATAAGTAATTAAAACAGCAAGACAATAAGGGCAGCCAGTAGCTATTTGTGTGTATGTCCCTGGGATTTTAGCAGAGATCAAGGTTACCAGACCCCCTCTAGCTCGCCCCCTCGTTGACTCAACAGCCGGTATAGTGAAAGTGGTAAACCCATCCACTGTCAATAAGTTTTGGGTGTCCCAGGTCGCCTGCATAGCTATTAAGTCCATGGATCCTATAAGATCCCGCCAGATCGGATCATCCACTTTATTTTTGAGACCCGTGATGTTCCATGTTGCTATAGTAATATCCCGTCCACCCCAAGCCTCATCTATTTTTGTTTGCAGTGGAACCCCACCTTCCGCAGCCTTTCCATGAATGGGAATTGGATTTATCAACTGCCCATCCAGGATGCTATTTTCCTTTTGCAGGAGGGTGGGGAAGGTGTTGTTAGGCCTATGTCTAACTGGTGAAACCTGTGTTTGTCAGTCGACCCAATCCAGGGTTGATAGACAATCATAACGGTTAGCAATTGGGAAGTTGAAGTGATTATCGTATCCGTTAACAGGTTGATGTTGATAAAATGGGTGACGGTTGTGAGGCCCTGCAACAAACCCCCCTTGAAACGGTCTTCTTCTTCTTCTCCTAACCGGGTTCCATTCCTCATCGCCACCCTCGTCCCAGCCCGGAGGGTGCACCTCACATGGGGGGTTAAACCTCTGAGTTGTTTTTTGCTCATGTGGGCCCCTTAACCAACTCCATCTTTTATCTGATTGGTTACCGGGTAGGTAGAAATAAGAGAGGGGCCTAGCAGTAACAGTACTTGCATGATATCTAGAGGATCGTCTACATATATATTCTACCACCTGTGTGCTCTCAAAAGTGACCACCATGCAATCCCCTTGTAAGTTTTTTCTATTCCCTCCCACCCATGGAGTTCTCTCCACCATTAGAATGTTACTTGGCATATTTGGCGGTAAGGGATGGTTTTTGGAGAGCCAGTGGCACACATTATTTTTTAGGGCCTGGTGGGATTCTACTTCAGAAGATGAAATTTCAGTGACTCCATAAAGAATCACTACATAGGGGCAGGCATCTGGTGGAAGATGAATATTTCTACGGGCCGCTGCCTTAACTCTAGGAGTCAGATCAGGGTTTGGGGTCGACAGAGTAGGATCATTTGGTTTAACTTGGGGAATTGACTTGGGTTTGATTGAGTTCTCTGGTTGTTTTAGGTCGGTGGTCTTAGCTTTAGTGCCTCCCAGGTTTGGAGTATTACTAGTGTTCTTAGGAACATTGTTTTTAGCCACAGTGACGCTTTTGCCAGCCGAGGATGACTTATTGGCTGTATTGGCGATGTGGGATGTCTTGGCGTTCAAAGTAAGTCTTGGGGCACTTATATCCTTATGAATGTTTTTCAGGATGGTTTCTAAACAGCGTAATCTGACCTCTATGGGTTCGAGTAGGGCTTTTAATATGTTCAAAATGTTATTATTATTAACCGTGCTTGACCCACTCCCATCCTGACTATGTTTGGCTAGGTTAGTGACTTCTCCACTAAGTTCAAGAATTTCCTCCAGGCTTTTGTCAATAACAGTGTCGTCTGGAAGGCTTAAAGGCAAACCAATGTTTGTCGAGTACACCCCCCCTATGTCATTTGCACAGACGGCCGAGTTATTATTCACAATTGGCTGGTCTAAGATGGTGTTGTCTCGGTTGTGGGATATTTGTGCTTTCTTCCCTTTAAGGGTGGTGGGTTTGTTTGTCTTTTGTTTAGGGATTGCCCCTTCTTTCAAGCCCCTTTAATTTGTGACACTTGCCCGGGGTGGGTTATCTAACTCATTTCTATCTAGGCCACTCTCTGTCAAAAGATTAAGATTGGGAGTGGCTTCCAGGTCCTGTTGTGAGCTTAAGACATCAAAATCACCAGTGTCCCCAGTGTTATGTACCATTGCGAGAGTATTGGGACGGGACTCGGGGTTAGGCGTACATGCCTGTGCAATGAGGCCTACAGAAGATCTCTTAGCCATAGCTAGATCTTGCGACACCCTCCTGTCCATTAATACTATCCCCTCATTAATCAATGCGTTGGTGCGAACAATAAAGTCATCCAGAGTCCCGGTTAACTTTTTTGCTCCAGCAACAGCCATGCTTCTGGTCTCCCGACAATTCATGACACTCCCCGGTACTAATTTCAAATGACCTTTTATATTAAGAACAGTTAGATGACAGGCCCATACACGTAAGGCTTAACAATAAATAGCAACTAACAACCCAGTATCCTGTGATTGGATGTTTAGCAGACTTACAGTTTCTGTGTCCAATAGTCACTTGGGCTGAAAGAAATTGGGCAGGGGTGATGGCCCAGGCCAGGCTCCTCAGGCCTCCGAGGGCCACAGAGGGCCCGCCCTTTGCCCGGGCTTAGTCCCGCGCTTGGTCCCACTACGCGGTGGGGGCGTTGTTGTTTTAAGCGCCTCCGGGCGCCTTCTTGCGCGTCACTGCTGCGCGCCCCGCAAAGGCTCCTGGGTGTTGGAGTCCCCCCGCTCTACGTCCGCGTTGGTGTTGAGATGCGGCGGCAGGGGGGACTCAGCTCCTGCTCCTACAGCCGTTGCTGTCCCGCTGGCAGACTCGCTCTCTGCTTCTGGCAAGGTAGCGTTTCCTCCTCTAATGCGTGTTTGTTTTGAATTAGGACCAAAAATCTAGGAGTGCATTTTGATACTGCTCTCTCTTTCTATCCACATTCAATAGCAGTAGCAGGGAGTTTTTTCAGCCTTATCAAATTCCTGAAAAAAAAATTCTTCGATTTAATCCCACTCACCACAAGGAAATCAGTGGCAGTTGCCCTAATTCTCTCACGTCTGGACTATTGCAACAGCCTCCTGGCAGTAGCAAAAAACGTTTTTTTAAATAAAAAGGGGTCAACCCGTTCTGAATGGGGTCTCCAGGGCCACAAAAATGCCAGAAGAAGGGGGCCGCACAGCCCCCATTCTAAAAAAACAAATATTTAAAAAATAGTGCATCCCACTGTCAGGTTATGCTCCATTTCTCCACCACTCTACCAACGTGCCCCCTGGTGCATTGTACCTTTTTGGAGTTAATTCCCCTTGAATACTGAGGGTCCCTGGGGGCCGACTTGCCCACCAGGTACCTCCAGTAAGCCCCACAGAGCTGGATTGCAGAGAGGTGGTCCGAGGCCATGCCCCTTTTCACACCACTCTGCAAACACAGCTTGTGGCACACTGCTGCTCGGAGGATGAAGTCCACTGGTGTCCTGAGGACCTCAGGACACAAGTGGACGTCATCCTCCAATCAGCAGTGCGCCAGAAGCTGAGTTTGCAGAGTGGTAAAAAAGAGCGTGGCCTTGGACCACCTCTCTGCAATCCAGTTGTGTGACACTTATTGGAAGTACCTGGTGGGCTAGTTGGCCCCCAGGGACCCTCAGTATTCAAGGAGACTTAATCGACCCAACTTAGAACACGCCAAGGGGCATGTTTGCAGGGTGGTGGAGAAAGGGGGTGTGGCCTTGCCCACCTCCCAGCAATCCCACTGAGTGTGGCTTACTGGAGGTAAGAGGTAGGCTAATTGGCCCCTAAAGGACCACCAGCAGCGAAGGGGACTTCAATCCCCATCCAAGAACATGTTAGGGAGAATTTTTGTAGAGTGGTGAGAAGAGGAGGCGTGGTTTGCTCTTCGAATTTAGCAATGCTGCTGTGTGGGACTTACTGGAGGTAATATGAGGGGTAGTTGTCCCCGAAGGATATCCTTGGGGGCCAACTACCCCTCTTGTTTCTTCCAGTAAGTTGCTCACAGTGGGATTGCTATGACGTCTTCGGAGGCCATGCCCTCCTTTATCCACCATTCTGCAAACACTCCTCCTGGCAGACTACGGGATGGGGAATGAAGTCCAATTTACTCCTGAGGGACTTTGGGGACCAAGAAGCCCTATTGGTACCTCCTGTAAACCCTATGCACCGGAATTCCTTAGCGTTGGTCGGAGACCCAGCACCCTTTTTCCGCCGCTCTGCAAATGCGACTTCTAGTTAAAGAAGTGTTTGCCATGTAATAGGTTTTGCATTTGCAAGAATTAGAGCTATTGTAAATGAGAACGTTGTTTTACTAGTTTTTGTGGTGTGGAATGGATGTATGCTGTGTATAGTGGAACTATGTGATATGTTGTGCAGTAAAATTATGTGCATAGAAAGTATGTGGTATTTAGTGCATAGGAATTATGTAGGGTGGGATTATGTGTTATGGAGAGTAATTATGTGGTATGGTAGTCTGTGTTGCGGAGTGGTAACTTTATGTTTAGTCGTCCTCGTTTCCTTTGAATCCCAACTATGAACTTGGTGAGACAAAAAAAGATGGAATCAGTGAGAAGCACTAATGGACCTAGTCAGAAGTATGAGCAGGGCCACTGGAATCATGGGACTGTTTGGCTGCACCAACTTTCGCATAATTATACATTTTCTGCATTAGCCACATAATTCATCATCTCCACCCTAATCTGCAGATCTGAAGAAAAAAGCCTTGTTTCTAGGTGAAAAGGGTCAAACGTTACCAAAAATGCAGCGTCAACTGTTACAGCGTGGTGGAAGGCCCTTTGGAAACTTTGAATAGTCACTTGTTACTTAATGCTAAATGTGGGTGTTAAATTGGTACAAATGGTGTGCAAGCCTCGAGACCCTCACAGATGGGTAACGAGCTTTACTAATACCTGAACCATTTGATTGTAGCTACTTTTGCTTCCCTCTGCGTCTCTCTTCCCTCTTTCTGCATTTGCCTCTTTCTTTACCTCCGTTGTCTCTTTTTTCACTCATCTTCCCTCTTTCTGTACCTTTCTGGCATTATTTTGCATCGCACTTGCCTCTTTCTGCACTTTTATTGCTTCTTTCTACACCTCTGTTGCTTCTTTCAGCACTTTTCTTGCCTCTTTGTGCACTTCTCCTGCCTGTTTCTTTACCTCTCTGGCCTCTTTTTGTGTCTCTGTTTGCTCTTCCTGTACCTCACTTGCTACTTTCTACAAGTCTCTTGCCTCCTTCTCCACCTCTGTTGCTTCATTCTGCACTTTCCATGCTTTTTTCTGCACATGTCCTGCTTCTTTTTGCACCCCTGTTGTCTCTTTATGTACCTCTTTTGCCTCTTTCTGCAGTTTTCTTGCCTTTTTCTGCAGTTCTCTTGCTTCTTTCTGCACCTCTGTTGCTTCTTTCAACAAGTCTCTTGCTTCTTTCTGCACCCCTATTGCTTCATTCTGCAGTTTCCATGCTTCTTTCTGCACCTGTCTTGCTTCTTTGTGCATTGCTGTTGTCTCTTTATGTACATCACTTGCCTCTTTCTGCACTTCACAGGCTTATTGCTGCACCTCTCTTGCCTCTTTCGGCACCTCTGTTGTCTCTTTCTACACTTCTCTTGCCTCCTTCTGCACCTCTTAGTTAGAGGTGGTTTTAATCCCCCTGCCCTGTTATGTACTAGGACCACACAGGGAAGGTCATGCCAATCACACGGGTACCCCAACCCATAGTGAACCCTAGTGTATGTAGGTCTTTTCACTGTATTTCAAGTGTCTTACAGCATAGCACCGACTCTGGGACCTGTAGGTCAAAGTCAGATACCACTAATACCCATCAGCAAAACATTTAAGGCACATGATGACTTTGCAACAAGGCCTCCTACAGCTCCTTTGTTGGTTCTTTGTCCACATCTCTTGCTTCTTTCTGCACCTTTCTTCGTCTTTCTGGAATTATGTTGCCTCTTTCTGCATTTCTCTTGCTTCTTTCTGCGCCTTTCATCCTCCTTCTGCACATGTCCAGCCTCTGTAGGCATAGTTAGAAATTAGCATTTTTAAAAACCTTTGAAATTGACTGAAAAAAACACAGGTTTATGGGACGTTATAGTTAGAAATTAGCATTTAAAAATTAATTGAAAAAAACACACGTTTCTAGGACATTATAGTTAGTTCGACATTTCACTTGTACAAAACAAGAGAAAGTTGTCCGTTATAGTTAGTTCAGCTAACTTTAACTCGCGCCCTGCAATGCACTGCTGATGACGTCACGTTACATCATTCATGACATGGTCAGTGACATCTCAAATGACATCACTGGTGACATCACTGATCACATCATCCTGTAACCTTGTGTTTCTGTAAAATTTAAGGTTTTTTTAATAGGTCTTTATTCAAATTTTCTTTTGTACAGCAAAGTTAGAAACAAAATCTGATCATATAGTCTTCACCGTTCCACCCATCCATCCCCACCCCTGAACCCCTACCCACAGCAGATCCAGCCTGGTTAGTGTCCATAAACCTTTTACATAACATTTAGCAGCAATTACAAAACATGAATAATAAAAAAGACTGAGGTACCTATTTTGGCCATATCCCAGTATGTTATATAGCGATTAAATTAGCCCTCTTTCCCCCCCATTAGCTCTCTTCCTCATTCCTGTTCGCTGTTCAAGTGGAACCAATTAATTAGGGGAGCCCAAATAGCTAACCCTTTTGCTTTCGCCCTGTGGCCTCTTCTAGATAAACAGATCTCTTCATCTTATGCACGGCAATAAATCCAGCTGGCTCCCTGCAGACCTCTGGGCCACCAAGCAATCCTGCCAAAAACTAGAAAAGATATGGCATCGCGAACATACACCGGACAGCTATGCAGACCACAGGAACGCCATCAGCAGACACCATCACCTCATTAGATCCGCCAAAAGGGCCTCCTTTAAAGACCACCTAGACAACAATGCACACAACAGCAAAGAGCCCTTCTACATCGTGAAGGAGCTCTCCAAAGACAGCTCCAACACCGACATTCCACCTTCCTAAGACCTGTGTGACGCCCTCGCCATCTACTTCAATAACAAGATTACAGACTTCACAACACCCTGACTTCCCCGACAATCACCGAGACCTCTGACCTCACGCCCCCCATCCAAACGGATCCCCTGCTCACCTAGACCAACAGAAACGATTACGACACCATCCAAATCATAAACACCATCCACTCCGGCTCTCCGTCAGACCCATGCAAACACAACATCTTCAACAAAGCCAGCGATACCATCGCACCCCATCTCCTCAAGGCTATCAACATCTCCTTCGAGACCTCAACAATCCTGGAGAGCTGGAAGCACGCCAAGATCAAGGCCATATGCAAAAATCCCAGGGCTGATCCAGAGGACCTCAAGTATTTCCGACCCATCTCCGTGCTCCCGTTCCCGGCAGAGGTCATCGAGAAGACTGTCAACAGGCAACTGACCCGCTACCTCGAGGAGAACAGCATCCTGGACCCGTCCCAGTCCAGGTTCCGCAGCAACCACAGCATCAAAACTACCCTCATTGCTGCCTCGGATGACATTAGGTCCCTACTGGACAACTACATTAGGTCCCTCCTGGACCTGTCAGCCGCCTTCGACATGGTCTGCCGCTGCACCCTACGCACACGCCTCCGTGACACAGGGATCCAAGACAAAGCCCTGGAGTGGACCACCTCCTTCCTTTCCGGCAGAATGCAGAGCGTCCAACTCCCCCTTTCTGATCCAAAACCACCAAGATCATCTGCAGCATACCCTAAGGATCATCCCTCAGCCCAACAATGTTCAACATCTACATGCCACCACTCTCTCCCATCGCCCAGCTGCACGACCTCAACATCATCTCCTACGCCAATGTCAGCCAGCTGATTCTCTCCCTCAACAAGGAACCCCTCACCGCCAAAACCAACTTTCCAGAAGGAATGAAAGCCGTTACTGAGTGGATGAAGAATAGCTATATGAAGCTGAACTCAGACAAGACGGAAGTCCTCATCCTAGGCTCCACCCCCTTGGTGTGGGTTGACTCCTGGTGGCCGTCCGCACTGGGAGTAGCACCAACATCCAATGACCATGCACGCAACCTAGGGTTCACCCTCGACTCAGCACTCTCCAAGACCAAGCAAGTCAACGTTGTCTTGTCCTGCTTCAACACCCTCTGCATGCTCCGCAAGATCTACAGGTGGATCCCCACTGAAAGAAGAAGATTGGTCACCCGGGCCCTCATCAGCAGTAGACTGGACTATGGTATCGCCCTCTATGTAGGAGCCTCAGCCAAACTCCTGAAATAACTACAATGTATACAGAACGCCTCCTCACGCTTGATCCTCAACATCCCTTGCCACAGCCACATCTCACCCCACCTGAAAGACCTGCACTGGCTTCCTGTCAAAAATAGGATCACCTTCAAGCTCCTCACCCATGCACACAAGGCACTCCACGACACCAGACCAGCATACCTCAACAGATAACTCACTTTCTACACCCTTAACTGCCAGCTCCGCTCCGCCGACCTCACCCTCGCCACCCTCCCTAGCATTCAAAGAGCGACCACCGGTGTCAGATCATTCTCCCACCTCACCGCCAAAACCTGGAACATCCTCCTATCCTCCTATGACAGGCACAGGACCCACTTACCTTCAGGAGGCTAATCAAGATCTGGCTATTTGAGTAGTAGCAGCACCTCTCCCTCCATAACCTTGAGACTCTCACGGGTGAGTAGTTCACTTTACCAATGTTATGATTGATTGATCTTTAAGTGGAGGTGTTCCAAGTTTTTGTTGGGTCATCCGAATGAGTGGTCAGGTTGGAGGATGTTCTTGTGGATGATGGTGATGCCTCCTCCTGGTGGGTGATTTTGCAGCAGTTGGGAATGGTGGTGGCGATGTCTTGGCAGATGGAGATTGCAGCAGCAAGGGCAGTGAAGCAAGAGAATGTGTACAAAAGAAACAGAAACAGTCTGAAAAAATCACAGAACCACAAAAAAGGCAATTAAAGGCAGAAAAAAGGAAAAGGAGAGATAGAATAGCAGCTCAGCAGCAGAGCAGTGAGGCTCTACCACTAGACCATCAGTGTTAAGGTGAAGGCGGGAGGTTGAGGTGGAGGAGGGCTTCGAACGCTTGACCAGAAGGTCAGCAGCAGTGAGGCGGGCATCAGCTACCAGCGAAGCTGTGTTGGGAAGGGAGCAGGTGACTAGTAAGGTTCCCTGAGGATCACTGAGGATTGTTTTTGGCAGGAAGATGCCCCTTCCTGCACAAAAAGCAATCCTGCATGGACTACAGGCACATATGCACTGGGCAACTAAAATGGTGACAGATCATAGGAAAAGGCAGGAATGCATTATATTCTTTTAAATATGGCACATTCCTGCCCTTTTCCTGTCAAGCTGTGCAGCAACGCAAGGTGACAATGTCATAAATTTGCACCTATCTTTTTAACCGGATAGATTTGCCCCACAGAAACTCCAATCAGCAGTACATGACCAGCTGAAAATGAAGATCCGTCCTCATTCGCTTATATGACATTCTAGACTCAATTACTTTTATCAAATATTTTACCAAATTACCTAAATCATAAAAAATGGATTAAAGCTAGCAATTTCTGCCACATCAATGTATATGCCTTTCCTTTCCCGGTGCCCAGGATTCAGAAGGAAAGCTTATGCCCAAAGGTCTCCCATTGTTCACTTTCTCCAGAAATATTCCATGCCATCATAGGTAACAGTCCTCCCAAAATCAAGTCATGAAACTCCCAATGGGCTCCTGGCAATAAACATTGGAAGGGATATTGAGAAATCCACAGCCATCTCCGTCATAATGGGAAACCAAGTATGGGAACATATTTTCATTTTAAAATACTGTGCCTACTTTAAGGTTGCCTTTGAATGACATGACTAGGCTGGAAAACAGCCTTTACAATGCAGACGGAACTCCACACGCCTTTACCCTTCAAGTGTTCCCAGCTTGCACTTACAACGCATATGAGTGGTAAATGAAATCAGCGCTCTAGCTTCAGAGGGGATGTGCAGGGAGATTTTTTGAAGGAACAGGAAGGATCAGGATGTGTCTTGCTAAGTAAGGCTGGGGCTGGGCTGTAGGGTTCAGCGCGTGGGGGTCAGGGTAGTTTTTAGGGCTGGGGAAAGTTGTAGGTGTTAGGAACTTGACTTTAGGGCTGGGTCCTGGGTTTTAGGGCTCAAATCAGGAGGGAAGGGACATGTTTTAGGGTTTGGGTCTTTATTAAGGTGCAGGGCATGGGGGCTGTTGTTGGGTAGTTAGCAGGGCAGGGTGCATGGTTTTAGGGCACAGGGTGAGGGTGCTGTGGTGGGGTAGTTTTTAGGGTGAAGCCAGGTTTTAGGTCTCTGGGTGGGAGGTCGTTGCAGCTTTTAGGGCTGAGGCAGGGTGGATTTCAGGGCTGTGGCACCTGGATTTAGAGCTCAGGGCAGGGGGGCTGTGGTATATGCATTTAACAAGCATGCTTTGACAACAAAAAAGTGGTAAAGGCATGTGTGGCATAAGCATACACGTAAAGACGTAGTCATGGTTAAGACCACTATTTTAAGGAATGCCATTTAATCACTTGAGTGGTTCCATCATACCACCAACTAGAATCAACCAAGCTGCAACACGTATAAGCGTATTTGTGTCAGAAAATAATTGAAATAGGTTAATACAACTGCAAACCATGATCTTTACTTGTATGTAAAAATGGTCTTATACTTGCTTCCATGAGAAAGGATGGTTTATGTTGCAACATTGCAAGGCACTCAGCTAAATCCCTGTTAACATGTCAACGTTATTTCTGTACTAAAGCTGCTCATTGTTTTTCTCTTGTGTTTTCCATTAAATTGTGTGCACTCTTAGCCATCAGAACTATGATTTTTTTGAATAATAATGTGATTAGCGCCTTGCAAGAAACATTTTGGGACTACACATTTATGTTATGTCAGGCTATTACAATTCAGCACTTTCTTTTCTAAAACATAATATAAGAAGGGAATTTTGAGAAACTGGAGGAGGTAAGCTTGCTGCCAAGAGAGGGTCAGATGTGTGTGCCCCTTTCTGTAGTCATCCTAATTTAGCATTATTAATATATTAATATGATTGATTTCCACAGCTCATGTGTTCTTGTAAAGGCACATAGAACAGTGCCTTTATTATGATACTGGTCTGCTAATTCTCTTGATTGATTAACTAACATTTACCACATGGTAAGTTTTTTGAAGTACTGTACAGGGCCAAGTCTCAGTGAGGTAACATGTGGGGGAGGGGCCGGGGGGAGGAGTTAGGGACAGTGGAAATGATGAGAGGTCAGCCTGCCTGAGGTAGTCTCCCTTGTAGAGATACGTTTTCAGTCAAAGGGGATGTTGTTCCATATACTGGGGGATACGGCTTTGCAGTCTTGTTCTTTTGTCCTCTTCTTCTGCTGTGTTTAATCTCTAATCAGGCAAAATCAGAGATCCTTGACTGGAGTTGACATCCAGAAAGTACTATATTGTAAGCCAGGTAGATAGGTGAGCTCTTGAATAGGACTTTAAAGATATTTATCTGATCTTGAGGATGATGCAGACATGTAGCGGGAGCCGATAAATCCTCTTAACAATGAGGGTGATTGGTTCAGACGTCCTCAGCCTCTTCTAATGTGTGATGCTGCATGAAGTGTGCCTTTCAGGGGAGGGAAACCGGTCCTCGGAAGCTTGTTTCCGGTCCAGGGAATACATGGCTTGGCAGTTCGGGCTGGACTGTTACCAGGAGGCACAGGGTCAGACTGACTTTCATATAGCCATGTCTGAACTGGGGTGGCACAGTGGGCTAAAGAACGGTGATGGATTAAACTCAGATCTTATGACTGGGTGTGAGTGTTTGATTGATTCAGATGCTCCGTCCATCAACTCCCCCTTTTGTACCGCTTTTGGCCGCCATGAGTGTGGTAGGGTATGCTCAGACATGAGTCCCTTGCTCACTTTGCCACTGGATTCAAGCAAGCCGGGCTGAAGACGGCTGGAATGCCAGAAACCGGTCCTCGGAAGCTTGTTTCCGGTCCAGGGAAGACATGGCTTGGCAGTTTGGGCTGGACTGTTCCCATGAGGCACAGGGTCTGACTGATTTGCATATAGCCATGTCTGAACTGGGGTGGCAGAGTGGGCTAAAGAACGGTGCTGGATTAAACCGAGATCTTTTGACTGGGTGTGAGTGTTTGATTGATTCAAGATGCTACGTCCATCACCACCCCCTTTTGTACCACTTTTGGCCGCCATAAGTGTGGCAGGGTATGCTCAGACGTGAGTCCCTTGCTCACTTTGCCACTGGATTCAAGCAAGCCGGGCTGAAGACAGCTGGAATGCCAGAAACCGGTCCTCGGAAGCTTGTTTCCGGTCCAGGGAAGACATGGCTTGGCAGTTCGGGCTGGACTGTTCCCATGAGGCACAGGGTCAGACTGATTTGCATATAGCCATGTCTGAACTGGGGTGGCAGAGTGGGCTAAAGAACGGTGATGGATTAAACCCAGATCTTTTGACTGGGTGTGAGTGTTTGATTGGTTCAGATTCTCCGTCCATCACCACCCCCTTTTGTACCGCTTTCAGGGGAGCGAGGCTGGTCACATGGATACCAAGGAGCAGGGAATTTCCTCCATCTCGTTGCAAGAAGACTAGACTCTGAAATTTCATTTTGATTTCTTCTCTTTTAAGAAAATATTTCACTATTTTCATGGTTGAGTGGAGGGACCAGGCTGTTTTGCACCTCTCAGCATTTTGTTCTTTGAGTGAACGGTTGAAGGCAAAGGAAAATCTAAGGACAATGTTCTCTTATGCCAGCTGGGATCTGAAGCCCATCAGGATAAAATCAGAAATCCATGACTGAATAAGAGAATGTGTGTCATTTTTGGCCACAATGATGGTGAGTTGAGTCTTTTGAGATAGTGTTGGGTGTTGTCCACATACTGGTGGATCTTCAATTTGCTCTTTGCAAGGAAGGTGCCCAAGACTTCTAAAGGAATGTTGAGCATGATGAAGACCCACCTGCCTCCACAGGTGATGGGAAGAGTTCGGTATCAGGAAGTGCCTATGTGAATTAATTGCCCTGGTGATGAGGCAGAATGTTTGATGTTGCTCTTTGCAAGTACGGTGCCCAAGACGTATAAATAAAGTTTGAGCATGATGGGGACACAGGGGGCTTCACAGGTGATATGGAGATTCCAGTATCTGTTAATGCCTATCTGAATGAATTGCCACTGGTTGGTGAAATAGGATGTGAACCATTGTTAGATCATGTCAGAGAAGCCCTTGGAAGTTTTTATGCTAGGGTTCAATGTTGGATGGTTTATGGTTTTGAAAGCTCAGAGCTCACCCGAGACTATGGTAAGTTTTTAGTTTTTTTATTGTTGAGGACGAGGGCATTGTCAACTTCTTGGAGTATGGTTGTGATAATACTGCAGTGTGGTCTGGATCATGATTGATCTTGCCGATATGCTCCGGTAGTTGGGTGGCAACAGCCTTCTCAAGGAGTTTTCTAACAAATGGGAGGTGGTTTATAGGACAGAAGTTGGGAAGATCAGTTGGAACAGGTGTAAGCAAATTCAGCAAGGGGAGAATCTGCCTGATCTTGAGGCCCTCAGGAATGAGAATTTTCAATCCCGTTGCCAGACTCTGATTTGAAAACTGAGTTTAAAATGCTAATTTAGGCCACAGTAAGAAATAGAATTAATTTGCTATATGTAATGTTTCTCTGCTGAACAAGTTGACACTATCACCCTTTCTACAAAAAGACTCCTTACCAAAAAATAAACTTAAAAAAATCACATTTGTAAGAAGTCTGAAAAGGCTATTTCGAAAATGTGGCTCACAGAGGAACGCCCTGACATCCAGCCCAGCAGTGGATGATAAAAATAGTCATCATTCATGGGCAGTGATCTGTCCTGGGGGGGGGGGGGGTTGAAGGATGATGCTGGAGTGAAATTAAAGAAATTTTGATGCATCTGATATATATATATATATATATATATATATATATATATATATTACTTAAAAAAACACTGGTTTCAGGGATTTTATAGTTAGTTGCAAATTTCACTCGTACAAAACCAGAGAAATTTGGGCATTATTGTTAGATAAGCTAACTATAACTAGTGCCCCAGCAATGCACTGCGGATGACGTAACATATTACATCATTCATGACATGAATTGCCTCCTAGTTTTTATATTTTCTCAAATGGATTTGTGCAATCAGCACGAACTGTGCAATTTAAAAATTAAAAATATGGTTTTGTTGGGCCTGTGGGTCTCTGTGGGTCCCTGTGGGCAGGCCTAGGGGGTCAGGGTGTTTCTACCCGTCCCCCTTTTCTTGTTTTTAACCTTCTTGTGACTTGGTTACTGAGTCACAAGAATGCTGCCAACACTTATTGGTTGGGAGTGTTGGCAGCCAATCAGAATGAAGCTTGTGCTCGGGAGGAGTCGAGACTCCTCCTTTGTGCTCAGATATTGAACATTTTCTTTTTTTATTTCTCAGGAACTACTGAACGGATTTAAATAATTTATAAAAAAAAAAGGTCGTTTTCTGAACCAGGAGCTACCTTATCACCAAATTTGGTGTAATTCTGTTCAGCTTTTAAAATGAAGAGAGGGGGGCCACGCGGACCCCTCCAGAGGACGCGCCACCTCTGCCTAACACAGTGAAAGTGGCCAAAAATCTAGGAGTGCATTTCGATACTGCTCTCTCTTTCCATCCACATTCAATGGCAGTAGCAGGGACTTGTTTCAGCCTTACCAAATCCCTGAAAAAAAAATATTTGATTTAATCCCACTCACCACAAGGAAATCAGTGGCAGTTGTCCTAATTCTCTCATGTCTGAACTATTGCAACATCCTCCTGGCAGAATCAAAACCACTTTTTTTTTAATAAAAAGGGGTCAGGCCCTGGGGGATGGGGATCCGATGGCCACAAAAATGCCAGAAGAAGGTGGACCACACAGCCCCCCTTTTAAAAAGCAAATATTAAATAAATGCTGCATCCGACTGGTAGGCCATGCCCCCTTTCTCCACCACTCTGCAAACGTGCCCCCTTGCCCATTGTAGGTTCGGGAAACAGGACCTCAGGACACAAGTGGACTTCATCCTCCGAGCAGCAGTGCACCAGAAGTTGTGTTTGCTGAGGGGTGTAAAAAGGAGCGTGGCCTTGGATCACCTCTCTGCAACCCAGGTGTGTGGTGCTTACTGGATGTACCTAGTGGGCTAGTTGGCCCCCAGGGACCATCAGTATTCAAGGGGACTTAATCATCCAAATTAGAACGCGCCAGGGGGTGTGTTTGCAGAGTGGTGGAGAAAGGGGGAGTGGCCTTTGTCTACCTCTCAGCAATCCCAGAGTGGGGATTACTGGAGGTAAGAGGTAGGCTAGCTGGCCCCTAAAGGAACCCCAGCAGCAAAGGGGACTTCAATCCCCATCCAAAAGCGTGCCAGGGAGCGTGTTTGTATAGTGGTTGGAAGAGGGGGGCATTGCCTGCTCTTTGAACTTAGCAATGCATCAGCATTCAAGAATCGACTCGACAACAACGCCCGTAACAGCAAGGAACTATTCAACATAGTCAAAGAATTCACCAACCCCACCGCAGCCTCAAACGACATCACTCCCTCCCAAGACCTCTGCGATTCATTATCCTCCTTCTTCTACAACAAAATTGCCAACATACATAACAGCTTCGAGAACATCCCCAACGAACAATCCTCTCCACCCCCCTCTGAACCTAAACCGCCCTCTAACAACCTCAGCGCCTGGAACCCAATCACCACTGAAGACACCATCCGCCTAATGAACTCCATTCACTCTGGCTCGCCAACCGACCCCTGTCCCCACCACATCTATAACAAAGCAGACTCCATCATCGCACCCCATCTCCGTGAGGTCATCAACTGCTCCTTCAACTCTGCTACCTTCCCAGAAAGCTGGAAACACGCCGAAGTCAGCGCCCTCCTGAAGAAACCCACAGCAGACCCCTCTGAACTTAAAAACTACCGCCCCATCTCCCTCCTCCCATTCCCTGCCAAAGTCATTGAGAAAGCCGTCAATAGCCAGCTCGCCGCCTTCCTTGAATCCAACAACTCCCTCGATCCCTCACAGTCCGGCTTTCGAGCCAAACACAGCACCGAAACCACCCTCATCGCAGCTACAGACGACATCTGAACACTACTGGACAATGGAGAAACAGTGGCCCTCATTCTACTCGACCTCTCCGCCGCCTTCGACACAGTCTGTCACAGCACCCTCATTCAACGCCTCAGCAACATCGGCATACAGGGAAAAGCCTTGGAATGGATCATCTCGTTCCTATCTGGGAGAACTCAGAGAGTCCGACTTCCCCCATTCAAATCAGAGGCCACCGAAATCATCTGCGGTGTACCACAAGGATCATCACTCAGTCCCACCCTCTTCAATGTTTACATGAGTCCACTCGCATCCATCGCGCGTCAACACAACCTTAACATCATCTACTATGCTGACGACACCCAGCTGATCCTTTCCCTCACCAAAGACCCTATCACGGCCAAAACCAATCTTCACGAAGGCATGAAAGAAGTAGCCGAATGGATGAAAAACAGCCGCCTAAAACTTAACTCAGACAAAACGGAGGTGCTCGTCCTAGGATCATCCCCCAATGCCTGGGACGACTCATGGTGGCCTTCGGCTCTGGGCACAGCACCCATACCCACAGACCACGCACGTAACCTTGGCATCATCCTAGACTCCTCACTCTCGATGACCAGACAAGTCAACGCCATCTCATCCTCCTGCTTCAACGTACTTCGTATGCTCAAAAAAATCTTCCGGTGGATCCCCTCCGAGACAATAAAAACTGTCACCCACGCACTGGTCACGAGTCGACTGGACTACGGAAACACCCTCTATGCCGGAATCACAACCAAACTACAGAAAAAACTCCAACGCATCCAAAACGCATCAGCGAGACTCATTTTGGACATCCCTCGCCAAGATCACATTACCGGCCACCTGAAAGACCTACACTGGCTCCCCGTCAACAAGAGAATAACGTTCCGTCTCCTCACCCATGCACACAAGGCCCTCTACAAACTAGGACCCGAATGCCTCAACACCCGGCTTTCCTTCTACACTCCCTCCCGCCAACTTAGATCCGCCAATCAAGCCCTCGCTGCAGTTCCGCGTATCCAAAGATCCAAGATGGGATGAAGATCCTTCTCCTACCTGTCGGCCAAGACCTGGAACTCACTCCCCTCTCACCTCCGCCTTACACAGAACCACTTCTCCTTCAGAACAGAACTTAAAACCTGGCTATTCGATAAATAATGAACCCCCTCCCCAAGCGCCTTGAGACCCTCCCGGTGAGTAGTGCACTATATAAATTCTTGAACTTGAACTTGTGTGGGTCTTTCTGGAGGTAATAGGAGGGTTAGTTGACCCCCAAGGATATCCTTGCCTGCCAACTACCCCTCTTGTTACATTCAGTAAGTCCCTCACAGTGGGACTTACTGGAGGATTGCTAGGATACATAGGATTGCTAAGACGTCTTCGGAGGCCATGACCCCCTTTCTCCACCATTCTGCAAACATTCCTCCTGGCAGACTACGGGATGGGTCCAATTTACTCCTGAAGGACTTTGGGGGCCAAGAATCCCTATTGGTACCTCCAAAAAGACCTACGCACCTAAATTCCTGAGCACTGGTCTGAGGCCCTGCACCCTTTCTCCACCACTCTGCACATGCGACTACTTTTTAAAGAAGTGTTTGCCATGTAATAGGTTTCATTTAGGATTAGAGCTACAATTTACAATTTCTTTGGTGTGGAATGGTTGTACGTTGTGTGTAGTGGAATTATGTGATATGTTGTGCAGTGAAATGATGTGGATAGGAAAGTTTGTGGTATTTAGAGTATAACAATTATGTAAAGTGGGATTATGTGTTATGGAGAGTAATTTTGTGGTATCGTAGTCTGTGTTGCAGAGTGGTAACCTCAGGTTTATTCGTCCTCGTTTCCATTGAATCCCAACTATGAACTCGGTGAGACAAAAAAGATGGAATCAGTGAGAAGCACTTGTGGACCTAGTCAGAAGTATGAGCAGGGCCACTGGAATTATGTGACTGTTTGGCTGCACTGACATTCGCATAATTATACATTTTCTGCATTAGCCACATAATTCATCATCTACACCCTAATCTGCAGATTTGAATAAGTATGGCCGAAATGCGCGAATTCGCGTTCCGCATAATCCGCGAATTGGTGTGAATTTTGCGGATTTTTTTTTGCGTGTTCGCGGGGCGCTTTGCGTGTTTGCGGGCCTCTTGCAGCGCACCAACCACAAAGCTACCCATGTGGTCAGACATGGGACTGGCCATCTTGTCCGCGTTGCGTATTTCCATTTCCGGGCATTAGTTGCATGCTTGCGTTGTGCGCGGGGCGCGATTACGTGGTCGCGGGCGTTTTTGCATGCTCAAGGGGGAAATATCGCGCAAAGTTACCCACGCGGTCCTCTATGGGCGCGGCCATCTTGTTTTTCATTCTTTGCTATGGTTCTAGGCATGCTTTTCCAATTCTGTCCTAATCTTTGCAACCCTTTGTTTCTTTGAACTTATATTTGATCTTTTTTACTCATTATCTATCTCTCTATTTTTCTACATCTATATTTTGTGTTTTGTTCAACTTTTCGTTACTTTAAAAACTACTTATTTTACCTTTTTTATTTTATTTACTTTTTCCCTATTCTTTACTAATTTTTATTTAACTTTCCATTCCAGGACCATGGCATAGGGAGCCGGGAAGAGCAAGGGGAAGGGTCCCGCACCCCGTACCAGGCTCCCATGCGGGCGCTTAAGGGGGGAGGCAGTAATAGCCCAGGAGATTTTCAGCACGGTGGAGGTGGCCACACTGTTTTTTTCCATCCAGCACCACCTGCCCAAGACCGTCGCGTCAGGCGGCAGGCTCGGTGCCGGGTACGGGCTCTGGGAGTGTCGCAAGCTATGGGAGAAGGTGTGCCGGGCCATGTATCGGGAGTCTGGAGTGCGGCGCACCTACAACCAGGCGACGCACCGGTGGTCTGACATCCTGGACCGGGAACACGACCTGCTCGACTTGCTTTGCGTGGAGATCCCTGGGCTTGGTGAGTAGTAGAAGCTATTTAATCACTACTTTGTTTTCTCCTGCTCTGTGTTATTATGATATTGCAAATATTTGTTTTTTCCAAAGAGCAAGAATGCTGCTGATTACATTGCAGGTAAATTATGTTTCAAAAGCTTCGGTGATTGCAGGTGCTTGCCTGCTCACTGGCGGTGCTACTATGCTTACTTGTTTTCTAATTTTTGCTCATTTGGCCTGGGTGATGATTATGTATCAGTGTACTTTACAGAACTGCGTAATGCTAGACATTAGAGAATCAAGTCCAGTCTTCCCTTTGTACTCCTGCCACTAAGAAGAGATAGTGGTGGTGATCATGACGGACTGTGTCTGTCAGTTCGGGTGCAGCGTAGTGCTTCCTGCCAGTCCTAGTAGAACCTTTTTGTAGTTGGTTTAGTGAGTTACATAACTTTCCAAGTAGACGGTCCGCGAATCCAGCAATACTATATCCTAGTAGTCCACATCAGATATGGGTCAATAAACTGTTGTCTATTTCCCCGAAATAATTTGTTATTGTTTTTTTTAAATGTTTGATGTTGTTGACAACTATCATCCATGTTTGTGTCTTTCTTTCTTGTTGTACATCAGCTGCTCCCCCCAGGGGAAAGGGGACACAGGAGGAGGTAGCGGCGCCAGTGGAGCAGGGACAACAGCAGGAAGGCCAGGATCAGTCTGGCGAGGACTCCTCTGCTGGCCCCAGTAAGTTTTCCTGTTAACATTAACAATTATACTTCCCTATCTTTTACAGCACCTGTATTTTTTCCAAACGTTCCTCATTCTATTTTTTCCTAAATCGTCTTTGATCTTCTTGTAGACTGTTTCGAAATTCTTATCCTGCCTCTAGTATGACTCCCTGTGGTACTACTAGATTATTATTAGTCTGTCTGTGTAGCTAACTAAGCTTGCACAGTTGGTAAAAGGTGTTAAACAAAACTCCTATTCTATTCAGCAATAGCTCTATGCACTGAGTGCAGTCTTCTGGGTTGTCCATAATGTCTATTGAAGTCTTCTAAATGTTTATGCTTTGACAATTCCTAACAATAAAATGTCAATGGCCACCAAGAATAAGATACTAGTTTACATTTTGATTGGATAGGAGGACAATCCATACTACTACTGTTGCAGGGACTATTCTGCACAAACAGAACTATGGACAAGAAATAGGGCATTGGTTATAAATTATAATAGGTGCAGTTAGACTTTCCACATACCTCAGTCATAACAGAAGCTGAACCCCCAATCTCCTTATTGACTAGCCAGTGTGTCAGAGTCATTATTTAGCTCCCGAATGCAGCGATGATTGATCCCCAATGATTATACAACCCAGGACAATGAGACTACGGAGTCAGAGTCCTGACCTCTCTGAGCCACAGACTCATGCTTGCAAATTGCAAACCCTTTCGCTCACTCACTGATGAACGAAAAGCACAGAGTCTATGTAAGTTTTAAAGCTTAATTAAAAGTAAAAACATTTATTAAAATCAACTTCATCATATAAGATAAACGGTGACGGATTCAAAACTGAAAAGTGGCTGATTTCACAAATTAATTGTGGGAGAGCCCTCACCTGGTTGGAAGTTCAAGTCTTTTTTGTGGGGATGAATCGTTGCTGACTCCGTCCAAGTGATGATGATCTGATCTTGCTCTTGTTCTTAGAAGGGAAGCTTCTGTCTGTTATGAGAAAAATGGTGCGTGTTAAAAAGCAAGAATTCATCAGTTGTGCCAAAAAGTGTAGCAAGACATTTTACGGCTAAGCATAAATAAAAAACACCCTTGCCTGAAGAAAGGGAAATTTGTAGTTTAGAGACTAGAGAGTCACAAATTATTAAATTTCTTTATGTAGTACTAGTAAAAATGTTTCATTCCTAGACAAAATAGGGAGTGGTGTTTATGGCATCTAAGAATATGAAATGTATTTTCTAGGCAGAACATCGGCATAGCCATCCACCAGTGCCGGGGCCAGCGCGGAGGTGGGCACTCCTGGGGCGGAGGCGATGCCACAGCCAGCGGGAGCAGCTGTGGGGGATGCCACGGTAGTGGCGGGCATTGGGAAGCTACTAAATTCCTATTGAGATTACAGACTGCAGCGTGTGCTCTCTGCACTGGTGTATATGTTGTACAGTACAAGTACACTTCACTGTTAAGAAGACTTACAAATTTAGAACTAAGTTTTTGTCAACCAGGTAGAAGACATTCACTCTTGACTTCGCAATAGCATTAGCGGCGGTAGTTGACGAGTAACCAATGTCCTCCTTTAAATTTGACTTCAACTCAGCTGTGAAAGTTTTATTGAGAAGCCAAGTCAGATCAGAGATGATCTTGATGGATGGGATGAACAAAAAGGGAAAGGGAATGAAGGGTGTAAGGAAGGACGAGCGAGTTAAAAGTAATGACTGCCAAAGAATGATACGTGTTTTTGAATGCTGCCCGAGGTGGCTGGGAATATGATGCATAGCCGGTTGAAGGCTAAAGCAAGGATGGGTGGAAGGAGAAAGGGAAGAGGACTGGTGGGTGAAACAGAAACTGTATGTGTACGCAATATATCCTTTGGTACAAATTCAAATGCAAGTCAAGCACGGATGCATGGCTGGCGGTTTCCAAAATAAAATAAAAATGTTTTTCCGTGAAAAAAAATAAGATTTGTCCAGTTGAGACATCAAGAAGAATGATTGACATTTACTTTGAATGGATGGATGCCTGGATCATGGTACTATCTTACTCATAGATAGCATAGGTGTATGTAGACAGAGTAGACGGTCACTGGATGAAGTAAGTGTTACTTTGAAGAGCATGTAACAGCGCACCCGCACGTCCGTTCCAGTGAAGCAAAGGCAAGGAAAAGAAGTTGTAATTTTTCAGAATACTACCATGACTAGGAACAGTAGTTTGCAAGCACAGCATATATCCTGCGATTAAGGGGGCCACTCACTACCTCTGTTAATAATTTTATTACAACTCTGTCATTCATGTGTGGCCTATCAGTGTTCACTCAATAAAAAACAAAGCAACTAAAGTCATCCCATATGTAAGCAAATATCCAGTGAAGGGATAGATAATCATACATTTATGTATCTTCTTCATTTTACTTTTCGAGTAGTCATTGGCACTGCAGGGTGAAAGTTAAGTTAATGAAGCAGTAGCCCTTGTAACAGAGTATGGCCAGTGCCACCCGTTATAGAAAAGTAAGAGCTTCACTGTCTGAGTCTAATGTAGTGAGTCCATATAGTGCTAGTAGAATTGATTCCTGAAACTCCCACTAATGTCAGAGCAATTTTGCTAAACAAGAGAGAAGAAGAAGAATAAGACTGGTGTACTGTCATAGTCGACTCTAATGGAGTGAGTCCATAGTGCTCGTAGAATTGATTCCTTAAACTCCCACTAATGTTAGAGCAAGGGTGAAGAAATGGGAGGTTAGATAGATACTGGCCACAATAGTTATGTACTGCACTTGCAAGTTGCTAGTGCTACTGTGACACAACCTTCTGCTGAATTATTTTGTGTTAACCTTAAAGAGCATTGGTTACAGTATGTTTTTCTTTCTTCATATAGATGCTCCTTCCAAACCAACACAGAAGGAGCTCGCTAAACGGGCCCGGCAAAGGAAGCTGGAGGCGATTGTCGCCGAATATCGGCGGCTGGTGGCCCAGGAGGAGGAGGACACGCAGTCTCAGTCCACAACATCGAGCACGACAGCTGCATCCTCCTCCGCGCACCCTGGGTCAGCCAGTCAGCACAAGCCTCCAGCAGTACAGAGCCGTGGTACCGCAGCCACACGCCACAGCCAAGCAGCCAAAAAATCAGCCGCCCCCCACAGCAGGTGCAAGGCACGCATGCACCGCCTAACCCTCAGGGTGTCCAACATTGAGCAGGAGATGGAGAGAGCTAAAACTCTGCTCATGAACCTCCGCAGGGAGCAACGGGACCACCTGGCCAAAGGACACCGCCGCCGGCAGTAGAGGAGGAGAGACTGTCCCTTGCCCCTTTTTTAAAGACTTTTGGGGGGTGGAAATTGGGAGTCGGGTTTTTTGGACTTTGGGGACTTTTTATTTCATGGACATTTTTTGGGGTTAGGGAGGGGTGTGAGTCAGGTCTTGCGGGATAGTTTATTTTTATTAGGTATAAAAATAATTTTTACTTTCAACTTAAACATAGCATATGCATTTTTACTGTTTTGCGGGGGAGGCGGGGCGTTAACTGTATGTTTGTTTTCCTGAAAGTTAACTGGCTGCCGGATTCAAATTGTCTAAGTAATCGCCAAAATGTTTACAAAAGTAAGTGCCACTCACAGAGTTAGTGAATTCAATTGTCCTACTACTTTACTAGTACTACCGTCAGTCTCTCCTCTCTCCTCCTACTCCATTATTCTTCCTCCCCCCAAACGCTTATCTTACCTGTGATTCGTGTATGAGAATAGGGCTAGGCACAGGGCTGGCTGCATGGCAAATTGTGATTAAGGTTGGCAATCCTGGGTGAATGAAATGGCACCGTTGTGGTGCTAGTAGTGGTGGTACACAGTGGCAGTAGCAGCATATGAAAAAAAGAAAATTAAACCTTGAGTGGCCTGAGTGGAGCATTAGAACAGTACGATAGATAGCACAGTACACAAGAACAGTGCCATAATTAGGCCTAACAAATGCTAAAGTATTCAAAGTATAACTACTAGTTGCGTGGAGTTTGGCTTTGGATACTACAAGAAATAGTACTGAAGGTGAAGGACACATCAGCGTAATCATTCGCCACGTGTAGGAGGAGGATGTTCTTGATGATCAATCCAGTTGATGGCGCCCATGTAAATCAGATTTGATTTGCAAATAGTCATGGGTCTATGTCAAACTGAGTAAGAATATATCCTCGGATTCCTTCACCAGCCTTGAAATTGGTTTTCTGTTGCTTTGACCTCATCCTCCCCATCAAGTGTGTGGAATTATTGTTGTCATTTAGTCACACCTCAATGAAAACCACACAGCCCTGGGGAAGAGGGTTAGGGTTTGAAAATTGGATGGGAATGGGGGTTTTTGGGAACGTTTTGTGGAGAGAGGAAAAAAAACAACAAATGAAGATAAACAAATCTTTGGATACAAAGATATCTATAAATCTTTTAAGGGACATAAAGGAAGTGCACGCTCTACTGCATGCATGAAGTTGATTGCTAAATGGATGGTTAGGTTACTTAAACTAAGTAGTACTTTCTACAACTTACTAACTATGTAAAAAGCACATTTGGGGTTGAACTTTGCCGCCAGCTCTCACCAGGCTCCCAGCTGTCACCGGATTGCCCCTCCTGACGCCGCTATCACTGCTCAGCGGCCTCAGAGCGGAGGAAGGGAGAAGCGAGGACTACCTCCCCCAGGCTGCCCAGCGTCATCGTGACCAGCCGCCTCCTGCTACCAATCACGCGCCTGGAGGCGCTACTAATTGCGAGCACAGTCCCAGGGGAGCGGGGTTTGTAAAAAGCACATTTGGGGTTGAACTTTGCCGCCAGCTCTCACCAGGCTCCCAGCTGTCACCGGATTGCCCCTCCCGACGCCGCTATCACTGCTCAGCGGCCTCAGAGCGGAGGAAGGGAGAAGCGAGGACTACCTCCCCCAGGCTGCCCAGCGGCATCGTGACCAGCCGCCTCCTGCTACCAATCACGCGCCTGGAGGCGCTACTAATTGCGAGCACAGTCCCAGGGGAGCGGGGTTTGTAAAAAGCACATTTGGGGTTGAACTTTGCCGCCAGCTCTCACCAGGCTCCCAGCTGTCACCGGATTGCCCCTCCCGACGCCGCTATCGCTGCTCAGTGGCCTCAGAGCGGAGGACAGGAGAAGCGAGGACTACCTCCCCCAGGCTGCCCTGGCATCGTGACCAGCCGCCGCCTGCTACCAATCACGTGCCTGGAGGTGCTACTAATTGTGAACACAGACCCCGCGTCGCGGGAGCACGCGGGAGAGGCCCGGGGCGAAGACCGAGCAAAGGGCGGGCCCTCTGTGGCCCTCAGAGGCCAGAGGAGACCGGACCGGGCCAGTCCCCTTGGTTATTGTCTGTAAAGTAAAAGGTGACACCGACATTATGCTTATTTTCACGTGCTCTTTCTAAAGCCCTCGCTACTGATCCCATTTTGAGACTGTACTGTTGATCTACTACCGTCATGTCACGTAAGGTGGCTTCTAAGAGCTGTGGTACACAGAGGAACGAGGTCACTGGGCCCATGGATTGCTATCTAGAAAGGGTAACCTCACCTATCACGCATGAACTAGATAGATTAGAGCAACGCCTGTCCAGAGATAGCGTGCTTTGCAATCTCCCTGTTACACAGACGGCCGATGGAGCATATGGATCAGCCTTGCTTGATGAACTGAATGACCTTTGTAAGACCCAGGATGTCGCTGCAGACTATGTAACCGAGCCACTCCATGCTCTGGTTAGTCCCCTGGCAACCCCTAATGTCCAGTCCACTACGCCATTATTGATAGACTGTAACACTGAGGAAATATAAATTTTATGGTCAAGTCATGTTCCCTAACGAGACCCCACCGTCTCCATGTGCCAGCTTAAAGTGCATGTAACTTCCCTCCTGTGCCAGCTATGAAGACGCAAATACATTTGCGTCCAACGTTAACATGTCCTCTTTCAGACCCATCCTGAATGGGTTGAATAGTCCGTTCCTAAGTATGCCATGCCAACGTCTTTTTGTAGTGTACTTTACACGTTTTTTCTGGCTCTGTGCGAGCTAGGCCCTGAATTCTGCCATCGAGCCTTTTTCCTGCTTTCTGACTCCAAAGATCTCAGCCCAAGCTGTCTCTGTACCCGTGACCTCTGCCTTACTTCCAGCGCGGCCCACCGCGCTTAGCTCAGCCTGCTGCCTGCCAAGACTGAATTCAACCTTCGAATTATCTGTTCCGCTCTCCGAAAATGCATTCCTGCCTACTAGTTTAAGTAAACATCCTCCCAGCTGCAGAGCAAAGGGCCCGGCCTCACTGTCACTGCACAAGTAATTCATAGCCTCTGTTACCATGGAAGGCCCATGCCCCTCGCATCTCATGCAGACACTTAGGCGCTTATACACGCACTCCTTGTTAGTATAGAATAGCTTCTGCCCCAGAGACCTTTTCCGTCCAGATAATATGGTTCCCAAACATCAGATATCAGATATGATAGAGGTACGAGTTGATCTGACATGCCAGACTTCTGTCTCTTTCCGCCAGCGTAAATGTCAAGTCCCCTGCACCCTCCAGTTTCACGTCAATCACACGTCATGCAGCTGCGCGCGCATCCAAGCCTCAGATTTCTGCTGACATTGCAACATTTCTGCTTTGTGACACCTACCTGTGACGTTTCTAGCACACACCTCTATGTTCACGCCTAGTTCACGCCTTCTAATTACGTATCACTACCACGTGTATGCTGTTATCTCGTTTCTCTCAGCTGTTACGCCTACTGTATTGGATTCTATAATGTAACTTAAGTATATAAGCTATGTACTATCAATAAATTATTGCTCTATCCCTTCCTGAACCCCTGTGGTTGCAGGAACATGATATCCAGGTCATGACCATTCCTTTTTAAGGAATAAAACCCCTAAGAACTCTAACACCACGGACTCTTCCTTTTTCTTTCCGATTGAGTTATTATTGATTAAGTACTTACCTGCATAGAAATTAGGACGGTAAATCAAATATTTACCACATTATTTTGGCGCCCGAACAGGGACCCCTCCCCCACCCCACGCGCCGGTTGGTGCGTTGCAAGCTCTGTCCCCTGCCATCAGTTAGACGGAAACTACGCGTACTGGCAGGATTTCCTGTATCTCCCTCTGGCCCACGGAGGTGACGAAGACTGCAATCAGCGCCCAGACGAGGCGGTGAGGAGTGCGGAGGATCCCGACCAGAGCCTAGCCGAAAGAAGCAAGGTCCGAGGTGTCAAGAGGCCCACCAGTTTTCCGAAGTATCCACGTGTCGAGTCGAGTCGAGTCCAGTCCGGTCCAGTCCAGCCGAGTTTTCCGAGGCCTTCCGATTTCCGTGCTTCCCGGTGAGTACCATTGCTGGGACGTATCAAGACGAGTTTGGGTACACAAATTCGGTCTGCACTGTTTTAGACAGTGTATCTGTACTGTTTAGCAGTATATCCGTTTTCAAGTTCTTGCACTGTTCTCAGCAGTGTATCTGTACTGTTTAGCAGTATATCAGTTATCAAGGGTAGTCATATATGTTCCAAATGTTTTTCATGTGATTAATGTCGTGGTATGAGTGATTGTTTTTAATGTGCATTATTGTGTTCTTGTGTAACTAGTTGTATTCAGTATTAAGTAGCCAGGATTGAGCATTCAGTACTAAGTAAACAAGATGCCGTTTTTCAATAAGTTAAAGCAGATAGGAACTAGGAAAGGGATACTAGAGGAAGAAATTCCTATCCCCCCTAGGGACACGCCTGGAAATTTCATGTATCACAAGCATGGCCTAGACGCCATACTGTATCTAGATTTATGGGCCGATTATACTAAGCATCTAGACGAAAGACACAGGTGGCCCGTTACCGGAACATGGGATGCCCAGTGCATCATGAAGGTAGAAGAAGCACTGTGGAAAAAGAAAGCCAGACAATCTCAGAAAGATGCCATAGAATTTTGGCGTAAGGAATCACATAAGCGTGCTGAAAAAGCACTCCGTAGAGAAGACAGACTTAAAGAATCAGACAAAGCCCAAGAGAACGAATTAGTTACTGAAGGGATTCGAGTAAAATCAGAACAAGTAGACCGCGCAAGAAACAATCTTGTAAATGGTATGTACCTAGTGGCCGAGGGCTCGCCTAAGGCCACTTCAGAAATGCCGAAAAATCCGCCGCCACCATTGGTTCCAACTAAAGTAAATCACAGAACTACTAAAGACATATTTCTGAATTCCTACCTAGAGGATGTAGCACCCGCTTACACCAATCTGCCTGTCCGCGTCCCGCTTACTGACGGTGACGGGGGTGGCAACCCGCCTCCAGACCCTATCCCGCCATTACCGCAAGCAGGTTTTCCCGTTCGACAGCCCATCATTCCTCCACCACCACCACTTCCCGCACTTAAAATTGATCTACCGAAACCGCTTCTTCCTGATCCTATTAGAAGACAAGTTCAAGTACAGATACAGACTCCACAGAGAAATAATGTCCATGCTTCCGGCTCAGGAGGTGCGACCGGGGGTCACCAGACTCCGCCCCCAACACACAGATTACACCTTAGGGATATGCAGAATCCTTTTATAGTTCAATCACCCCGTCTCGACATACTCAAAGAACCGCTTCAAGTTTGCAGATACGATCCAGTACCCGGCAAAGACGATAGAATGATGATAGCATCGCTACGCTTACGACAAGCTACCGATTACCTACTGTTTTTCTCAGGAATGAAAGAGTACCTAGATAGAATATATCATTTTGTTCAGACTGGGGAAGACCCTGACAGTATTAAGGATGCCATGGCGCATCAGAAAGTTGACACTCAAGCATATATACTACGTTTTTTCATAAATTGCCTAATAAGAGAACGAGACAGGCCTGAGACAGAACAGGATGAAATGGACTCACTAAACAAGTGGGGTCAAAATATATCAGAAGGAAAACATGATAAAGGGGGTTGCATAGCCAGTATGTACAAGAGAATAAGAAAAGCAGTGATAGAAATACACGAAAAAGAGAAAGAAAAAGCTTCCTCCGAGGAGGAGGAAGAACCTGAAGAACAAGAAAAGACTACAGACACGATAGCGTACGTAGGTAAGGGAACTTACCTTAGGAAAGGCATTCGTCCAGAAAGCAAGAGAGTTTTTCTCTCTGGCATATCAAAACCGAATTCTCCTGAACATCAGTTCCAGGAGACTGATAAAAGGCTTCGAGAACGAATGGGGTACCATGTACTCAATTCTATGGATGAACAAGAACTAGCCCGGTCAGCAGTATCATGGGCTGACAATCCGAATATATACAATGATGACACAGTAGCACAGACATTCCTGAACATTTCCCCAGACGAGCAGAAATTAGCAGGTGAATACATGATTCAGCACCTCCTCATGTTATACAGAAACCAACATTCTGATCCAGGTCCCTTACACGATACATTAGAAGCACTACTTATGGATAGATGGAGAGGCCTAAGTACCAAGTTAATTCAAATAATTCTAGAACAACGACACAGATATAACACTTTCTTAAGTTCACAATATGTTCCCGCTCCGCCCCCAGAAAGGAAAATGTACCATATAGAGCGACTGCATGGCATTGAAAGTCAGAACCCATTACGAGAAGTACACCCAGTCATGGGTGCCGATCAGACCCTGAAACGTGTGTATGTACACACGCCTCTGACCAAGTTAGAACTGTTAGAAATGAAGAAACTAGTACCGTGTCATGATAAAGACCCTGCAGGTTTTCACAGAGAACTTAAAGACATGTTGCTGATGGGAGATTACACATATGAAGATATCATGAAAATGCTAAAGGTATTGTTGCCCACGGGCATCTACGAGAAACTCAAGGAAAAAGAATGGGAGGTGGGAGACAAAAAGATTGTATGGGCAGAAATAGAAGACGAGGAGGAAAAACGTACCCCAGGGCTAGGCCTTGGGGAGAAAACTAAAGCATTACCAGGTTTAATAGTACAGGTTCTGCCAAGATTACTGACAACTAGAAAGGAAGACTGGGACGCAATTTCGGCTTGTAAACAGAAGCAAGATGAGGATACTAGTGATTTCTATTCAAGATTCGAGAAATGTTTCATTATTAATAGTGGTCTTAAACCCAGTAGCGAGTCGTACCCGCATCTTTTTGTATCGAAGTTAGTGGAGAATTCCCTGTTATCAGTTAAAAACCGTGTATACAAGGTTGACAGTACATGGCAAGCAAATACGCCATCCCAAATGTTACAGATGTTACAATACCATCAGAACAGAATTAGAGAAGAACAGGATCAGGAACAGAAACGTATGAAGGACACGAAAATGAAAATGCTAGTAGCCCAGTCGGTCCCAACCGACGGCCACAGAAAGGGTACGACCCAGACAGGTCACGCCGCAGCTCCCGTTAAAGGGACATGCAACTATTGCAAGCAGCCAGGTCACTACGTACATGAATGCCCAGTTCTGAAACACAATATAGCAACAGGTAAAACTAAAGAAAGACCGCATCCACCTAGACAAGACCAGGTCCAGCAACAAACTTCGCAGAATACACAGCATCCGCATGTTTCATCACAGACAGCACAGACCGTAGCAGTGCCACAGTCACAGTCACAGCCACAGCCTACTGCCGCGACTCAGCAAGTTTCACAACAGATGTACCAATATGCCCAGTCCGCTTACCCCGATTATCCACGATACACATGAAATAGCCTAGAGAGGGAAGTTGGCTTGCCTCTTATTGAAATTCCTGTAGATCAAGAGGGTCCTTATGTACACAGTCAAGTATTGGGAAAAGACAGAAAGTTTTTAATTGACACAGGGGCAAGTCGCACAACAATCAGCCATGAAGAAGTTCCAGGGGCACCCCTCTCAGGCTCACAGAATGTTTCCCTTGGTTTTTCAGGACAGCCTATTGTAAATGAAGTATCAGAACCAGTCCCTTTGGCAGTAGGTCCATTATCACGTGTTACAGACTTGTTACTTACGAAATCATGTCCAGAAAATCTGTTAGGAATAAAGACATTGAAGGCTCTAGGAGCTGTGATATGTTGTTCCCCGGAAGGAGTTAGACTCTTTCTGCGGGATTTCAAAGGTCATTATGTATTACGAGAATTTGATGTCAGATTGAAAAATGTACCAGATCACTTGTGGGCACAAGGCCCAACTGATGTAGGTTGTATGCATATCACACCATACCGTGTTACACTCAAGCCAGGAGTTGTTTTACCCCGAATCAGACAATACAAGTTACCACCCGATGCTGTAGTGGCTTTACTGGAAATCATTGAAGAGCTTATTGCCCAAGGAGTGGTCGTAGAGACCGACTCCAATATCTGTAATTCACCGATCATTCCGATTCTTAAACGTACTGATCCCAATGCATCGCCAGTATATCGGCTGGTGATTGATTTAAGAGAACTGAATAAATGCATTGTACCACAGTACCCTGTGGTCCCCGATATCTCTTCCCTATTGACTGTTATTGATTCAGAAGCAACGTTCTTTACTGTAATTGATCTCAAGAACGCCTTCTTTAGTGTACCAATTGATCCAGAGAGCCAATATCTCTTCGGATTCAGTTTAAATGGACGAAGTTTCAAATTTTCCCGCGCACCTCAAGGATTCACAGAAAGCCCCAGCATCTATAGTCAAGCACTGAAAAGACAACTAGATTGTATCATAATGCCAGTTAACACCGCTTTACTGCAATACGTCGATGATCTGCTGATCACCGCACGAAGTGAACCCGAATGTGAACAAGCATCACTGACAGTGTTACATTTTCTGGCCGACAAGGGACACAAGGTGTCTCCTTCGAAGCTACAATTCTGTGTTCAGCAAGTTGTGTACTTGGGTCACTTGCTGTCCAAAGTGGGGAGACAGCTCACTCCCGATCGCATTCAGTTAATTGTAAATATGCCGCAACCCCAGACACAAAAGGAAGTGCGGGCCTTTATAGGCCTCACCTCGTACTGCAGACAATGGATTCCCCAGTATGCATTTCTAGCTAAACCACTCATTCAGTTAACAACACAGGAGGCAGCGACTTCGACTGCCCTTCCTTGGACTCAGGAGCATTCAAAGGCTTTTGAAGAATTAAAGAAAGCTTTATGCCAAGCACCAGTTTTAGCGACACCATGTTACAGCAAACCTTTTACACTTTTTGTTACAGAACGTGATGGTACAGCGTTGTCTGTCCTCACTCAAGATCAAGCAGGTTCACATAAGCCTTGCGCTTATTTTTCAAGTACATTGGATTCAGTAGCCCAGGTACTCCCTGCGTGCTTAAAGTCAGTAGCAGCAACAGCGTTAGCAATCAGACAGAGCGATTCAATTGTTTTAGGACATCAATTAACAGTACAAGTTCCACATTCTGTAGAGGTTCTTTTAAACAGAACTCAGACTCAACACTTAACCATAGCATGACTGACAGGTTATGAATTGACGCTATTCCAGCCACACATAGAAATCAGATGCTGTAGCATCCTAAACCCCGCAACATTGTTACCTTCAATTATGACAGATCCAGCCCCGCATGATTGTATAGAGATCATTAATGCAGGAACAAAGCCTAGACGAGACTTAACAGATGTCCCACTGACAAATCCAGACCTGACACGTTACGTCGATGGTTCATGTATGAGAACAAGTACAGGAGAATTAGTGGCCGCGTATGCAGTGACCACTGAAACTGAAGTTAAAGAAACACATCGTATTGACACACTGTCTGCTCAAGCGGCAGAGCTCATCGCTCTGACCCGAGCCTGTATACTAGCCAAGAACAGAAATGTTAACATATACACTGATTCCCGTTATGCGTTCGGAGTTGTACACGACTTTGGAATGCTATGGCAAGAACGAGGTTTCTTGACCTCTCATGGTACCAAGATCCAACACGGTCCCCTCATTCAAGCACTGTTAGAAGCAATACATTTGCCTTCAGGCATATCCGTCATGAAGTGTAAGGCACATACTAAAGTTACAGATTCTGTTTCCCAGGGTAACGACCTGGCAGACCAGACAGCAAAACATACAGCATTAACTCACACCCAGACTACTGATGTGACAAAGACAATAGTACCGACACAGTGTATGGCAGTTAGAGATCCCTCCCTAGATGTAATCGATATCCAGACACATGCCACTCCAGACGAAATAAAGAAATGGACTGAACTAGGAGGGATTCAGACAGATCAAGGATGGGTGACGAAGGGAAAATCTACATGGTTTCTCCCTGACTCAATGGTTCAAATTATGGTAAATACAGCACATAGTCCGGCACACCTAGGAGAGAAAGCGATGTTAGACAGTTTACAGAATCTCTGGTACAACAAACACTTACGAGCAGCAGCAAAACAGAAAGTGCGTACTTGCATGATCTGTTGTCAGTTCAATCCAGGAAAAAGTGTTCCCGTAGAGCAAGGTGGATTTCATCCTCCCGATCACCCTTTTGAAGTACTCCAGATGGATTATATCCAGATGGACCGTTGTCGAGGATTCAAATATGTCCTCGTAATTGTTTGTGCACTTTCCCGTTGGACCGAAGCATATCCAGTCCCAGATTACACTGCTCCGACCACTGCCAGGCAGCTGGTTCGAGAATTCTTCCCACGGTACGGCTTGCCTCGTGTCGTGTACTCAGATAACGGACAGCCATTCTCATCCGAATTAATGAAACAAGTTTCCTTGCTGCTAGGATACCAGTGGAGATTCCATTGTGTCCGACATCCCGAAGCCGCTGGCCTTGTAGAAAGGCATAACCAGACATTAAAGACTCGCCTTGCCAAAGTGTGTAAAGAGAAAGGGGTCGACTGGATAGTCGCCCTGCCAGTTGCATTATTCTTTATGAGGATGGTTGCCCATTCGAGATCAGGACTATCCCCGTATGAAGTGGTCTTTGGCAGACCACCGAATATGTGGGGGACACCCATACCTAAGAAAATTAACGATGTTGACTGTAATATGCTGACAGATTACCTTGCCTCCTTGATGTCTGCACTCCAATCATGTCGTTCACAGGTTGCCGCCGCCTTCCCTGACAACACTGATGTAAAGCCGCACGATGTCCGCCCTGGGGATCTGGTTAGGAACTTTGACAGGAAAAGTCCGCTGGAGCCCCGCTGGAAAGAGCCGAAGACCGTCCTCCTTACAACCCGGACCGCCATTAAAGTGGAGGGCAGAAAGGGGTGGATCCATACGAGTCATGTTAAAAAGTGCAACAAACTGAAACCAGACCCCGACTCGTCCACCCCTTCCAAAGACTGTATTGAGCCTAGTGACTTTAAAATTCCGAAACAAGAGAAAACTCCCCAAGAGGAGTATCGCATGAAACTCCGATCTAGCAAGTCAGACAGTTTAATTGTTTAAGTCCTCCCCTAGGTGAATCGGTTAAATAGTTTCTGACATGTATCCCCTAGATCGAGATAGAGAGAGAGAGAGACAACTCAAGAAACGTACATATTGTAAATCACTCCGTAGTCACTGTATAGTGACCTTACTGATTATGTTTTTTCTAAGTTTTCTGATTATTGTTGCTAGTATATTGCTTCCCATATATTACCCTATTTTCAAGCGTGAACAATCTGCTTACAATGTTTCTGCTGAACATTCTTTTAGTGAATTACCTCCCCATGAACTTTCTTACAGACTCGCGCTGCGCAACAACACATTCATTAGTATGTTACATCACTCCCATCAGACCAACAATGCTACAAACTGCTGGATATGTGGCCGACTCCCTTCCTATCAGAAATACAAGGGAGTTCTGCCCCTCTTCCCGTACCCGTTCACTCACAACGGCTCCTGTGGAGCATGGTTCAGAATAATTAATTCCTTAGATCCTGATATCGCTGTTTTCAAAGGGAGCTGGGTTTGGGGAAACTTGAACTTAGTTCTGCTTAACGCCTGTTACCCTGACAAGAAGGGACTTCCCACTAGAATAGGAACTGATCTAGAAAATGAAGTATATGGATTAGGTAATTATTCAATTAACCTCATGATTCTTACTGTCGAATCCGAAGCTGCACCAGTTCTCCCCGCTATGTCAGTATTACCAGTCACTGGTGAGTTATGTGTCAGTAAAAAAGGTTCAGTACACTTAGGTCATAGTAAATGTACTACTGTGGTCGAATTCAGTGATCAGGGCAAATCGTCTTTTAAAGCTACCCGTCATTCCTACTTTGTTTGTGGCCATACCGCATACATACGCTTGCCTCCCGATTGGGATGGTACCTGTTACATTGCATTCCTTCTGCCACCTGTTTTTCTAGCCCCTCCTGATTATCACAGAAATACAAATCTAGTAAAGAATAGGCTCCGAAGAGATCTCCCGATTGTCGACTACACTGAAACGGCATGGGAGCAATACACAGATTTCAATAAAGGATTCTTTTTCTTCACAGGCCCTGTCCAAAATAGTAAACTAATACGCAGATTAACTAGAACCCTTGAAGCAGTAGTGAATGAAACTGCCTCCGCCCTAGGTAACTTAACAGAGGAGCAGTCTGCTATGCGGATTGTTGTTCTTCAGAATCGTCTTGTTATTGACGTCATCTTGGCAGATAGAGGTGGAGCCTGTAAGGTCATCGGGTCAAGTTGCTGTGTTTTCATTCCAGAAAACGCGCCAACTGTCTATCAAGCTATTACACGTCTTCATAAGATTGCAAGTTTAATACATCAAAATCCAGGCACCTGGACTTGGTCCGGTTGGTTCTGGACAACGTTAACTGCTTGGGGATGGAAGATCCTATCCTTCCTAGGTATTGGCCTAGTCATAGTATTCAGTTGCTGCCTGTGCCTACAGTGTGGGCCAGCGATTTGTGGACTGTGTGCCACATCGTGCATTGAACATTCCAGTTTACTCTCAAACCGCCAAAGGAAGAAAGAAGAGCAAATGATGTTACAAGAACAGACTGATCGATTCATGAGGATCGATATATCATGAAGGGTCCGTAGGGAACAAGGAGGGAATGAGGAAATATAAATTTTATGGTCAAGTCATGTTCCCTAATGAGACCCCACCGTCTCCATGTGCCAGCTTAAAGTGCATGTAACTTCCCTCCTGTGCCAGCTATGAAGACGCAAATACATTTGCGTCCAACGTTAACATGTCCTCTTTCAGACCCATCCTGAATGGGTTGAATAGTCCGTTCCTAAGTATGCCATGCCAACGTCTTTTTGTAGTGTACTTTACACGTTTTTTCTGGCTCTGTGCGAGCTAGGCCCTGAATTCTGCCATCGAGCCTTTTTCCTGCTTTCTGACTCCAAAGATCTCAGCCCAAGCTGTCTCTGTACCCGTGACCTCTGCCTTACTTCCAGCGCGGCCCACCGCGCTTAGCTCAGCCTGCTGCCTGCCAAGACTGAATTCAACCTTCGAATTATCTGTTCCGCTCTCCGAAAATGCATTCCTGCCTACTAGTTTAAGTAAACATCCTCCCAGCTGCAGAGCAAAGGGCCCGGCCTCACTGTCACTGCACAAGTAATTCATAGCCTCTGTTACCATGGAAGGCCCATGCCCCTCGCATCTCATGCAGACACTTAGGCGCTTATACACGCACTCCTTGTTAGTATAGAATAGCTTCTGCCCCAGAGACCTTTTCCGTCCAGATAATATGGTTCCCAAACATCAGATATCAGATATGATAGAGGTACGAGTTGATCTGACATGCCAGACTTCTGTCTCTTTCCGCCAGCGTAAATGTCAAGTCCCCTGCACCCTCCAGTTTCACGTCAATCACACGTCATACAGCTGCGCGCGCATCCAAGCCTCAGATTTCTGCTGAAATTGCAACATTTCTGCTTTGTGACACCTACCTGTGACGTTTCTAGCACACACCTCTATGTTCACGCCTAGTTCACGCCTTCTAATTACGTATCACTACCACGTGTATGCTGTTATCTCGTTTCTCTCAGCTGTTACGCCTACTGTATTGGATTCTATAATGTAACTTAAGTATATAAGCTATGTACTGTCAATAAATTATTGCTCTATCCCTTCCTGAACCCCTGTGGTTGCAGGAACATGATATCCAGGTCATGACCATTCCTTTTTAAGGAATAAAACCCCTAAGAACTCTAACACCACGGACTCTTCCTTTTTCTTTCCGATTGAGTTATTATTGATTAAGTACTTACCTGCATAGAAATTAGGACGGTAAATCAAATATTTACCACAACACACCAGATGCTCTCTCCCCATCTCCATTTGTAACAGCTAACAGTAATCATACAAGGCCCCTTCACATCCCACCCGCCAATAGGAAGCGACACAGGACTACACGCTTGGGGAGTGAAGACAAACAACGGAAATCGTGTCTAAGTTCCCTAGCAACGACTACACCTACCCCGACAGCACCTAAGATACATAAAAGTTTGGATTTTCCTGCTCCTACTTTCCAGCCAATTTTACTGGACCTTATAGAACGGCTGGTTACTTCTATTATATCCCCACTGATAGTAAGAATAAATAGTTTAGGAGAAAAGCTCAGTGAAATTGAGATGAAAATTAATGCCAGTACGTCACTAATAAAGAACATGGCAGAACCCAGCCAGGAACCTGCTCTACCTGCCACTGTGGTGCACGGATCAGATACTAACAGTGGGAACAAAACAATAGCTGCACATAGGACAACTCGGAAAAATCCAAATGTAGTTACCCAATCCACTACAACCCAGAGGCCTAGCCCAAAAGCAAGGTCGACCTTAGGCCCAATCCCTCATACTGTGATAACCGATAAACAAGGTATTATCTCTGGCAGAAGTGACCATATAAATTTACCCCCAATAGCCGCCCCTTTTGTATGTGTTCTCTCGGGTGTCCCAGCACTTATGAAACGAATACCTGAAAGTCAGCACGACTTAAGAAACAAAGTCATCTTTTGGCTAACGAAAAATAGACCCCTGCCACCTAATATTGACGGCTCGATAGTAAGCGTCAGAAGGGTGGGTTGGCTGGGACCGCTCACTAAGGACACTAAAGGGGACCTTGTCCTGGTAAGATTTAGAAATGAAAGTGTTGTCCCCTATCTACAATCCTGGCAGCCTCAACTGGGAGATGGCCCTATATCTACATGGCAATTACATGACTTTTATCCTAGGGAGTTTTACCTCACCCCATTAAGACCAATAGTAGAGAGTAATTATCAGCTAGCTAGAAACGTGTATGTACAAAATGGTTATAAAATGCTGACTTTAAATCATTTTTAGCCCTTGCCCCGAATACATTAATTCAGACAGGGTAAGCCCTTAACTAATTTAATGTTAAACTCTGTAAAATATTGTTTCCTTTTAACCGTGTAAAAAACTATTTTTAGTGAGATGTAATTATTGTGACTGTTTTTAATATTCTGTATGCTTTTATGATTTATATTTTTTAAATCGAATAAAGCTTAATTGAATTGAATTGAAGTAGTACTTTCTACAACTTACTAACTATGAAGAAACAATGTGACAGTACAAGGCTGCAGTAATTACGCAATTTCACTTGCCTATCTGCCCTCAGAGAGAATAAACAACACTTAGTACATGAAATTAGTTAAAAAATAGCAAACAAAAACGTATACAATGGCTGGAGGGATGAATTTGAAGCAGAGAGCAAACAAATGCACAGAGTCACACTCATAGAAGTTCACAACAATAACATTATTTAAAAGATAAGGAGAAGTAAAGAGGATACTGTAACTGTAAGTTGTAGTTATCTTGTTGAATTAGGGAAGTTGCGTGCATCCAGCCATTCCTCTTATTCGCGGTACTCCTCCATTACATCTGATGCTCCGTCGATCAATCTTGGTGACCAGACAAACTTTCCACTGCCTGCCTGGCAGATGCGGAATTGCGGATCGCTAATGGTAAGTCAGAGTTAATCATTTTTCCAATTGCACAGAGTAAAAGCCAGCCTGTAATTGTTGATGGAAAAACAGGAAGTGATATTAAAACACCACAGAGAAAAAAATATAAGGTACGCTGTGCAGTACAAAAATAACACTTTCAGTTTCAGAGGCGACAGTATTACATATAAGCATCATTACGAAAGTGAGTACTCTGAGTCTCCTTTTCAAGGATAGTAATTAGTATGGGCGAATTGTGCAGATCTGCGGTCCGCAAATTTGTGCGAAATCGCAAAAAAAACGCGAATTTGCAGATTTTCCCGCAAACTCCCTGATTTTTTTGAGATTTGCATAACTATTAATGGAGTACTTTCTACTGGCTAATCCAGTAAGTGCTACCACGTTGGGTAAATGTATAGTGTTTTTCCTACACTACAGCTGAGTAAAGTGCCAGAAGAGTTGTCTCCAGTGACATCTGCAATAACGCATTACCGGCAATGTTAGCCTATGGGCTATAATGCACCTTAGAAACAGGGCCAAATCACCTTTCCCCTCAACCTACGACCAAACTGCTCTTTTGACACAAAATTAGACCTTCCCAGCAGTGCTCCCAGATTCCTAAACCCACTCCCAAAAATCTAGAACATCCCCAAATGGCCCCCCAAAAACGTGCAATACAGCTACCTCGCAGACCTCCAATGTTAGCCTATGGGCAGAAATGCACCATAGAAACCGGGCCTAATTCCCCTTTCCCCTCAACCTACGACCAAACTGCTCTTTTGACACAAAGTTAGACCTTCCCAGCAGTGCTTCCAGACCCCTAAACCCATTCCCAAAAATCTAGAACACCCCACATTACCCTCCCAAAAACGGGCCTTAAAATCGTGCCAAAATGAACTCTGAAACTAGGCCCAAAACACCCTTTTCCACCATGGATTTTCTTCAAACCACTTGCAATCACAATTAGACATTCACAACTCTCATCCCAGCTAAGCAAATCCACTTAGAACTACCTACAACACACTCCAATCGCACCCTAAAAACACGCAACATTAAAAAATTAACATGGGAGCCTACGGCAGCGGTTTCCCTTCCTCGACTTTGCCTAAACATACCCTTCCCATCAATCAATTCCTCCCAAATTTCCTGCACAACCACCAATTCCCCCTCCCTACCACTCACAGAAGCCCGTTCCCCTAGCTCAACTGGAACACCCCAAACACGCTTTCTCCTTACGCCCCCAAACCTTCAATTGGATAACATGGCAAATCGCGCCTTGACAAAAAATTGCTGTTTTCAGTACTTCCTCTACTTCGATCCTCTTGAAACTTACCAGGACACTTGTTCCAGCAATTCCCAAGAATCTCAGCAAGGCAGAAAAAAATCGATCAACTGGAAGGTGTACGACTTTTCACCCTAACACACGCACCTGCAAAACGCCAAAAATCGGCCAATACTGGACCAAAAAACACCAAATCCCCCTAAAACCTTGCCAACCTCATTATGAGCGAGCCTGCATTGGGCCCTAAGCGCTAGACACCGGGAACCCTCCCAAATTCAACCCAAAACCCCTAGTAAACCGCACTGAACCCCCAAAACAGCCCTAAACCCTAAAACACCCAAATTCCCTCAAACCTAGACCTCAACCCTACACTGAGCTGGCCTAAAAAAAATATTCGCCTGCTCACGAATTTGCGAATTTTCTAAGCATGGGCGAATTTTGCGAATCTGGCGTTCACGAATTTGCCTATTTGCGAATTTGCAATCCGCAAAATTCGCGAACTCTCGCAAATTTGCGGATTTTTTTTGTTTTGGGTGTTCGCAAGGGTTTAAGCCAGTTCGCAAGGGTTTTGTACCAGTTCGCAATTGCGAACTTACTTGTCGGCTCGCAACGGTCGCGACTATGTTGTTTCTACGTCTGGTTCATCATCACAGGTTCACAGCAGCCTCTGTTTCACCCATGCCACCCTCTGGTACATCACTGCCACCCTCTGGTTCATCACTGTAGATTATGGGGGGGGGGAAGCAAGCACACCAGCCATGCTTCAACTGACATGAATTAATTTGGGGTTGATTAATGTGTCACTGAATTTAAACTTCCATCCGGCACCTGCTTCCTTATCTGTAATTTGCTTTCTGTTGCAGTGCAATTATTTTTTCCAGGAACTCTGTGACCTACTTGTAGCTATTCTATGAGCCTGCTGTGAGGGTCAGAGCAGAGTCAAAGAATAGTTGCAAGTAGGCAACTGAACTCTGGAGGGGCCCCTCAGGAAGCACTACAGGGAATGGTTACTAATGATGAGTTTGAACTTTTGCACCTGCTGAGTGCTTTCAGTTTTGCAAAACTCATTTTTCTGCAATTTCGCGGGATTCGCGGGGCGCAAATTTGCGCAAGATCGAAAGCCGCGAATTCGTGCGAATATGCGATTTGTTTTTTTGCGGCGTGTTAGTTCGTGAGGTTTTGTGCGTTTTAGCGAGCCGCTTGTAGCGCAACAGCGCGAAGTTACCCTCGCGGTCGTTCACGGGCGCGGACATCTTGTTTGCATGACGTATTTCCGTTTCCGGGCGCGATGTGTAATCTCGCAAAGTGTGCAGCTCGCTAGTACAATTTTGCATGCGATCACGAGGAAAATCTCGCGCGAACTTGCCCATGCGATTGTGAACGGGCGCGGCCATCTTGTTTCTCATTCATTGTTATGGTTCTGGGCATGCTTTTTGTATCCTCTCTGAATCTCTGCCATCCTTTGCTTGTTTGAAGTTTTTTTTAATCTATTTTACTTATTATCTATCCCTCTATTTTTCTAGCTCTATATTTTTGTGTTTTCCGCTACTTTTGGTTAATTTTAAACTTTTTTTTTCTTTCATTCAAAGCTTTATTTCGATAAACACGTGATATCATAAAAGCACATACACAGGATAAAAAATAAAAAGAAGACCACAATTCATAGGTCTTTACAGTTTGCAGAATTAGTTACAATAAAAACATCCATAATACAATAAATAGATTAAGAGGCATATTAAACAGTAGAAGCTTTGTGAAGGTAAAAATTAAGAAAGTTTGGTTAAAAACTGAGTCATCTCAAAGATTTTGCTCCTATTACCCAGGCCCAACTCAAGAATTTAGCAACCCCACAAACTATACGTGTGCTGGTGTCGGTCTTTAGAATTCTCAGAGCTACGGAATGATTCCTGGTGCCGAGCAGTAAACATGTAGATTTTAACCATCTCTGTCTCGGCTTTGCGTAGGCTGGGCACACAAAAAAAACATGGGCAATAGTTTCAGTAACGCCATTACAGGTAGGACACTCGGATGGGGTTTGGTACGGGGGCTTCCACTTACAAGTGTAATCATGAGAAGGTAAATTTCCCAACCTGAACTGGATGAACAGCGATCTATCCCTTGGTTTTACAATAAGGTCCAGGTAGGGCTCCAAGCGAGGCTTGATTTTATGCTGTTTAAACTCCTCGGTCAGCCTACCCTGGTTTGGGTCCCTTAGATCTTGCTCATCCACCCAGTTCCAGTAGACTCGCTTAAGTTCAAGCTTGGATACGGAAGCTCCACGCTCCCAACTAATTGGCAAACCAATTTCACTCAAAAGCTTCTTAATGTTGCGGATCCAACTGACTTTATGAGAACCATTAAGGTTCATAACCTCTATCAAGCCATCAAGGTACTTAGAGAGCTCGGGGGTCCGCCATAACCTGGCCCAGTATAAAAGAGGTCGTAGCCTAGCTAAGGCCCGAATACAGCGGCTGCCCAGATCACTCAATAGTGGTTTGATGGGGTACCCATCGGAAGGGATGCTCGCTCCCTAAGGAACTTATTTTCAGAAGTGGTAAGTACACTAATACATTCGAAACCCCACAGCTCGGCACCATAAAGGGCGCTGCCCACAGCCTTTGCAGCATATATATCTAGGGCAGGGGCAATGGGCTTAGAGATGGACATGCGATGTTCCCGCCCCAAAACACCAGTCACCCTTTTGTGGTTCAAAAGCATTTTATCAATATGGGGCTGCCACTTCAAATTATGAGAAATTCTGATTCCCAGATAATCAAATTCTTTTATGCGCTCCAATGGTTCTCCATCAAGAAAGAGGGTGGACCTGGAGGACTTACTTGGGGTGAAATAGAGAAGCTTAGTTTTGGTGGTGTTAATGACTAGGCCCCTAAGTTCGCAGAACAGACTAAAGTGATTCAACAATTTTTGCAAGCCCACAGGGGTTTTTAAAACCAGCAAGGTGTCATCTGCGAAAAGTAAGGTGGGCACTTTATCGCCTGCCAGAATCGGGGCATCTGCGTCAATTTCAAGTAAAAAAGAGACAACACCATTTACAAACAAAGAAAAAAGTGTTGGGGCTAACATGCACCCCTGTGTAACCCCACGCTTAACAGGAATCCTATCGGTTTTTTGCCCTTGAGAGCCCCATCTAATGCGGGCATAAGTGCCTTCATGCATACGTATCAAGAGGTTTAGGATTGGAAGCGGGATCCCCATCTCCTCCAGTATAGTCCACAATCGATCTCGAGGAACCAGGTCAAAGGTGGTCTTCAAGTCAATAAATGCCAAATAAAGACCGCCTTTTCCAATGGTAACCACCTTCCAGTGGAGGAGGAGCAACCTAAATGCTTGATCAGTTGTACCAGTACATGCCCTGAAGCCAGCCTGGTAAGGGGAAATGATTTTGTTTTCCTCTGCCCACGAGAGGATCCTTTCAAGGAGAACCCTGCCAACCAACTTCTGTCCCGCGTCTATCAGACTAATTGGACGGTAGTTGGCAGGGTTCTCCCTGGGGCCCTTCTTATAAATAGGAATCACCTCGGCCGCTTTCCAGGAACTAGGGACTGGAGAGCCTGCCATCAATGCATTTATAAAGATAGTGAAATACGTTGCCCACCCTTCGGGGTTAGCTATAAAAAGGTCACCAGGCACTCCGTCCTGTCCTGGGGCTTTGGCGGAAACTATTTTAGCTATTGCAGCGAGAACCTCTTTTGTATTAACTATAGTTGGCGTGAGCTGACCGGAACCATCAACCGAGACACCGCTCAAATGCCCGGAAAAATGTTCAAACCATTCACTGTCCGTGATATGGTTTGGAATTTGGTTCGAGCTGCACCCAGATGATTTTCTAACTAATGACCAAAACAAATCAGCATCCCTATTTCTAATTGCATCTCTGAGATTTTCCCAGTGGGACTCTTCCCAAGCCCTTTTTTGCGGCTATAATTGCCTTTCTATAATGCAATCTTGCCGAACGCACAGATACTGGGTTCGAAGATTTGATGGCAGAGATTAAATCAGTTTTCCTCCTCCTACAATTACTATCAAACCAGCTCTGCAGTGGCTTGGTATGTGCCAGGTTCTTCTTAGGAGGGACCATAAACAGCTTGCCAATGTGGTCTATTGTGGCAGTGTAAATGTTTTCTATCTCTACTGACCCTGCCTCCTCACCACAGACTACAGACAGCCTTAATAACTGCTCTGCAAGGATTCAATCCAACTGGCGCAATTTAGAATCATCCAGGCAGAACTTTGGCCATTTTAAAAATATATTACAGTTCGATGGAATATATTCTTTTGTTAATAAACTCCTGTCTTTTGAGGATATACGCTCCTTTCTGTCCCATGGGTTTTGCAGTGTGAGGGACAAAGGGTTGTGGTCACTCTCAACCGATGGAATAATTACCATATCCACTACAGACTTCCAGGTTCTCCTATCTATCATTATGTAGTCAATCCTACTCTCGCACAACACTCTATTATAAGTATTAGCACCCTGTGTGTCGGAGGTAGTACGGCTGTTGGCAGCCAGTAAACCTGTTTCTGTCATTAAGCCATTTAATTGGATGACTACAGGAGACCATCTCCTCACAGGCTTAAGGGTTAGGGACGGAACGCCCCTTTGTGCGTCATCCTCATGTCTTCCTAAAATATCCTCTACTGCCAAGGGTTCGAATGAACAGTTAAAATCTCCAGCTACTAGGGCTTGAGAATTAGGAGCACACAACGTTAACAAATCAATTAATATCTCAATTGTGGGCTATTTGCCCCCTCCCTGCGTTCCTCTTATATAAACATTGAAAGATTCCCAGGCAGGGTCACCATTAATACTTTCGACAGATAGTCTCATAATGTCCGGACAGGGGAGAGTATGATGTGTAATCCTAAGGTTGAGATCAACCCTTACCCATGTTATAAGCCCACCAGAAGGACGACCACGACCAACCGATGTAGTGGGCACACAAAAGGAGGAAAAACCATGCATGTGCAATGGTTCTAAGCTCCATGTCTCTTGAAACATGCAGATGTCAAACCCATTGATAAAGTCAACCCAGTCAGGTAACAAAAGCTTGTTTCTCAGTCCTGCCACGTTCCACGAAACAATTTTAAGTGTACTAGCATTATCTCTACCATGGGATACAATGTTTGAAATGTCAGTCAAGGTCGGGGAGGCCTTAGTATTAATGCTAACCACCGGGTCCAAGGCTATGCCAGTGGGTTCTATATCCTCTGACGCTTGAAATACAGGTAGTTCTACGGGATGAGCACCCTGAGGGAAAGAAGAAATACTTATTTCGCTTGCAGTAGCATCTGGTCAATTGACTGCGTCCAAGCAATCACAGCGATTATGGTGAAAAAAGCTATCAAAGTTTGCAGGGGGCATGGACCAATCTCCTTGTACTACTCCCCTCCTACGCCCAGGAACCAAGGTCCATCCGTCAGCTTGAGCAGAAAAATGGCCGGGAGGGTAGAAATAGGTTAGAGGGAGGGAATGAACAGTCGTGCCTGTGCTAGGGTATCTCGAATTGCAAATGAAATCAACAATTCTAGGGTTGCTGAAGTTAATCAAAATACAATCTCCCCTTATGTTTTTAGCCAAATGTCCTACCCATGGAGTCCTGCGAATCATAAGTATTTTGCCTGCTAGGTATGGAGGCAAGGGTCTATTCACATTTAGCCAGTGTATCACTCTGTTCCATAATTTTGTGGGGCTTTCCCTTTCATTTGCGGCCAATTCTGGAGCTCCCTCTAGCACCACCACAAATGGACAAACCTCCGGGGGTAAATTTAAGATCTTTTTACCTCTAATGGGTTGGTTGACCAATCCCCCCCCCACCAGTCACATTTTGATCTGGGGTTTTCTTTCTTTGGGATAAGCTATTCACGTTGGGACAAGCTAGTTCTTTGGGGGTAGGGATAGCTTCAGAGACAGGTATAGTCGTCTGGACTGAACCTGAATCTACTAGCTCCTTGTTGGTCACTGGAGTGGGAACTATTTCTTTACGGATTTTAGGAGGTTTAGACAGTTTTGCAACTGGGGTGGAACAACTCTGAGAGTGGGTTCAGCAAGGCCCTTGACATCACGTTCGATCCTTTTTAAGTGGACCTCGATCTTGCTCAACCTCTCTTCTAACGGAGCTAACAGGAGCCTAATGGTGTCATAAACAGCACTAGGCTCCACCTCCAACACCCTCTGGGGCATTTCCTGGCTTGGTAACCCCCTCGAGGCCGCTGCAGCCCTGCTTTGTGGAACGGGGTCTATCAGGGCAAGAGGTGATTTTACGGCTCCTTGCACCGCAATAGGTGAATTTGCTTTCTTGCTCTTACGGCCTTTGTTTCTCCTCCCACCTGCTTTATTAGGTGACTGGTGGGTCTTTTTAGGTATTGCCCCTGGGTCCTTCCCACACTGTTGCCTAGTATTATGCACCTTTACTACGCTAGCTACGCCAGCTGCAGTAGGGAGCATCTGAGGTGACAACAACAATGATTCAGAGGCTGTAGATTGGCTGCTAAGGGTTGTTTGTGACAAATTACAATGAGGGAGCTGTGGAATAGGAAGGTCTAAAATAGGGGAAGCACTCAAGCGATAATTAGCACTCAGGTTATCAGGAGTTCGAGCATCCGCAATTAGTCCCATAGAGGATCTTCTTGCAATGGCTAATTCATGCGAGACACGTCGCTCCATTATGGTGATCCCTTCATCAACAACACTGTTCATCTTGGTTATGAATTGGTCCATAGCTCCCGTAAATATTGCAGCGCCCACCCTGCCCTTGGTCTCTTTAGGGGGCATGCCAAATGTCGCAGGTTGTTACAGAGGATTTTAGTGGCAATGTACTTACTCAGGTATGCTTGAGGGTGGATGGAAGGGGGGTGGCCTGACCCGGCCTCTTCGGTCTTGAACGGGCTTAAACGGGCCCGCCCTTGGCCCGGGCATCGCCCGGCGTCCCGCTCGCGTCCCGCGACGCGGGGAACTGTGCTGCCTAAATGCGCCTTCAGGTGCTCTCCTTCCGTGTAGGACGCTGTGGTCAATGAGACTCCTGGCGGTGTCGGTGTTTGTTCCTGACCCCTCTCGTGACTCCTGGCGGTGTCGGCGGTGTCTACGTTACAGGTAAGTGCAGTTTTGCGTCCCCTACTTTTTTAACTCTTTTCTTTTCTTCTTCCCTATTCTATTTCTTTTTTATTATTTAGCTTCCTTTCTGCCCAGACCATGGTAAAAGGAGCCGGGAAGCATCCTGAGAAGGGGAAGGGTCCCTCACCCCATGCCCGGCTCCCGTGCGGGTGTTTGAGGGGGGAGAAAGTCACAGCCCGGGAGATCTTCAGTGCGGAGGAGGTGGCCGCACTATTTTTTTATCTTCAGCGCCGCCTCCCCAGGACCATCATGGCAGGTGGCAAGATCGCTAGCGGGTATGGGATCCAGGAGCGCCAGAAGCAGTGGGAGAAGGTGTGCCGGGCCATGTACCAACACTCTCGGGTCCGGCGCACCTACAACCAGGCCACCCACCGTTGGACGGATGTCCTGGACCGGGAATGCAATCTGCTCGACCTGCTCGGCTTTGAGATCCTCGGGCTTGGTGAGTAGTAGTAGCTATTTCATCATCTCCTGCTCTGTGTGTTATTATATTGCAAATTTTTGTTTTTTACCAAGAGCAATAATGCTGCTGATTACATTGTAGGTAAATTATAATTAAAAATCTTCTGTGCATTTCAGGTGCACTGCTCTCCTTCTCAGTAGTGTTGCTACTATGCTTATTTGTTTTCGATTTTGTGTTCATTTCATTGGCCTGTGAAATTATGTATGAGTGTAGTTTAAAGAACTGCGTAATGCTACACACTAAGGGTCAGATTTTTAATTACCGGCGCATCCCTGCAAAGTAGCAGGGATGCGCCAGTAATTGTGCGCCACGCCACCACCACCCATGGTGCGCCGTATTTACAATGCGGCGCACCATGGGCCCAAAACATCACCAAAGCGTTACGCATCTGTGCCGTAAAGGCGGCGTATTGCTGGAGTTGCGTCGCAATGATGGCGCAGCTCCAGCAATGCTCTGGGGTGCCCTATCTCCCCAATGCTGCGTCAAGCCGTACATCTGCTTCAAGCAGGCACAGGGTTTGAATCACGCATCATTGTCCTCAAAGTGACTGATTAAAATCTTGTAGATTTCCCTCAGCCACTTTTAGGATGCGTTCCTGCGCAGGAACGCCCTCCCTTGCACCGGAACGCCCCCTGATGGCGCAGGGCTTTACAACGTGATGCATCTCCCATATGCGTTACGTTGTTAATATACGCCGCACCATGGCGCCTCTTTTGTTTTGCCGCTGCATCACAAAAGTCACGCAACAATGGAGCAAAAGAGCCGCAAGGGGCTTCTAAATCAGCCCCTACAGACTCAAGTCCAGTCCTTCCTTTGTACACATGGCGATAAGAAGAAATAGTGGTGGTGGATAGATAGTTTGAGTATTTTAATGACTGGTTAATGTAGTAGGAAACCTTTTAGTGTTGTTGCTGATCTGCAATCACGATGGACTTTGTCTGTCACTCACTTCGCGTGCTGCGGACTGCTGCCTGCCAGTCCTAGGCGAACCTTTTTAGTAGTTTGTTTAGTGAGTTACATAAGAACTTTCCAAGTCGACGGTCCGCAAATCAAGCAGTACTAATAACAAAGTAGACCACATAAGATAGATCAATATATCCCGTCGAATAGTTGTCTATTTGCCATTTCGCCAAAATATTTTGTTATTGTTCCTTTGAAATGTTTGATTTGGTTGACAAATATCATCCATGTTTTCTGGTCTTTCTTTCTTTCATGTTGTACATCAGCTCCCCACAGGGGCAAGAGGGCATTGGAGGAGGCTGCTGCTGCTTCTGAACAGGATCGGTCAGGCGAGGGCTCCTTTGCTGGCCCCGGTAAGTTTTAATTTTAATATAGAGTACCTATTTTTTCCTAGTGTTCCTCATTCGATTTTTTCTAAATCGTCTTTGATCTTCTTGTAGACTGTATCTAAATTCTTATCCTGCCTCAACTATGACTCCCTGTGGTATTACTAGATTATTCTTATTAGTCTGTCTGTGTAGCTAACTAAGATTGCACATTTGGCAATTCCATTGGACTCCCATTCTAGTCAGCAATAGCTCTATTGACTGATTGCAGTCCTCTGGGATTGTCCATAATGTCTTTTCAAGTCTTCTAAATGTTTATGCCTTGACAATTGCCAAAACAAAAAAGGTGAATGACCACCAAGAAAGAATAAGATACTACTTTACTTTTGGTTTGGATAGGAGGACAATCCATTCTACTACTGTTGCAGGGACAAATCTGCACAAACAGAACTATGGACACTAAATAGTGCATTGTTTATCAATTATAATAGGCGCAGGTAGACTTTCCACATACCTCAGTGATATCAGACTTTGAAGAGCCCCCAATCTTCTTACTGACTAGATAATGTAGCAGAGTAATTTAGCTCCCGAATTCATCGATGATTGATCCCCAATGATGATTATCCAACGCAGGACAAGAGTACGGAGTCAGAGTCCAGAAGTGTTAGAGGCACGGACTCATGCTTGCAAATTGCAAAACCTTTTGCTCATTCACTCATGACCAAAAACCACAGAGTCTATTTAAGTTTTAAAGCTTTATTAAAAGTAAAAATATTTATTAAAATCAAGCTTGTCATAAAACATAAACAGTTGATTAAAAATGGCAAAGTGCATATACTCATTTTTTATTTCACACATTAATTGTGGGCGAGCCGAGCCTACACCTGGTTTGAACTTTCATTTTTTCTTTTTGGTGCTGAATCATTAGTCCCTTCGTCCTAATGATTTGTTCTTAAAAGTGAAGCTTCTGTCTGTTATGAGGAAAATGGTGCGTGTTAAAAAGCAAGCATTTATCAGTTGTGCCAAATAATGCTGCAAGACAACACCCTTCCCTGGAAAAAGGGACATTTTTACTTTAGAGTAGACAGTCACAAATAATTAGATTGGTTTCTGTATTCACATTTCTTCATTCCTAGACAAAATACTAGTGAGTGGTGTATGTCTATGACATCTAACATTCTTAAATGTACTTTGTAGGTGGAACATCTGGTGCTGGGCCCAGCGCGGAGGTGGAGGGAAGCTCTGGGGATGAGGCGGAGCAAGTGCCGGACCAAACTGCTGTGCGGGTTGCCACGGTAGTGGCGGGCAGTGGTAAGCTCTTATATTCCTTACTTATTAAGAATGCAGACTGCATAGTGTGCTGCTCCCCATGAGAAAACATAAGGTTTGTCCAGATGGGAGACATGAAGAAGAATGATTGACATTTAGGGGCCTATTATGATGGCGGACGGACCATAGAGTAGGAGGGACCATCCACAGGGGCAGCGGCGGTCCCTCCGTGGTAATTAGGAATTGACCGCCACCCTGGCGGTCACATCCTGTATTATTATCATTGTGGCGGGTGCTGCTTGAAGCAGCACCCGCCGCAATGATAAAAATGTAAGTTGTGCATTTGCATGCACAAAGCGGCAGGCACCGCGCGGTGCCTGCCGCTTTGTGCAGGCAAATGCAGGGGGGTACCATAGGTACCCCCCATGTGCACCCCCCACCCCCCCTTCACCTCTGGGGGCCCGCAACGGGCCCCCAAACAAAAATACGTATGCCTTTGCACGTCGGAAATGCCGCCTTGTAAAGGCATGTTCCTCCAGACATCCTAATATGGCTGGCGGTGTCTGATAGACACCGCCAGCCATGTTAGTGCTTTTCCGCCGCGGACGGGAGGCGACCGCGGCGGAAAAGCTGCAGGCTAAAAAATTATCCCCCAGCCATGCTAATCTGACGGGGGGTCTTTTTCAGTCCGCTGCGGATTTCCTGCATCCTCTGGGCCGGCGGTGGATTCCGCCGGCCCGGAGGATGCGGGAAATCCGCAATCCTAATCTGCCCCATAGTTTGAATGCATGGATGCCTGGATCATGGTACTATCTGACTCTTAGATAGCATATGTGTATCTAGAGAGAGTAGGCGGTCACTGGATGAACTAAGTGTTACTTTGAAGAGCATGTAAAACCCACCCGCACGTCCGTCCCAGTGTAGGAAAGGCAAGGAAAAGAAGTTGTAATTTTGTCAGAATACTACCATGAATAGTAGCAGTAGTTTGTATTGCAAGTACAGCATATATCCGGCTATTACGATGGCCACTCACTACCTCTGGTAATAAGTTTAGTAGAACTCGGTCATTCATGTGTGGATGTATCACTGTTCACTCAATAAAAAGCAAAGCACCTAAATTCATCCCATAGGTAAATAAATACATACCATGTGCAGTGATAGATAATCAGATTATTTATCTTCTTCATTTTCCTTTTCTAGTATTCATTGGCACTATAGGGTGAAAGTTAAATTAATTAAGCAGTAGCCCTTGTAACCGTGTATTCTCAGTGCCACCCATAATAGAAAAGTAAGAGCATCACCACCTGCATGTACTGGACTGGTACAGTAACGCAAGTCTGTCTCACTCATCATGGCAGGCGTCTGTTTTCCTCGGGTGCAAGTTGACTGCACTGGCATTATGCCGGCTTGCAGAAGCTAACGTACCAATTTTGCTAAACAAGAGAGAAGAATAAGAATAAGACTGGTGTACTGTCATAGTCGACTCTAATGGAGTGAGTCCATAGTGCTCGTAGAATTGATTCCTTAAACTCCCACTAATGTTAGAGCAAGGGTGAAGAAATGGGAGGTTAGATAGATACTGGCCATAATAGTTATGTACTGCACTTGCAAGTTGCTAGTTCTACTGTGACACAACTTTCTGCTGAATTATTTTTTGTTAATCTTAAAGAGCGTTGGTTACAGACTATGTCTTTCTTTCTTCATATAGATGCTCCTTCCAAACCAACCCGGAAGGAGCTGGCTAGACGGGCCCGGCAACGGAGGCTGGAGGCCACTGTCACTGAATATTGCCGGCTGGTGGCCCAGGAGGAGGGGGCCACGCAGTCTACCACAACATCTACCGGGACAGCTGCATCCTCCTCCGCGCTCCCTGGGTCACCCAGATGGCGCAGGTCTCCAGCGGTAAGAAGCCGGGGTACCGCAGCCACCCGCCACTGCCGAGCAAAGAAATCAGCTGCCCCCCACAGCAGTTGCAAAAAACGCATGCACCGCCTTTCCATGAGGGTTTCCTACCTCGAGCAGGAGCTGCTCAACACAAAAACCCTGCTCGAGACCCTCCGCAAGGAGCATTCCTACCTGGCCCGGAAATTCAACAGCAGCAGCCAGCAGTAGGGGGAGACTGTCCCTTGCCCCTTTTTTAAAGACTTCTGGGGGGTGGGAATTGGGAGTTGGGTTTTTTCACTTTTTTAGACTTTTCACGGACATTCGTTGGGGTTAGGGAGTGGGGGAGGGTTGAGTCTCTTGGGAGATTATTTTTGTCAGGGATATAAATATACTTTTAACTTTATCTTAGCATCCGTGTTTTTTTTACTGCTTTTTTAGGCTGGTGGGTGGGAGTTTAACAGTAACTTTGTTTTGGTGACACTTAAGTGGCATCTTGATTCAAGTTGTGTAAATAATTGCCGAAATGTTTTCAAAACTAAGTGCCTCTCACAGAGTAAGTGAATTCAATAGTCCTAGGACTTTACTAGTACTAGCGTCAGTCTCTCGTCTCTCCTAATACTCCATCATACTCCCTCCCCCCAAACGCTTATCTTACCTGTAATTTGTGTTTGGAAATAGGGCTAGGCACAGGGCTGGCTGCACGGCAAATGGCGATATGGCAATCCTGGGCAGATGAAAGGTCATCATTGCGTTGGTACTAGTGGTGTTACACAGTGGCAGTTGCAGCATCTGAAAAAAAAGAAAATGAAACCTTGTTTGTCCTTACCGTAGCATTAGAACGGTATGATAGAGAATATAGAAGGTGACAGTACACTAGAACAGTGCCACAATGTAGCCTAACAAATGGTAAAGTATTGAAAGTATAACTAGTGCTTGCGTTGAATTTCTTTGACATTGGCTACTACTACAAGAAATAGTACTGAGGCTGAGTAAGTCTAGAATATATCTTCGGATTCCTTCACCAGCCTGTTGCCAACCTTATCCTCCCCGCAAGTGTGTGGAATTATTGCTGTCATTTAGTCTCACACCAATCAAAACCACACAGCCCGGGGGAAGAGGGTTAGGGTTTGGAAAATGGATGGGAATGGGGTTTTTTTTGGGTAAGTTTTGGTGAGAGAAGAAAAAAAAAGCACAGCATGGACAAACAATAATTGAAGATAAAGAAATCTTTGGGTACAAAGCTAACCATAAATCTTTTAAGTGACATAAAGGAAGTGCATGCACTACTGCATGCATTGTTACTGAAAAGTAAGTAGTACTTTCGAAAACCGTGAATGACAGAATGCGACAGTACAGGGCTGCAGCGTTTTCACTTGCCTATCTCTGCACTCAGAGAAACACTTCTTACATTAAATTAGGTTTAAAAAATCACCGAAGTAAAACCTATAGAATGGCGTTAGGGATCAATTTAGAAGCAGAGAGAGATCCAAGAAATGCAGAGTCACACTCATAGAAGTTCACAGCAATAACATTACTTAAAAGATAATTAGAAAAGAACGGATACTGTATCTGTATGTTGTTGTAGTTGTCCTGTTGAATTTGGTAAGTTGCACGCATCAAACCATTCCTCTTATTAGCGGCACTCCTCCATTCCAGCTGACGCTCCGTCCATCGTCCATCAATGTTGGTGACCAGAAGACACCCTGTCCACTGCCTGCCTGGTGGATGCTGAATTGCGGCTCGCTAATGTGAAGCCTGACTTCATCCTTGATGGAAAAACAGGAAGTGATATTAGAACACCACTGACAAATAAATATAAGGTATGTACGCTGTGTAGTGCAAAAAGATACACACTTTGAGTTTCCTAATAGACAGTACAATATTTTTGAAAGTGCGTACTCTGTCTGAGTCTCCTTTTGAAGGATAAATAAGTATGGGCAAATTAATTTAGGGGATCTGTCCCCTCAAGCTAGGTGTACTGTAAACTGTGTTTTAGAACAAAATTAGACCTTCCCAGAAGTGCTCCCACCCAGACCCTTACTAAAGCAAGTCGCAAAAATGTAGAAGACCCCCTATCAGATCTCAAAAAACGAGGCCTAGTAGAAAACTGGTGACAAAACGTACTTTAAAAGTAAAAGTAGGCCCAAATCCCCCCTTACACATCGTGGATTGTATAATTCAAACCACTTGCAAGCAAGCAAAAGTATCCATACCCAGCATCGCTCCAAGACTCGCAAACCCCCCCACAAACAGGCCCCCACCCAAACACATGCAATACAAATACTGCTAACCCTAACGAGCCCTAAGTTAAGAATAGTGGCAAACGCTTTCTTTAACTATGCCAAATCCCTCCTTTCCAACCATGGATTTTCTTCAAATCACTTGCAACCAAAATTACACATTCCCACGAGTGCTCTAAGACCCCAGAACTCAGTTGCAAAAATCTAGAACACCCCGAAACACCTGAACACCTGCAATCCTGCTGCTAGGGCTAACCCTAACGAACCCTAAGTTACAAAAAGTGCCAAAAGGCTTTTCCGCATGGATTTTCTCCAAACCAGTTTTATCCGGTATTAGACCTACCCAGCAATGCCCCAAGACCCACCAACCCATCTGCAAAAAAGCACAACACTCCCAAACAGCCAAAAAGCAAAAACTCATACTTACAATATTTTTAGGCCTTCTGTCCAAACGCACTGTGCAGCTAGGTCATAACTCCCGTTTTCCACCATGGATTTCCTGAAAAGTAAATGCAATCAAAATTAGACTGTGCCAGCAGTGCTCCCAGACCCCGAAACCCACCCAAAAACACCCGGAGCCCCCCCAAAGAGCACCTCAAAGACAAGCAAGTCAGCAAAAACGCAAAAAGAATTTCGCCTCCGATTTGGTCCAAACCACTTTTATCCGGTATTAGAGCTTCCCAGCAATGGCCCCAGAGCCGTCAACCCAGGCAAAAACTAGTAGAAGACCCCCAAACAGCCAAAAAGCAAAAGTATAAAAATGGGGACTTTGTCATATTCATGGCAATTTCCAAAATCACTCCGCGCCCGCTCTGCAGCTAGGCCCTAACTCCCCTCTGCCACCATGGATTTGCTGCAAACCTCTTGCAATCAAAAGTATCCATACCCAGCAGTGCTGCCAGACCCCGAAACCCTCCCAAAAACACCAGGAAGCCCCCCAAACAGGCCTCCGAAAACATGATAGTGAGCAAAAAGTAAAAAACGTTTTCAAGTCAGATTTGGTCAAAACCAGTTTTATCCGGTATTTGACCTTCCCAGCAATGCCCCAAGACCCGCCAACCCACCCGCAAAAAAGCACAACACCCCCAAACAGCCAAAAAGCAAAAACTCATACTTACAATATTTTTAGTTCTCCTGTCCAAACGCGCTGTGCAGCTAGGTCATAACTCCTGTTTTCCACCATGGATTTCCTGAAAAATAAATGCAATCAAAATTAGACTGTGCCAGCAGTGCTCTCAGACCCCAAAACCCACCCAAAAACACCCAGAAGCCCCCCAAAGAGCACCTCAAAGACAAGCAAGTCAGCAAAAATGCAAAAGAAATTTCGCCTCCGATTTGGTCCACTTTTATCCGGTATTAGAGCTTCCCAGCAATGGCCCCAGAGATGTCAACCCAGGCGAAAACAAGTAGAAGATCCCCAAACAGCCAAAAAGCAAAAGTACAAAAATGGGGATTTGCTGCAAACCTCTTGCAATCAAAAGTATCCATACCCAGCAGTGCTGCCAGATCCCGAAACCCACACACAAACACCAGGAAGCCCCCCAAACAGGCCCCCGAAAACATGATAGCGAGCAAAAAGTTAAAAACGTTTTCAAGTCTGATTTGGTCAAAACCATTTTTATCTGGTATTAGACCTTCCCAGCAGTACCCCAAGACCCGCCAACTCACCCGCAAAGAAGTAGAACACCCCCACAAGTGCAGAGTCTTTCTTCGTTGGGCGTAATGCAGCCCTCTGCTTTGACGGAAATAGGAGTCTGGAGGAGGAGGATAGAGGAGTATGTTCTTGTGAACTTGTGAACCTGAGGAAAGCAGACTGCGGCACTTTCAAATCAATAAGCAAATAAGTGAAGACAGTTCTGCTGATGGGCTTGTTATTGTGATTAGGTGATTAAAGTTTTTATATTATGTTAACTGTGCAAAACAAAGAAAGACAGACACACAGGAATAAAAGTGAATAGGGACGAAAAAGAAAGTTATTGATTCATTGGCGTCATTTTCTGGGCTCGGTGTCAGGGAATAAGAGTTCGTCCTCATACTCTGCGAATTCAGGCAGGAGTAGGTCAGTGTCACCTAACAGAGAAGAAATCCCCTCATCTAAGTTGCTGTCCTCCTCGTCTTCATCCGGCGTGTGTTCTGGTACTTTCTAATCTGGTGGTATGAGGTGCTCTCCACATTTTTGGGCGAGAGGCGGGTCCGTTTGCAAGTTACAATGCCACCAGCAGCACTGAAAACACGTTCAGAAGACACACTTGCGAGTGGGCAAGACAAATAGTTTATAGCCAGGTTGGAGATCTGTGCCCACAATTCTTTTTTCCCATGCCAATACGCCAATGGGTCAGCATTAACATAAACCTCTGTTGAGTCATTCAGATAGTCCTGCAAAATAGACTCAAGGTTCTCCACGGTTCCTCCACTTTGCTTACTTTTTGCTGGGACCTTTTGAGAAGCAAACCCAAGCTGATTTAGCCAATCCTCTTCTTCACACAATGTTACTGTTGTGTCTGGTGCAGATGATCCGGTTGCCGGTGTCTTTAACGGCTGAGAGGTCACTTCTGCCACAGCCACAGGTGCAGAAGTGGATTCTTTTGACTGGGGATGGCCTGCTGATGCTGACGTACTGCCTTTTCCTTCAATTTTCTGCCGTTCTCTTTCAAACCTCATGGCTGACAAGGCTAGCCAATGTTTGTACTTTGTAGCATCTTCATCACCAAAAGTAAATAATGCTCTGCCTGCCAGCGCCTTTTTGTAGCGTGGATCCAGAATAGTAGCACAAATGTAATGCTGTTCTGAGTGGATCATTTGAAGACTTTCATCACCAAGTAGGCGCTCTAATAATTTCTCCGCCAAAACAAAAGCTTCTTGCTTTTATTCATCTTTTTGAAACATAGAAGACACCGCCTTCAGTTGGTGCTCCAGCATGTGCAACAATGGGATAGCTTTTCCCAAATTACAGTCCTCTCTGCTGACTGCACGCGTGAAGACCTCAAAAGGACGAAGCATGTCTGTAAGGCTTTTAACTAGCTTCCATTGCGCCGAATCTAGCCTCAGGTCCTTCTGAGCTGTACCCAGGGTTAAGAAATACTGATCGAGTACCGTAAACTGCTCATACAGATGCTCAAGCATGTAGAAGGTTGAGTTCCAACGTGTTGGCACCTCCTGGATGAGTGCTTTCACTGGCGTTCGACGTTCATGTAGCAGGCCCCTCGGATGCTTCCGGGCCTTAAAAGAATGGCTGAAATGGTTGCACATTCTTCGGCAGGTGGTCACTAACTCGCACACTGGACTGTCTTCCCTCAAGAATTTTTTAACAACCAGGTTTATACAGTGCGCCAAACACGGCACTCTGAAATATTTACCCAGATCCATGGCCTTAACTACATTGGCTCCATTTTCCATGGAAACATAACCAATCTTGTGTTTTTTGGGGGACAGCAAGTGAAAGACCTTTGTGTTAAACTCATTCAAAATGTTTTCTGCTGTATGACGTTTCTCCAAGCCAAACAAGGCTAGTGTTGCATCTTTCCGAGCAGCTTTAAAAACTTGGTCCGGGTCAACACCTGCGTTTAGCTTTGCTTTAACCCCTGAAAAAGAGACCCAGTGTGCAGTGATGCACATGTAATCAGTGCCTGCGCCATTGGTCCACATGTCTGTTGTCAGATGTATAGTGTGAACAGCACTCTTCTGCAAAGCTGCCCCAATCACCTCCAGCACTGTAGTGCTGGAACCGCAACTCTGGCAAAATAGAACCGGCTAGGAACCTTCCATTTAGGGCTGAGCGCTGCCACCATTTCTAGGAAACCAACCCCTTCTACAAAAGAAAAAGGGAGAAGGTCCAGAGCTAGCATTTTAGGCAGCTTTGTGTTATACAGACGTGTCCGTGGGTGGTTGCGATCATATGGCGCTTCTGAAAACAACATGGTTCTAATGTTGACCTGGACTATTTTACGGGATGATGATGATGACTTCTTCGACCCAGTTACGCTCGCTGATGAACTTTTTCGCATTGGTGTCTCACTCTCTCCCACACTCTTAGTGTGGCTCACACGGGGTTTGCTGACAGGGGTACTGGGTGTAAGTGCAGTGTTTGACGCTTCTTTCTCCTCGTCATCATCAGATGAAACATCAATGTTTTGTTGACTTGCAATTCGGGCTTCCTTGATCTCCTTTAGGTGCACAAACCATTGGACAGCGTGCTGTCTCTCAAGATGACCTCTCTGGCCTCCCTACCATAGTTGGTACCAAACTTACCACGACTAACTGCAAACTTACAAATGCTACAAATGGCTATGTTTTCCTTTTTTGGGCAAACACTAAAGAAGTCCCAAACTGCAGATTTGAAATGTCTGTGGGGGCCGGAGGAGGCGATACTGGTGGTGGTCATGCTGCTAATGCCAGATGAAGTGGAGGATGTGTGTTGCTGAACTTTACTACGTTGTGCACTTGCACCACCACTAATTGATTTCGAGGTGGATGGAGGTCCCTTCTGGCGAGGAAGAAATATGGAAGCGGTAGGTGGTGGTGTACTAGTTAACTCCAATGATGGTGGTGTTCCCCCCATTGCCTCCTCGTCGACAACATGATCACGCTCAGCACCTTTTTGTGCTAAGGTCAAAATGTCTGTTTGCTGCATGCCCGCTGAGGCTGGAGTGAAGCCTATGATGACCACATCTTCGTCGTGAGAGTCTTCATCAGCAGGAGTATAGGCCACCTCTTGTTGAGCGTCATCACACTACATAACTATGAGAGTTTCGGGGACTTTCCTTTTAAGCTTAGCTACCTTTGTCAGATCATGGTGTGCCTCACTCTCAGACGGCAGTGGTGGTTCCCAATTTTGATCCGTATCATCAGAAGGAGGTGGGCTTGAAGAAGATGTAGACACAACCCTTGATCTTTTCCTTGCTAAGGATGTGGAAGACAATGAATGATCAGGAGTGGCTTCCTCAAATGATACCTCGGCTTGAATGTCAATTTCCTGATTTGCCCCTACTTCGGGAGGAACAACTATTGTGTGCACTTGTGCCCCTCCATGCACCTCTGCTTGCCCATCTCCTTGCGCTGCCTCTCCTTCCACATGTACTTGGGCTTGTACTTGCACATATAGTTGTTGTTGCGGCTGTGGTTGTTGAACACTCGTCAGATGAGTTACAACAACCTGTGTTGATTGAGGGACATTGCTGCTACTTTCTTGCGATGAGCCAACATCACTGGTCGATGGTGATTGAACAACTAGACGAAGTGCCTCTGCAGCACTCAAGGGCTTGGACTTAAATTGGTGTGGTGGTGGTGGCACTGGCCCAATGGAGCGGGGGTGCTGCTCCCAGCTTGGTCCCCAGCAGATCCTGCTGCTGCTGCAGGCGTACTTTTATTTTCCCGAAAAATGTGGTGGGCGGCACACCAGTCTCCTTGGTAACTTGCTTCTTCTGCTCCTTACTGGCAACTGCCTTGCTAGAGGAGCTACGGGGAACTTTTTTTGGGGCCATCTTCTTCAGAGGTCAGAACAGCAGGCCGCAGTTGCACGAGTTGCAGAGTTGTCTGTGGCCAGACGTGACGTGCACATGAAGAAAGCACTGGGAGGAGCCTGCTGGACAGGAATAGGAAGTTGGAGACTGTGGGGCACTTCCTTCCTCCCCCCCTAAATGGACTACTTGCAAAAAAAAGTTCAGGCAAATGTCAACCTGAGGAGTTATTATGATAAAAATCATCATTTTCAGAAGGTGTATGCTGCTTGCTGGTGAATTTCGCGAGTGCGAGATTGTTGCTGCCCGCCGCATCTACGTGTTCGCAATTGCGAACTCTTGCGATGCGTGCTGTGCAAGGTGGCAAGCTGCGATTACGTAATCGCGGTCGCCAAACTCCCGCGAGATCCCGCAGCAAGATCCAAAATGGTGCAGCACTCGCGAAATATCGAGAAAAACAACTCGGCAAACGCTGAATGGCAGTAAGTGAACGCCGCGCGCCGCAATATTGTATCACCAAGCAAAAAATCCGCAGCGTGCGAATTTGCAGATTTTCGGCAAATTCGCGAGAGTTCGCGGATTGCGAATTTACTGAAAATCCGTGAAATCCGCGAGCGGAACGGATTTCACGCCCATGCTTAGAATTTTCGGCAATTTCGCAAGATTTGCAGATTGGGAATTTGCCGGCAGGGCCATGCAGACGGTCAAGGCAGGCATCACTGAGTGAAGCAACCTGATGTAGCATACCTAGGCTCTTTGACACAGACAGACAAAGCATATCTAATTGTATGCAGCAAGCCACATAGCCCCAATTTGACTTGAACTGCTGTAGTCTTTAATCTGCCTGGCATAACAACACCACACTGCCTCGACCACTCCATACCGCGACTAGACAGACATGTAGTTCTGCTGTAGTAGACTGGTTTACCTGTTTTACACTCACAAATGGCCATAGTTCTTCCCTAAACCGACGCTGATGATCCATCAATCCCAGTGAGTGACTGTAAAGAAAAAGGATATAATATTTCATCAATCATCATGGTATATTGGCAAACAGTGTGCCCAAGGACATTTTGCATAATGGAAAATGCAACGTAGAGGCCCCTGCAGCTGAAGTACCATTTGAACTAAACAAGGTAAAAAAAAGCAGAGTAGACTTGAGTTTCATTTAGTGTGTAAAAGATTAAATAATAACAGAAGACATATGATTCATTTCATGCACAACAAACAAACAGCAATTGCTTTCATCAGAGCCAGACAGCCATTGCTGTCCACTGCATGCCATCGTCTCATTATTCATTACCTGTTCCACTTTTTGTCCGCATCTTCTTCTGAAAGTAACGGCCCACAGGGCAGCCTCTCCTGTCAATTTCAGAAGTAACTGTCAGCAGTCAGCAAGCATGTAGTCAGTAATTCCAGTCCCACTTGAGGGGACTGGTCTACGAAGACAAAGTTTCTTGATTCTGCGTAATCCAGCCATCTGCCTTGAGGGAAATGTATAGGGGGAGCCTGGAGGAGGAGGATAGAGGAGCATGATTGATTTCTGAACTTGTGAACCTCAGGAAATCAGACTGCAGCACCTTCAAATCAATAAGGAAATAAGATGAAGACAGTGCTGCTGAAGGACGTGTTGTGATTAGGTGATTAGAGTTTTGTTGTGGTAAAAGTTGCAAAACAAAGAAAGACACACAGGAATAAAACTGAATAAGGATGAAAAAAAAAGGAAGTCAGGCCTCGGTGTCAGGGAAGTAGAGCTCGTCCTCAAACTCTGTGAATTGAGACAGGAGTAGGTCAGCTAACAGAGAAGAACTTCCGTCACCTAAGTCGGTGTCCTCTTCTTCCTGCGTGCATTCACGTATTTTGTAATCTGGTGGTATGAAGTGTTGTTTCATCTTTATCATTGTTAACCTCTCCACATTTTTGGGCGAGAGTCAGGTCCTTTTTGAAGTTACAATGGCACAGCAGCACTGAAAACACGTTCAGAAGACACCCTTGCGAGTGGGCAAGACAAATAATTTAGAGCCATGTTGGTGATCAGTCGCCATAGAGGCCTTTTCCCATACCAATACAGGAATGGGTTCTGATTAACAAAGACCTCTGTTGGGTCATTCAGATAGGCCTACACCATCGACTTAAGGTTCTCCAGGGTTGCTCCACTTTGTGTACCATCTGTGGCCTTTGCATCACTGGAACTAGCAAACCCTTGATGAGTTAGCCAATCCGCTTCTGACAATATTATGGCTGGGCCTGGTGCAGGTGAGGATGATGATACGGTTGCTGGTGTAGTTAACGGCTATGAGGGAAAGTGACTCCCTTCGGCCACAGATTCAGAAGTGGACCTTGACGCCGGATGGCCTGCTGATTCAGTAGTACTTCTGCTGGCTCCTTCAATTTTCTGCCGCTCTTTTTCTAACCGAGTGGCTGACAGAGCTAGCCAATGTTTGTACTTTGAAATATCTGCTTCATTAAAAGGAATGAATGCTTTGCTGGCCACGGCCTTTTTGTACCATGGATCCAGAATAGTGGCACAAATGTAATCTTGTTCTGTATGTATTTTTTTAAGCCTTTCATTGTCAACTAGGCGGCTTAATAACCTCTCCGCCAACTGATATGCGTCTTGCTTTTCAGCATCATCTCAGAACGTTGAAGACACCGCCTTCAGTTGGTGCTCTAGCATGCGCAACAATGGGATAGCTTTGCCCAAACTACAGTCCTCCCTGCTGACTTCACACGTGAAGACCTCAAAAGGACGAAGCATTTCTGTTAGGCTTTTAACTAGCTTCCATTCCTCCGACTCTAGCCACATGTCTTTCATAGTAGAACCCAGTGCAAAGACATACTGATTGATTATGACCCTCTGCTCAGACAGACTCTCAAGCATGTAGAAGTTTGAGTTCCAACGTGTTACCACCTCCTGGATGAGTCCTCTGACTGGCAGTCTATGTTCACATTGCATGTTCCTCAGCTGCTTCCGGGCCTTAAAAGAATGGCTGAAATGTGTGCAGATTCTTCAGCAGGTGGTCAGTAACTTGCTGACTGTGTTTTCTTTTTTCAAGAAATCTTGCACAACAATGTTGATACTGTGCGCCAAACACGGCACTCTGAAATATCCACCCTCATGCATGGCCTTAACTATATTACTGCAAAAATAACAGTTGAAGGACAGAGTGCAGAACAATGTCATACATTCACCCCAGTACAGAGATCTGGGCCTAAATCCATTGTTTTGTTGTACTCCAAAACACCCCAGTTCAGACATGGCCTTATGCAAATCAGCCTTGACCCTGTGCCTCATGGAAACAGTCTACCCGAACTGCCAAGCCATGTCTTTTCTGGACCGGAATCAAGCATCCTAGGACCGGTTTCTGGCTATCAGCCATCTTCAGCCAGGATATCTTGACTCCAGTGGTGTGGAGAGTATGGGAGTCACATCTGAGCATACCCATCCACTTGGGGTGACTAATGCAAAAATAACAGTTGATGGACAGTATGCAGAACAATGTCATACATTCACCCCAGTACAGAGATCTGGGCCTCAATCCATCATTTTTTTGCACTCCACACCACCCCAGTTCGGACATGGCCTTATGCAAATCAGCCTTGACCCTGTGCCTCATGGGAACTGTCCAGCCCGAACTGCCAAGCCATGTCTTTCCTGGACAGGAATCATCTATCCTAGGACTGGTTTCTAGCTATCAGCTGTCTTCAGCCAGGATAGCGTGACTCCAGTGGTGTGGAGAGCATGGAACTCACGTCTGAGCAAACCCATCCCACTCGGGGTGACAAATGTAAAAATAACAGTTGATGGACAGAATGCAGAACAATGTCATACATTCACCCCAGTACAGAGATCTGAGCCGAAATCCATTGTTTTTTTGCACTCCACACCACCCCAGTTCAGACATGGCCATATTACTGCCATTATCCATGGAAACATAACCAATCATGCGCTTCCTTGGATGCAGCCATTCATAGACCTTACTCTGAAACTCATCCAAAATGTTTTGTGCAGTATGAGATTTCCCCAGGCATTCATGGCTAGTGTTGCATGTTTCCGAGTAGCTTGAAAAACTGTGTCCGGGTCAACACCTGCATTTAACTTGTCTCTAACCCCTTTAAGAGAGACCCAGTGTGCAGTGATGCACATGTAATCAAGGGATGGCAACTGGTCCACATGTCTGTTGTCAGGTGGTTAGTGTGAACAGCACTCTTCTGCAAAGCTGCCCCAATCACCTCCAACACATTTGTATGTAGTGCTGAAACTGCAACTCTGGCAAAATAGGGCCGGCTAGGAACCTTCCATTTAGGGCACACTGTTGCCACAAATTCTAGAAAACCCAACCCTTCCACGAAAGAAAAATGGAGAATGTCCAGCGCTAGCATTTTAGCCAGCTTTGCGGCGCCTCCGACCAAAACATGTTTCCAATGGTGGTCTGGACCGTTTTACGTGATGATGATGATGATGCATACTTCTTTAAACTAGTTAGGCTCATTGATGTACTTTTTCGCATTGGTGTCTCTCCCAGGCTCTCAGTGTGGCTCATACATGTTGCTGGGGTAGAGGGTGTGGGCGCTACCACTGCAGTGCTGCTGCGAGGGGTACTGGGTGTACCAGAAAAAATTTCTGTCGCTTCTTCACTTCCCCCTGCACGATCAGCCCCTTGTCATCATCAGATGCAATATGAATGTATACATTTGGATTTGTTGTACTTTTGTATTCCCGGATCTTCCTAAGGTGCTCCTCCCAAATGATAGTGTGGTGTTTTTGGAGATGACCTCTCTGGCCTCCGGTACCATAGTTGGTACCAAGCTTACCCTGACTAACTACACTTTTACAAATCGAACAAACAACCATGTTTTCCGCCTTTTTGCTAACACTAAAGAAGTCCCAAACTGGGGACTGGAGATGTCTGCTGGTTTTGGAGGTGCTACTTTCAATGGCAGATGAAGTGGAGGATGGGTGTGGCTGAATTTGACTCTGTTGTGCACTTACAGCACCACTTCTTGAGGTAATGGTGATCGAGCTGGATGGAGGTCCCTGCTGGCCATTCTGACAAGAACATATGGAAGCTGTAGGTCATGTTGGTGAAGTAGCTAACTGCGTTGGTGGTGGTACCAGTGCCACGCTGCTCACATCCCGCTCAGCAGCAATTCGGGATAGGGTAAAAATGTCTGTCTGCTTCATGCCCGCTGGGGCTGGAGTGACATCTGTGATGACTGGGTCGTCGTCAGACTGTTCATCGTGAGCATAATACAGCACTTCTTGCTTGTCGTCATCATCAGCCATAAGTGAAAGCCTTGCGAGAACCTTCTTTTTAGGCTCATGGCGTGCCTCACTCTCAGACTGCATTCGTAGGTTCCAATCAACATCAAGGTCCTCAGAAGGAAGGGGACTTGAAGAAGAACTTGTAGTAGTAGCCCTCCTTGACCTTTTTCTAGCTGGGGATCTGGAAGACAATGGATCATCATCAGGAGGAGTGGTTTCCTCAGATGATACCTCCGTTTGAATCTTGATTTCCTGATGTGCCCCTACTTCTGGAGGAACAAGCATTGTGGGCAGTTGTGCCTCTCAATGCGCTTCTCCGTGCGCCTCTACTTGCGCCCCTACATGGGCCCCTACTTGCACCACTCCTTGTGCCTCTACTTGTATCACTCCTTATGCCACTCATTGTACCTCTATTTGCGCCTCTCCTTGCGCCTCTCCTTGCGCATGTACTTGTGCTTGTACTAGTTGCACCTGTGGTTGTCGTTGTGGCTGTGGTTGTTGAACACTCGTCAGGTGAGTTACACCATGCATTGATTGGATGCTACTTTCTTGCGATGAGCCAACATCAATGGTCGATGGTGATTGAGCAATTACCGTGGCTGCCTCTGCAGAACTCATGGGCTTGGACCTAACTTGGCATGGTAGCACTGAGCCCAATGAAGCGGAGGTGCTGCTCCCAGCTTGATACCCGGCGGACACTGCTGCTGCTGCAGGAGTAGGTTTTTTTTCCCCAGAAAAGGTGTCTGTGGGCACAACAGTCTCCTTGGTAGATGGTGCCACTTGCCTCTACTGATCCTTCTTACTGGCAGTGGCACTAGCAACTTTTTTCGTAGAGGCACTATGGCCACCTTTTTTTGGGCCCATCTTCTTCAGATGTCAGAACAGCAGGCTGCAGTTGCACGAGTTGCAGAGTTGTCTGTGGCCACAAGTGACGTCACATGACATTGTGCTGCACACACCGCTGCAGAACTTCTTCCTGGCACCGATGATGAACGATGATTGATGTGATTCTCTTGTGCAACTAAAAGCAAAGGAAGCCAGAGGAACATCATTTAAATAAATGTTGCATATATTGTGCTTCAATTAATATTTGCAACTAGGCATTACATTTATTATTATTACAACAACACACCCAAAAAATGAAAGATACAAAATTAAAATTGCAATTCTAATTCAAAATTGATGTTTAAATTAATTGAAGAGAGACCACACAGAGAGAGTTAGTGCATGCACCACTGACTACCCCTGGGCATAATGGATGAAAGCAAGGCAAACTGGGTGCAGGCCTGAGCACACTGCCTGGCTTCAAAATGGCTCTTGAACCCCAGCCACATGGCCAGGCCCCAACAACACCCGAAAAAGTTGAAAAACACACAAAATCACCACAATCCAATGCCATCCATGCCCTCAATGATGTTTAAATTCAAGACACCCCACAGAAAGACTTGGTCCATGCACCACTTAGTACCCCTGGGCCTAAAGGATGAAAGCAAGGCAAACTGGGTGCAGGCCTCAGCACACTGCCTGGCTTCAAAATGGCCCCTTGACCCCCAGCCACATGGCCAGGCCCTGCCTGGACCAGGCCTCAAAATGGCCCCCACCCACATGGCCAGGCCCCAACAACACCCAAAAAAGTTGAAAAACACACAAAAATCACCACAATCCAATTCCATCCCTGCCCTCAATGATGTTTAAATTCAAGACACCCCACAGAAAGACTTGGTCCATGCCTCACTGAGTACCCCTGGGCCAAATGGATTGAAGCAAGGCAAACTGGGTGCAGGCCTGAGCACACTGCCTGGCTTCAAAATGACCCCTTGACCGCCACCCACATGGCCAGGTCCTGCCTGGACCAGGCCTCAAAATGGCCCCCACCCACATGGCCAGGCCCCAACAACACCCCAAAAAGTAAAAAAACACACAAAAATCACCACAATCCAAAGCCATCCATGCCATCAATGATGTTTAAATTCAAGACACCCCACAGAAAGACTTGCTCCATGCACCATTGAGTACCCCTGGGCGTAATGGATGAAAGCAAGTCAAACTGGGTCCAGGCCTCAGCCACTGCCTGGCTTAAAAATGGCCCCTTGACCCCCAGTCACATTGCCAGGCCCTGCCTGGGACAGGCGTCAAAATGGCCCCCAACTACATGGCCAGGCCCCAACAACACCCCAGAAAAGTCGAAAAACACACAAAAATCACCACACTCCAATTCCATCCATGCCCGCAATGATATTTCAATTCAAGACACCCCACAGAAAGACTTGGTCCATGCCTCACTGAGTACCCCTGGGCCAAATGGATTAAAGCAAGGCAAACTGGGTGCAGGCCTGAGCACACTGCTGAAGGACTGGGTTTTTCTAAGACCCAGCGGTGCCAGGGATAACACCTGAAACCTTCGTGGGTTACCTGTTCCAGGATACAAATGACAGAGACACGGGACACTTCCTTCGGCGTCAAAGATTCAAGGTTTATTTACTGCAGGGAACACAGAAGTCACGAGAAGTACATAACATGTAAGTTCACGGAGTCTGATTCGAATTGTATCTGTGGATCGCTCTTTTTATACCGTTTTCCGTCATAGGATAACATGACAGACAAAAGGTTACAACCCGGTTCCCACAGTAAATATCATAGGGGGTCGCTTTCATGTATTCAGGGCCCGGAATATAATTACAGTAGCATTTGGCAGTTCCCAACTGTAAAAGTACATCCTCCCACCATTAGTGCATTCCGTTCAGCTGTAAACGAATCAAGGAAGAGTCAGAAACAGGTGCAGAGGAAGACGAAGGATAGCGAACAGATTGAAGAAAATGTAAAAGGGGTGGTATCAGGAAACACGATTGCAGGGATCAAAAGGACGTGCCTAATGAATGCACAACTGAGACAATAGACCGGCACGGCAAGATGAGCCTCGAGCGGGGCCATCTGCCTTACAGTGTCATCCCCCTCATCATACAGACACCCTCAAAGGAACACGTGTCTTCCGCAAGAGTTTGGGAATCCCAGGGTCACGAAGCGGACAGCGTCCGTTTGCTGGCTACTTGAGGGCAAGAAACAAAATGGATGCCATATCTAAAATGGAACCCGTGGGTTCAGATGAAGAAACCCACGAAACAAACAAATGGTTTAGGCTAGTGCAGCGAAAATGCGTACACCCACAAAACTCGTAATTTGCGGTTCATAGATACCAGACTCGACCATATTCGGGCGAGTCGAAAACACCACTTACAATTGTCACGGAACCTCAGACGCTCCTTTTGCCCTCATGTAGGCAAGCACTATTCGGAATCAGAATCGATTTCAATATTCATCAGACCATCCAGATGTTGCTGCAACATTATTCTATCCATCAGTGCTTCCTTGGTAACAGGCGGCCGCCTTATACACGTCGTAGCACAGAGGCCACATAAGGCAGGACCACACTGCACACAAAGACAACACGTGAACAGAAATGCTACAACGACCCCAATGATCATCATTATCTTCCAACCCCACGTCGACATCAGGCCCCAAAACCACCCGAGTAGCGTCCAATCCCCTACGTCCACGTGTATGGTCTCAGAGATCTTATGCAACTTCGAGATGGCTTGATTAACAGTTGGAGCGTTGTCAGGAAGGAAAATGCAGCAACCCGAATGGATCACCTTACATACTCCACCTCTAACTGCTAAGACAACGTCTAAAACCATACGATTTTGTAACGTCATAAGCCTGTCCGCCTGAAGCTCTGCTGTGATGTTGCCAAGGACGCTCGCAGTGATATTAGTGGTCGATTCCACCACTCGAGTCAACTGTCTCAGGTTCCTACTATTGATCATAGGTCCCCAAAACGGCAAGAAACCCTTAAAGAAGTCTCCTGATTCTTGACCGGCAGTGTCCTCTTCGCTAATTATGCCTCTCACAACTCTGGTCTTGTGATAATCCGACCCAACAGTAAAGGTCGGCGGCAACAAATTTGCAATATAACATGTGCCTGAAAAGTCACGAGGCAACCATGTATATGCGCGATCGTAACAAACAAAGTAAGTACCCTTGGCAGTCAGAAGAACAGGGGAAGAGGTCGTCGGCAAAACATAAGTTTCGGTACAGGCACTCCTCCCGAGCTGAGCTCGCGGGCTTCGGCCTAGGCCTTTCAGACAGAAATTTCCGAGATGGGGTACGATCCAGATCGGAGACGAGCTTTTAAGCTGCCGATCACCCACTGACATGCTATACTCAGCCTCACTCAGATCTCGGTATGCTCGCACCTCTTCCTCTGGGATAAGCGATGCGTCAAAGATATCCCTATCTAAATCGGCAATCGCTCTTGCCAAAGGCTTGTGGTACGGGCCAGGACCATGATCTGCAGTGTGTGGCTCTCGATGGGGGTAAGAATCTAGTGCGCTACGAAACATTGTTTGGAATGCTCGAGCTGAACCCTGGGAACTGTAAGGAAGGACCAAGTACGGAATTCAGTGGTATGTGGCATTAACCTACACACCCAACAATTCGTAGTGTTCATTACCAACTGATGCTGATGAAGGAATTGTTCATGAATACCGCACGTCTAACCTGCTCGTGTTGTGGTAAGATGTGGAAGGAATGAGGAGAAACAGTGGAGATAGGTTTAGGTTCAGAAGAAGGGGTAGGTGAAGCAGAAGGCAACAATGACTGTATCATGTAATACACTCCACACAACAATAACGAAGAAACAGTTAGGAACAGAAGAAACACCTGAAACATGAAGCATTTAGTACATGCAATCCTATGCAGTTCGAATCTTTGAGATTGAGTCTTTTCCAATTCCGACAGCTTTGAAAAAGCCATCCTCTAAAACCGTCCGCAACGTTCTTGACGCACTTCGTTCTGTGTAGCAATAGTCAATCCCCAGGAGTTCCTAGGAATCAACGGTCTCCAACCTAGTGTTAGGACCTACTAAACAGAAGGAAGTACCCGCACGGCCCTACGGTCCACCCGGATGTAAGGTACTTTTTAATTTAACAATATATACAAAATCTAGCTGTGGAAACAAACACACATATGTAGAAAAGGACTCAGAATTTACAAAGACTGCAATTATTCAAAAATATTCAGAGTGATAATGGGGTAACGTGAATGTCAGGGGAGAAAACAAAAATATTTTTTATTAGTCTCTAGTGTTGGAACGGAGAAAATATCTGCTTCTCCCAGGACGAGTCTGATCTTCAAACAGTTGGTCAGATGGTGAAACAGAATCCTGTCGATCAGACAATGGTTCAGACCTTGAGTTCTCCGATGACAAATGTTCAACAGTATCGTACGGCTGCACTGAGGTATCTTCCACAGGCTGAGCGTCACTGAATGGAACAAAGTTTGGCAAAACCTCAGCCTCAGACGAAGCAATGCCCTTCCTCACCCACGAGTCCGCTGGCAAAGGGATTGGTACCTTCTTGGTGTGGGTTGCGTGCACCCAATGTTTGCGGCCCTCCAAGCGAACAGCAGTTCTTGTGGCAAGGAGCACCTTTCGTTTTCGGCCACAGGTCCTCGTAACCACCCAGTCTCCGGGCTGGAGCTGGTGGCCTGGACCCTCCGTCTGCGTCGGCAGTGCTTCAAAAACCTGTTGGTGAAGTAACCTCAGTTTGGCAGTCAGATCATGAAGATAATCGATCAACATTGGGTACTCAAGATCAGCGAACACACTGGGTCTAGGGACCCCCCAAACATTGGCAGGATGGCCGAACACAATCTCATATGGGCTGAGCCCTACTCGAGAGTGTACAGTCGCCCTAGTTGACAGAAGAGCTAAGGGCAAAGCGTCAGGCCACGAGAGACCAGTCGTAGCCTGAATCTTTGCGAGTTTTAGTTTGAGAGTTCCATTGTACCCCTCAACCAAACCTGCTGACTGGGGGTGGTTAGCGCTGTGGAATTTTTGTGTAATTCCAAGGCCCTTACACACACTCTTCATCACACTCCCCACAAACTCACTTCCGTTATCAGACCATACAATCCGTGGCATTCCATACCGAGGAAAGTATTCCTTCAGTAGGACTTTCGCTGTGGACAGGGCAGTATTGTCTTTAAGAGGGCAGGCTTCGATCCATCGGGAGAATGCGCAAACCACAACTAAAACGTATTTTAGGTTATTGCATCGCTCCATATGGATGAAGTCCAACTGAATCACCTCAAAGGGACATGAAGGAGGGGCAAAGTGGCCAGGGGGTGTAGGAGTTCCCTATACCAGGGTTATACATCATACATATCATGCAATTCTTGACCAATCTCTCAGCACACTTAGCGATACCATCATTCTTCCATACGGGAGACAACAACTTGCAAATACCTTTCGCACTAATATGTGACAAGCCGTGTGCCATAGTCACAACAGCTAGCACATACGCATCCGGCAACATCCACCTTTTATTCACCGACAAATCAATCCAACAGCCATTCGCATCCAACTTTCCCGTACTCTCTTTCCACTTGGTCTTTTCAGTCTCAGTGGCCTCGTTCTGAATCGCTTTCACACTCTCAATAGTGTCTTCACCCATACCAGCTTCTGCAGGCCACCTTACCGAACTCGTCACATACATCCTAGTTGTAAGGTTTCTTGCAGTCTCCTTAGCAATCTCATCAGCGAACGCATTGCCACGACCAACATCATCCGTCACCTTACGGTGCGCACTACATTTAATAATCGCCACCTGCTTGGGCAATGTAAGTACATCCAAAAGATCATTCACAAGCTGTCCATGCTGAATCTTCGTACCATGCGATGTCATAAAACCTCTCTCTCTCCACAATCGTCCAAAGCTATGCGCAACACCGAATGCATACTGACTATCCGTAAACACATTCACCCGTTTCCCTTTCGACAAAACACACGCTCTGGTTAAAGCAATTAGCTCCGCCGCCTGTGCAGAGTTCTGATTCAATCTCGCAGTCTCCACAACCGTACTGAACGTCACCACAGCATACGCAGTCGTCACATCAACATTCGGCAACTTAAAACACGAACCATCCACATACAAAGTACCATCGGGGTCTTCCAATGGAGTGTTTTTTAGGTCAACACGACCCTTCGTTTCCTCCTCAGTTCGTAAGTAACAGTTGTGTGGAGCAACCTCATCTGATTCCATATTGGTTGGCAACAAAGTCGCCGGGTTTAGGACATTGCAGCGCTTTATTTGAATGTGACTTGCCAGAAGCGTCAACTCATAACCAGACAGCCTTGCGCTCGTCAAATGTTGAGGTTTCATACGATTCAAAAGAGTGTCAACTGCATGCGGAACCATCACCGTAAGCATTTTATCCATGACCAATCCTGCAGATTGTCGGATGGACACCGCAGCTGCCGCTGTTGCTCTCAAACAACTCGGCAATGCTCTAGCTACCGGGTCCAAGGTCGAGGAAAAATATGCACATGGACGCTGCTTACCACCGAATTGTTGCGTCAAAACACTCAACGCACAACCTTCCCTCTCGTGAACGTATAGTGTAAACGGCTTACTGTAGTCAGGAGTACCTAACACAGGGGCCGAACACAACGCATCACGTAGTTCAGAAAAACTTTTCTGACACTCTTCCGTCCATGGCAAAGGAGTTGGAACATCCTTGCACGTAAGAGCCACCAATGGTTTCGCTAGCAATGAAAAACTTGGAATCCATTGCCTGCAGTATGACGTGATACCTAAAAAGGCACGCACATCTCTCTGAGTTGTTGGCACAGTCATTCGAGTGATCGCTGCAATTCGTTCTGGGGTCAACCTTCTTCCCTCCTTTGACAATAAGTGACCTAGATAGGTTACTTCTTGACAAAAATATTGTAGTTTAGAAGGTGACACCTTGTGATGTAAGTCACAGAGATGCTGCAACAACGACACCGTAGCAATTTTGCAAATGTCCTGTGTGTCCGCAGCCATCAATAAGTCATCAACATATTTAATCAAGGCCGCACCAGCTGGCAATACAAACGCATCAAGTTGGCTTTTCAGGGCTTGGCTATATATCGATGGACTCTCACAGTAGACCTGAGGAGCGCGTTTAAACCTAAAGCTGCGGCCACCTAGAGAGAAACCAAAAAGGTCCCTACTCTCCTCAGCAATCGGGATGCTAAAGAAAGCATTCTTCAGATCGATCACTGAGAACCAGGACGCAGATGCTGGAATCAGAGTCAGTAGAGCCGTGATGTCAGGCACCACAGGGAACTGAGGAACCACAATTTTGTTCACCTCCCGTAAATCAATGACAAAACGATAAACAGGAGGCTTAGATGGATCAGTGCGTTTCAAGATGGGTAACACAGGGCTATTACACACGTTTCCCTGAGTCTCCTCGATAACATCTTTTTCGATCAAATCGTAGATGATCGCTAACAACGCTCGCTCACCATCAAGAGAGATACGATACTGGGGAATACGTGGTAACCGCACATTTGATTTCAATTGAACAACATATGGGAAGATATAAAGCAGGCCCACGTCATTGGGACCAGTTGCCCACAAAGATGCAGGAAGAGAACTCAATTCCGGTGGGAGCTTATCGATGGACAAGTACATAGGAGAGATAACTCTCTCGCCCAAAGTAAGCTGTACCCCCGCAGGAGAACAATACAAAGTCGCATATAGTCGTTTCAGCAAATCCAAGCCCAAAAGATTTTCACCACAACCAGTAGTCAAAATCAAAGGAGCTTTCAGCTCACGTGGCCCAATTGTAAGGGGCAAAGGACGAGAAACCGGATTGCTAACAGGGGCGCCAGAGAATCCAACGGAAACATTTGTTAAGCCAGACAAAGGTGCGCCAGGGAGTTTCGAATGCATGATGGAACTTTTCGCTGCACCAGTGTCCAACAGAAAAGGCTCAACTACGCCTGAGGTGGCAACTGCGACGTAAGGCCCTCTCTGATCAACCGGAACTGATACTACTCCCTCTCCTTGTCTATGGCTGTCCTAGTAATTACTGTCGTCAGCACCCTGATCGACGTAATAATCATCCACATTGTATTGTGCGGATCTACCTGATGATGATCCACGCTGATCGAAACAATTATTAGAATCAGAAGAATTATTAGAACGATCATTTTGATTTTGCGTAACACCGCGACCTCTACCTCGTGAAGCCTGTTGAGGACCGCTACGGCCTCCTCTAGATGAATTTCCACTATTTCGATCACGCAGAACCGGGCAATCAAATTTCAAATGACCCTCACCCCTACAATAGGCACACTGATTGTACCCAAGCATAGATCTCTGCGAAGAAGAGTCATTTCGCGATTGTGACCTAGATGACTGCGATTGCGATCTATTCCGCTGCTGAGAATCATTCTGATTCGAACGCGGGGGATACGCTTGTTGCAACAACACTTTTGACTTCTTTCATCTTTTTGTCTGCACGATCATTTTCCTCTTTCTCTCTATTCTCATAATATTGGGCCTTAGCCAATATCTGAGCAGAAGTGGAAACAGCCCACACACTCTCCAAATTCTTCAACCTATTGCTTAGATCAGGCAACAAATTCGACACAAATTTGTCCACAAACAATCTCTGACCTCCCTCAGTGCCCATATCCTGACCACTATGATCGATGAATGCCTCCTAAAATCTCGTGAAGAAATCAGAGACACTCTCGTCCTTCTTTTGCTTGCAAGCAGACAGTTTATCCCAGTTAACTTTCATAGCTGGCATAAGTGTCTTCATAAGGGTAATTATTCTCTGGGGAAGATCAGTAATGAGCTGTTCAGGCTTAGCCCCACCAACTTGTCGTACGTCAGCCGCTGTAAGCGCAGCCCAATCACCACCTAATTCAGCTGCATGATCTTCGTGGCGTATCTTCGCCCATACCGGTTGCGGTATGACATTGCCGAACAACATGTCGATGTCGGCGAGGTTCATGATCGTAGCATCCACTAGTTGGGACAACTCTTTATAGTACCCTTCAGGATTTTTGCGAGGGTCTGGCAAAGTTTTCTTAACCTGCAAAACTTCCAATCGTTTCCTTTGGGAGGTGTATCCACACTCTCTGGAAATGTGGCAGGATAATAGGAACAGCATTAGCATCACCTGGCATCCACACTGGTGGAACTTCGCGCATGGGATACTGACCAGGCGTTGCTATCCATTCCTCAGTTTCGTCTTTAAACAACGCTCGAGGCATTATAGCAGGACGAAAGGATAGTAGCTGCTCGACAGCCCTTCGAACATTGCTACCCACGATCATACTGCTCGAAAACTGTAGCTGAAGGTCAGTTAGAGCAGCAGATACATCATCAACCGCATCAACTGATATCGCATCGCGTATGAGCTTGCACATTTCTTCAAACACGAATCTTTGCGTTGGCTCATTGAATTGAGAGAACGTCTCAACAACTATATGTGGAGGATTCTTAAGGGGATATCTAATCCAATTTTTCGCCATATTATATAGCGTGTCACGTTCCCTACCACCAGGAAGCGGACTTCGTCTTTGGGGGGCATCAGAACCAGCAGACCCAAGAATCGGTCCAAAAGGAGTGTAGAAATTGGCAGCAACAGTAGGAACACGACGTCGAACAGACGGAGAAGAAGAGAGAAGCAAAGGGGAAACAATAGAAGAGGCAAAAACAGGAGGAACAGCAGGAGTAGCCACTAGGGTGGAAGTAGCGGGAACAGTAGTTTGAGAAGGTATAGCCGGTGGAGCAGTAGGAACAGGAGCAGGTAGAGGAACAGGAACAAAAGGAACAGCTGCCGGAACAGCAGGTTGAGGAACCGGAGGAACCACGGAAACTGTGGTATCCTGTGCATAGGGAGGTGGTGATTTCAGTAGATAAGACAACAAAGGGTCCTCTACTGCTTCCTCTCCTTTCTTATCCGTACCTGTCGGCAAAACGGGATAACATTTATCCACCGTCATGCGTTGCAATCTATCAAAAACTTCCTTTTCCTTCTCTTCTTTGTCTCGCTGAAACTGCTCTGCATTTTTCATCGTAGTAACGATACCTTCTCTCTTATTACGTTTAAGCTGCTTGATTTCTTTCTGCTTGGCTTCCTTACGCCATAACCGAAAGGAATCAAACATGGCCGGCCTTGCTTTTCTTTGGAACAATTTAGCTTCAAGATTATCTAAAATCGGGACCTCAAAACTACCATGAGGTGGCCAACTAAGGTCACCGTCATCTTTGGTGTAACAAACCCAGCAATCATTAAATGTGATAGGACCCAAACCATGTCGACTATATAATTCGTAAGTTGGAGTTCCGACCGGAGGTACCGGACACGAGTTCTCCAACCGGGAATCCGAACCACAACCTCTAAAGCAACTGAACAAAGTACTATGGCCAGGCATCGTGCACACTAACCGAGTTTCACAAACGTCAAGGGTTATAGGACTACAATGTCCCTGCAAAAGTGCAAAAACCCTCGGTTTTTGGCGACTGCAGACGTCAAATAGAACAACTAAGAACAGAATACGAAGGACCACAAATGCAATGGAACCATGCAGCAACTAAGCACCCGCAACAACAAAGGACTTTGGGAGCGAACCACAAATACTTAACTCAAGAATCAATGGCGTCACCAGGAAGGCCCGTCAATCGTCTCGCTGTACCAAGGTCTACGCCAGGCGCCAAAACAGGTCTACAGTCAGGGCAGCAGTCCGTCGCAGCCGTCAGGAGGCGGGGATCTTCGCGGGAAAAGTCGTCCGGCCACTTGTTTCGACAACAGGATCGATGAAGCGGGGTGCACCTTCCCTCGGAGATTTCACACGAAGTTCCTCACGATCGTCGGGCTTTGGACCGGTACCACTGATGCAGCCCCACATGGGCGCCAACTGAAGGACTGGGTTTTTCTAAGACCCAGCGGTGCCAGGGATAACACCTGAAACCTTCGTGGGTTACCTGTTCCGGCGTACAAATGACAGAGACACAGGACACTTCCTTCGGCGTCAAAGATTCGAGGTTTATTTACTGCAGGGAACACAGAAGTCACGAGAAGTACATAACATGTAAGTTCACGGAGTCTGATTCGAATTGTATCTGTGGATCACTCTTTTTATACCGTTTTCTGTCATAGGATAACATGACAGACAAAAGGTTACAACCCGGTTCCCACAGTAAATATCATAGGGGGTCGCTTTCATTTATTCAGGGCCCGGAACATAATTACAGTAGCATTTGGCAGTTCCCAACTGTAAAAGTACATCCTCCCACCATTAGTGCATTCCGTTCAGCTGTAAATGAATCAAGGAAGAGTCAGAAACAGGTGCAGAGGAAGACGAAGGATAGCGAACAGATCGAAGAAAATTTAAAAGGGGTGGTATCAGGAAACACGATTGCAGGGATCAAAAGGACGTGCCTAATGAATGCACAACTGAGACAATAGACCGGCACGGCAAGATGAGCCTCGAGCGGGGCCATCTGCCTTACAGTGTCATCCCCCTCATCATAAAGACACCCTCAAAGGAACACGTGTCTTCCGCAAGAGTTTGGGAATCCCAGGGTCACGAAGCGGACAGCGTCCATTCGCTGGCTACTTGAGGGCAAGAAACAAAATGGATGCCATATCTAAAATGGAACCCGTGGGTTCAGATGAAGAAACCCATGAAACAAACGAACGGTTTAGGCTAGTACAGCGAAAACGGGTACACCCACTAAACTCGTCATTCGCGGTTCATAGATACCAGACTCGACCATATTCGGGCGAGTCGAAAACACCACTTACAATTGTCACGGAACCTCACTGCCTGGCTTCAAAATGACCCCTTGACCGCCAGCCACATGACCAGGTCCTGCCAGGACCAGGCCTCAAAATGGCCCCCACCCACATGGCCAGGCCCCAAACACACCCCAAAAAGTCAAAACACACACAAAAATCACCACAATCCAATGCCATCCATGCCATCAATGATGTTTAAATTCAAGACACCCCACAGAAAGACTTGCTGCATGCACCATTGAGTACCCCTGGGCCTAATGGATGAAAGTAAGTCAAACTGGATCCAGGCCTCAGCCAATGCCTGGCTTAAAAATGGCCCCTTGACCCCCAGCCACATTGCCAGGCCCTGCCTGGGCCAGGCGTCAAAATGGCCCCCACCCACATGGCCAGGCCCCAACAACACCCCAAAAAGTAATAAAAACACACAAAATCACCACAATCCAATGCCATCCATGCCCTCAATGATGTTTAAATTCAAGACACCCCACAGAAAGACTTGGTCCATGCCCCACTCACTACCCCTGGGCCTATTGGCTAGTGTGGCTTTACAGGCACCGCACAATTTTAAAAAAATTCTACATATAGTGAGCTAAAATTCAATTACATAAATGAGATTTAAGTTCAACAAAACTCACAGAAACAGTTGTATCATGAACCCATGACTAACCCTGGGCCTACTGGATACTGTGGCTACCCACAATATATATTTTTTTAAGTTGTGAAAAAGTTCTAAAATTGTAGTTGCAGCAACTGCAATGCCCCCCCCAAAAAAACACCAACTTACTTGTAAAATTTCAAATGAAAAAATGATCCAAAGTCCAAAAAGTCCTCAAATACAAATATCCAGCAGCAGCCACAAAGAGTAATCCTTCCAGCTCCAGATCCAAATGAAAAGTGACCAGGACATTGACAAAGCACTGGGAGGAACCTGCAGGACAGTAACAGGAAGTTGGAGACTCTGGGAGACTTCCTTCCTCCCACCCCCCCTAAAAATGGACTCCTTGCACCAAAAAGTGCAGCCAAATGTCAATCTGAGGAGTTATTCTGCTCAAAATCATCATTTTCAGAAGGTTTATGCTGCCTGCGGTGGATTTCTTGTGCAGAATTGGAATTTTTGAAAGTTCCGGAAAACAAGCTTTTCAAATCTCCCGCTGGATGTCAGCTGCGCGCCGCATCTACGTGTTCGCAATTGTTTACTCCTGCGATACGTGATCGCGGGCCCTTATGACGTACTCGCGTTGTCAAACTCTCGCTGTGCAAAATGGCGGGCCGTGATTATGTACTCGCGGTTGAAAACCTCTTGCGCGATCACACAGCAAGATCCAAAATGGCGCAGCACACACAAACCAGGTGAAAAACAACTCGGCGGACTCAGAATCCCGGTAACTCAACGCAGCATGCGCGATATTGTATTTTTCAAGCGTGACCAAGCAAAAAAATCCCCCAACTTGCAAATTGTGGATTTTGGGGCAAATTTGGGTGATTCGCAGACCGCGAATTTGCCAAAAATTGGCAAATTCTACGAACGGAATGGATTTTCAGCCCACCGTTAGATTTGAAGAAAAAAGCCTAGTTTCCAGCTGAAACGGGTCAAACTTTACCAAAAATGCAGCGACAAGTGTTACTGGGTGGTGGAAGGCCCTCTGCAAACTTTGAATGGATACCTGTTACTAATTGCTAAATGTGGGTGTTAAATTGGTACGAATAGTGCGCAAGCCTTGAGACCCTCAAGGGTGAGTAACAAGCTTTATAAATACCCGATTCATTTCATTGAAGCTACTCTTGCTTCCCTCTACGCCTCTCTTGCCTCTTTCTGCATTTCTGTTGCAACTTACTGCACATTTCTTTCTTTTTCTACACTTCTCTTGACCTCATTCTGCAAATCTCTTATACTTTCTGTACCTCTCTTCCCTCTTTCTGCACGTCTGTTGCCTCTTTCTGCACCTCATTTGCCTCTTTCAGCACGTCTGTTGTATCTTTCTTGCACACATCTTCCCTCTTTCTTTACCCTTTCCTGCCTGTTTTTGCATCTCACTTGCCTTTTTCCGCACTTTTCTTGTTTCTTTCTACACCTCTGTCGCTTCTTTCAGCCATTTTCTTGCCTCTTTGTGCACTTCTCTTGCCTGTTTCTTTAATTCTTTTGACTCTTTTTGCACCTCTGTTGGCTCTTTCTGCACCTCACTTGCTCCTTTCTGCACATCACTTGCCTCTTTCTGCACCCCTGTTGCTTCATTATGCACTTTCTATGCTTCGCTCTGCACCTGTCTTGCTTCTTTCTGCACCTCTGTTGTCTCATTATGTACCTCTTTTGCCTCTTTCTGCACTTTTATTGCCTTTTTTCCAGTTCTCTTGCCTCTTTCTGCACCTCTCTTGCCTCTTTCTGCACCTCCGTTGCTTCTTTCAACACTTCTCTTGCTTCTTTCTGCACCCCTTTTGCTTTATTCTGCACTTTCAATACTTCTTTCTGCAACTGTCTTGCTTCTTTATGCACCCCTGTTGTCTCTTTATGTACATCACTTGCCTGTTTCTGCACTTCACTTGCTTTTTTCTGCACCTCTCTTGCCTCTTTCCGTACCTCTGTTGCTTCTTTCTGCACTTCTCTTGCCTCCTTCTGTACCTCTTAGTAAGAGGTAGTTTTATTCCCCCTGCCCTATTATGTACTAGGACCATACAGGGGAGGTCATGCCAATCACAGGGGCACCCCAACCCATACTGTACCTTAGTGTATGTAGTTCTTTTCAATGTATTTCAAGTGTCTTTAAGTATAGCACCGACTCCGGGCCTGGTTAGTCAGAGTCAGTTACCACTAATACCCATCAGCAAAACATTGGGGGCACAGGTTGACTTTGCAACAAGGCCTCTTTCTGATTCTCTGTTGGTTCTTTGTGCACATCTTTTGCTACTTTCAGCATCTTTCTCCACATGTCCTACCTCTGTATGCTTAGATAAAAATTAGCATTTAAAAAACCTTTGAAATTTACTGAAAAAAAAACACCGGTTTAGGGGACGTTATAGTTAGAAATTAGCATTTAAAAAAACTTTAGAAATTCTTTCAAAAAACTACAGGTTTCAGGGACAGTATAGTCAGTTGGACATTTCACTCATACAAAACCAGATAAATTTGGCCGTTATAGTTAGTTCAGCTAACTATAACTCGCGCCCTGCAATGCACTGCTGATGACGTCACATATTACATCATTCATGACATAGTCAGTGATATCACTGATGACATCACTGATGACATCTCAAATGACATCACTGATGATATCACTGATCACATCATCCAGTGACTGTGTTTCTGTAAAGTTTAAATATTAATTTTTTTTAATAGATCTTTATTCAAATTTTCTTTTGTACAGCAAATTGAGAAACTAAATCCAATCATATATTCTTCACTGTTCCACCCATCCACTCTCACCCTCCCCCCACCCCTACCAACAGCAGATCCAGCCCGGATAGTGTCCATAAAACTTTCACATAACATTTAGCATAGATTACAAAACATGAATAAAAAAAAGATAGAGGTACCTATCTTGGCCATGTATGTTATATAGCTGTTAAATTAGCCCCATTTCCCACCATTAGCTCCCTTCCTCATTCCAGTTCACTGTTGGGACCCATTCATTAGGAGAGCCCAAATAGCTAACCCTTTGGCTTTCACCTTGTGGCCTCTGCTAGATAAACAGACCTTTTCATCCTATGCACCACAAAAAAACTTCCTAGCCACTGTTGGCCAGACGGAGGAATGGGATCAAGCCAATGAGTGGCCAGACGTAATCTAAAGACTGTCATTGCAATTAAAAGAATGATTTGAAGATACAGGATGTCCAACCCCCAGTATAATCAATTGTGAGGATAAAACACTTCACAGCCCAGCATGGTTCTCAGCATGTTGCTTACATCCTGTTTCAGATTATCTTGCACAGGACAATCAGCGGAAATATGAATGATATCCGCTGCTTGACAGCTGCTTGACAGCTGCACCAGGGACATGTTGATCCTGACACCCTAACCCACTTAGCGATTTTAGCAGGTGTGATATAGAGGTTTAAGCATGTTTTAAAACATTGTAGCTGAAGATTAGCCGCAATAAATTATATTGGGCTAAGTGTAATGAGTCACTCATGAAATCACTCCACAACTACACAAGCAGTTATGAAATAACCCAGGCACTACCCATGCAGTCTCAATATTACCCAAGCACTACCTTTGCAGTAATAAAATCACCCATGTCCTTCTCTTTCATTTGTCTACTTACCTAGGCAGTACTCAATGACTCATTGATCCCTTCAGGTGCTATTTATGAATGTGTATGTGTGCACATTCGACAATGACAACTGGGGGAAAAGTGGAGGACGATCTTTCCATCTGCTGTGGACCCCCTAGCAATCCTAATATGGTGGGGGGTCTTTCTGGTGTGGTTTGCGGACAGTTCGCCCCCGCCAAGCCATCCTAATGGGCCCCTAAGTTTGTATTTGTTGTCGACCTACTCACTATAGAAATCAAACTAGGAATGTTGATCTGCATTTAAAGAGTCAAAAAGAAAACAAAGATAAGTAGAAGGAATTTGGGACTTATTTGTATGTGGGAGGTTGCTTTGAGTTGGGTATTGCTCAATGTATTTGTAAATATTGTTAAAGCAAATTAGAGGAAGACAAAATGCCAACTATATAATAACTAGAGTTGGTAGGTATTTCTCCAGATCTGGTAGATTTAAATACGTATGAGTCCATTCTGATTCAATCTGTTTCAGGCTATTGTTCGTATGTAGTCTAAAACAGGTAAATTGCCTCCCACAGTTTTACAGAGGATTAAAAGGAAGAGTTTTGTATTTACCTTTAGATTTAAAGAAACATTTTGAAACTATTGGTGTAGAGATAGAGGAAACAGAACCTGTAGGTCTAGTTAATGGTGCTCCTATGAAGAGTCGTAAAATATGGCAGGAATTAGTAGATGTTAGCAAAGTACAAAAGGCTATGTTATATCTCATAAAAAACAATGTTTATTACAAAAATGTGCATTTTGTAGAATAAGAAATTGTTTTAGGAGATGATAGCAAAATTTCAATTGGCCAAATTGAAAAAGTGGACAGATGCAAAAGTGAAGAAATGTATGATTATAGGGTACATCCTTTACATTCAAAGGAAGTGATTGGAAATACTATTGAATTATTCCAAATGAAGAAAGTGAAGGGAACTCCAATGAGTGTTTAGGAAAGGAGTTTGGAAGCTCGTTGTTTTCCACAGCTCTTCCCCACTGGAAAAGGTGGACAATATGACGAACGACCAGTAAAGATTCTTGCGACATAATATCGCGCAAAAAGATTGTACTCAAAAGATCCTACACTTCGACATTATATTCCCCATATGTTTCATCTTTTGTTTGAAAGTGACTTGTCTTGACTTTCATACGCAGTGAACCACATATTAAAAACAGGACTTCATCTTCAACATGTTTCTGCAAAGGAATTCATGGACAAAGTGCTACAGATAGACAATCATTTAGAATCTCAATTGAATATTTTGATGGCTGTCAACGTGGTACTAATGAGTATTGATATCATCTTCATGGAAAATTTAAATGTATGTTAAGTTCAAGTTTAAAATTTGTATAGCGCACTACTCACCCAGAGGGTCTCAAGGCGCTTGAGGGAGGGGGGTACTTTACTTATCGAATATCCAAGTTTTTAGTTGTTTTCTGAAGGAGAGGTGGTTCTGTGTAAGGCGGAGGTGGGGGGGGGAGAGAATTCCAGGTCTTGGCCGCTAGGTAGGAGAAGGATTTTCCTCCCATGGTGGATCTTTGGATGCGTGGAATTGCGGCGAGGGCTTGATTTGACGATCGAAGTTGGCGGGTGGGGGTGTAAAAGGACAGGCGTGTGTTGAGGTAATCGGGTCCTAGGTCATAGAGGGCTTTGTGTGCATGGGTGAGGAGACGGAACGTTATTCTCTTGTTGACGGGGAGCCAGTGGAGGTCTTTCAGGTGACCGGAAATGTGAGCTTGGTCGGGGACGTCTAGGTAGAGTCTGGCTGAGGCGTTTTGGATGCGTTGGAGTTTTTTCTGTAGTTTGGCTGTGGTTCTGGCGTAAAGGGTGTTTCCGTAGTCCAGTCGGCTTGCAACCAGTGCATGGGTGACCGTCTTTCTTGTTTCGGTGGGGATCCAACAGAAGATTTTTTTGAGCATAGGTAGGATGTTGAAGCATGATGATGATACGGCGTTAACTTGTCTGGTCATTGAGAGGGAGGAGTCCAGGATGAAGCCCAGGTTACGTGCGTGATCCGTTGGTATGGGTGCGGTTCCCAGGGCCGGTGGCCACCATGAGCCGTCCCAGGCGGAGGGGGATGATCCTAAGATGAGGACTACCGTTTTGTCTGAGTTCAGTTTTAAAAGGCTGTTCTTCATCCAATCGGCTACTTCTTTCATCCCTTCGTGTAGGTTGGTTTTGGCGGTGTTTGGGTCTTTGCTGAGGGAGAGGATCAGCTGGGTGTCGTCTGCCTAGGAGATGATGTTGAGGTTGTGTCGGCGTGCGATGAATGCGAGGGGACTCATGTATATGTTAAAAAGGGTGGGACTGAGTGATGATCCTTGTGGTACGCCGCAGATGACTTCGGTGGCCTCTGATTTAAGGGGGGGGGGGAGGTGGACTCTCTGGGTTCTTCCGGCGAGGAACGAGATGATCCAGTCTAGTGCTTTTCCTTGTATTCCGACGTTGCTGAGGCGTTGTATAAGGGTGCTATGACAGACTGTGTCGAAGGCTGCGGAGAGGTCAAGTAGGATGAGGGCAGCTGTTTCTCCGTTGTCCAGTAGAGTTTGAATGTCATCTGTTGCTGCGATGAGGGCGGTCTCGGTGCTGTGTTTGGCTCGGAAGCCAGACAGTGAAGGGTCGAGGGATTTGTTGGATTTGAGGAAGGCGGCGAGCTGACTGTTGACGGCTTTCTCAATGACTTTGGCAGGGAATGGGAGGAGCGAAATGGGGCGGTAGTTCTTACGTTCAGTGGGGACATGGGTCAGTTGGCGATCCTGAGTGGATGGTGTTCATCAGGCGGATGGTGTCTTCCGTGGTGATTGAGTTCCAGGCGTAAAGGTTGTTGGAGGGGGGTTTTAGTTTGGAGGTGGGTGGGGTGGACTGGTCTCCAAAGCTGTTATGTATGTCAGCGATTTTGTTGTTGAAGAACGAGGCTTGAGAGTCGCAGAGGTCTTGGGAGGGAGTGATGTCGTTGGTGCCGGCGGTGGGGTTGGTAAACTCTTTGAAAATGTTGAATAGTTCCTTGCTGTTGTGGGCGTTGTTGTCGAGTCGATCCTTGAATGCTGATTTCTTGGTGGATCGGATCAGTTGGTGGTGTTTGCGGGTGGCGTTCTTGAAGGTGGCCAGGTTGTCAGTGGTTGGGTTTTTACTCCAGGCTTTTTCGAGTGTGCGACAGATCTTCTTGGATTTCTTAAGGTCATCATTGAACCAGGGGGCTTTTTTGCTGCCTTGCTTCATTTGATGGTTTTTCAAGGGTGCTAATTCGTCCGTGCTATGGGTAATCCATTGTATGGGGTTGGTGACTGCTTGGTTTGGGTCCGATGATTTGGCAGGAGGATTTTGGTGGAGCGATGTGAAGAGCTGGTCCGTGGTAATTTTGTTCCAGTTTCTGCGGGGAATTTGTTGTGGGTGGTTGTGGGTCGTAGTCTTTTTGTAGTTGAAGTGAACGCAGCTGTGGTCCGTCCAATGGAGAGCTGTGGTATGATTGAAGGAGATGTGCTTGCTGGAGGTGAAGATTGGGTCGAGCGTGTGTCCGGCATAGTGGGTGGGGTTGTCAACAAGTTGTTTGAGTCCGAGATTGGCGAGGTTGTCCAGAAGGGTGCTGGGGTTGCTGTTGTTGTTCTTTTCCAGGTGTAAGTTGAGGTCTCCCAGTAGAATGTAGTCCTCGGAGGGGAGGGCGTGTGGGCTGATGAATTCAGTGATGTCTTCGCTGAATTGTGTGTGGGGTCCTGGTGGCCTGTAGATGAGGGTGCCTCTGAGTGTGGTCTTGGGGTCGGTGTGGATCTGGAAGTGAAGGTGTTCGGCGTCTGCGAGGTGATCGTCGGAACTGGTTGTGATGCGGATGGTGTTCTTATGGACGATGGCGATGCCTCCTCCTGTTTGGTTGATGCGGTCCTTTCGGATGATCTTGTAGCCGTCCGGGATGGCTATGGCGATGTCGGGTGCTGATGAGGCATTCATCCAGGTTTCTGTAAGAAAGGCGACGTCCGGCGAAGTGGTGTCGAGTAGGTTCCAAAGTTCAGTGGCGTGTCTGTGGACCGAGCGGGTGTTGAGCAGGATGCACTTCAGGTGGTTAGTGTCGGAGCTCTGTTTGGAGTTTGTGGATTTGGTGTGGGTCCTGATGCAGTCGAACTTGCAGGAGTGGCAGGTGAAGGGTCCATGGGTGAGTCCTGGGGCGGCTTGGTAGCAATTTGGGAGTCGGCCAGGGATAAGTGCTGAGAGGGTTGCAGCGTCGTACGTTATGCGGGAGGAGTGGATTTTGCGGGGTTCAGGGGGTCTGGCACTGGGCGCGGTCCATGCGCGGACGGGTGTAGACGGGCTTACCTTTGGCGCACCTTCGGCGCGCAAGGGGCGCGTCCGCTGCGCGTGAACGCTACGTGTAAGCTGCTCTGATATAAGTGGATAGTGGGGGGGCGGAGCAAGGGAGGGTCAGCTGGGAGGCGGTAGCGGGGTGGAGGGCCGGGCTGGGAGGCACAACAACAAACAACAAAATGGCAGCAAGCCAAAGGCCAAACAGGACGAGACTGGGACCCCAACAATCGCTATGAAAAGGGAAGCGTCACCGGCACGATCAGGCACAGATTCATCAAGCAGGTAAAGGCAGCAATTCACAATCAAGTATCAATTAATGCGCAGCTCAGCAGTATAGCGCTACGATACAATTACAATCAGGCACAAATAAATGCAGGAGCAATGCGAGCAAAGCGCAACTGATTTCAGAGGTAAAGAGCAATTTCAGAGGTAAAGAGCAGTCTGGCAGTATAGCGCTACGATACCAGATCCAGCTGTGCTGAATACACATGGGATGATTTACTTGAATTTCTTCAAGAGGCAAAATCAAATATTAAAAACATTCAATTCAAGACAACTGGAAAACTGTGTTGCTTGGATCCTGAACATGTGTGCATATATTTTAATCATTGGTTTTAAGCTATGATGTCTTTTATCTGCATCAAAAATAACTCACCTCTTGGAGAAGTTATTGGTTTCTTTTGCTCCTCATATACATATGCTTTTATGGATCAAGGATGCACCTACATTTGAAACTGATTCTGATGAGACTGTTTTATCTTTCATTGAAGACTATGTTACATGTGACATTCCAAAAACAGGAGAAGAAAATACCTTAAGAAAACACGTTTTACGGTTTCAAACTCATCGATGTGGCAGAAACTGGCAACGGAAATACAGGCCAAAGGAATGTTTTATACAAAATGTCGTTTTGGATTTCCACGTCCAGTAATTTCCAAAGTAAGAGTCAGCAGTTTCATGTCAGCAGTGAGGCATACTATAACTCAAAACTCTCCCAAAAAATACTTACAATTTAAAAAGAAGTGAACATTCAAGCTATATTAACGATTACAATCTAGTAATTTTGTCGATGTGAAATGCAAGTATGGATATCCAGTATGTTGCAGATAATTCCATCGCTGTTGCTCGTTAGGTTACGTCACACATACCAAAATCTGAAAAGATGGAGATGAAAGAAATGTGGGAAGACATTTCACAAGAAAACACTCATAGTAACAAATTGTACAGCTTTAGTTTGAAGATGCTGTCCCATCAAGAGATTGAATCCTACGAATGTTCAGATCGATTGACCTCTGCAAGTTTATATTCAAAGTCAAGAGGAATCATTTGGGTTAGACTATTTCTTGCAGCAACACAAAATCCAGTATAGAAATCTGTACAAGACATAGAATATTTAGCAATAAATTAACTAGAAAGCACAGATATTGTTAAAATAAACATCTTGGATACATACTATCATAAAAGAAGTCCCAATCTTGAAAACATATGTCTCCATGAAGTACTGCAATATTACTGCTTTAAGAGAAACATTACAGAGAACAAAAATGAAGAAACATATGAAGTATTTGGCAGGTATGGTTGCTTGGTAAAACACACCAAAGGACATCTTATTAATCACAGGAAGCTCAGTTGCAAAATACCACATAAAATGGCATTTTACTATTTAGCACTTCTGCAACTGTTCAAACCTTGGCATACTGAAATGGAATTACTTGGAGATTTTCAGTGCTCTAAAGATTCTTTTTATGAAAATAAAAATAGCATTGAATGTACAGTTTTTCCATATTAACTAAAAATGTTGAATGAAGAAATTAAACAAAAAGCTACTATTGCACCTGAGATTGCTAGAGACAGTTGTCAATATAGTCAAAGTTCTGCTACAATTCAAGATCCACTAGGAGAACCAATTCTTGAAAATGAAGCAGCAATAGCCGTGAGTGGAGTAGAAACAGCAATGCATCAAGCTCAAAAGGATATTAGGGAATTGGGAAACTTGGAAGAGCAACTAAATATTGAACAGAAAGAAATATATCAGCATGTTACCCAACAGATAGACCATGGTTTAATTCAGGAAAATAGAGAATGCAAATGCACATCATTTAAACCTATTCAAATTTATACAAGTGGTAAAGCTGGTAAAGGAAAAAGGTTCCTAATTAAAGTGTTGACCAGTTATCTACAGAAAACCACTGAATCATATGTATCTTCTGTTGTAAATGCTCCAACTGGGTTAGCGGCACACAAAATTAAAGGGATTACATTACATTGTTTACTGATGCAACCTGTTGAACATGAAAAGAAATTGGAATATCACAAGCTATCTGGAGAAGCTTGTTATAAAGTGTCAAGAGTACTAAAGAAAATTCAACTTCTGATAATTGATGAGGTGAGCATAGTCTCAAACTTATGCTTGCCTTTGTACATTTAAGAATGCAGCACATTTTAAAAACAGATTATGATGTGTTATTTGGAGAAAAACAAGTGATTGTTTTCGGTGATCTACTGCAACTTACTCCTGTAAAAGGGCAACCAGATTTTAAAACATTTGTACATGAAGACACCAGGAAATCTTTGGGAAGTATTGGAAATGTCAACATTTGGTCAAATTTTGAATACAACTTATTAAAAATATGTGACGGGCAATTGATCAAGATCATAGAAGGATTCTTCAAGATATAAGAATTGGTGTATTGACAGAACATTGTGAAGAAGCTTTGCAAAGTCGGCTACTTACAAACTTGTTTCCAAATGAAAATATTGCTCCAGAAATAATTAACTGAAAAATTTGAGGAAAAAACATCTATAATTTGCCTAATGCCAACACTGCGAGAGTTTTCTACATTCAATCAATAACTTTTACAGTTGGAAAAACAACAAAAAATTAAAATGGAAGCAATTGATAAATTAGAACATGAAAGAATTACTATTATTTTGTCAGAAAAATTAAATCCAAAATTGGATTCTTTGGAAAAATGTATATCTAAGACTGATGGTTTAGAAAATAATTTATATGTATGTGAAAACTGTTCGGTAATTTTATAACATAATTTGAATGTGGAAACAGGTTTAGTAAATGAAGCAATGGGGAAAGTTGTTGATTTTGATAATCATCCATATAGAGATGGAATTGAACTTTTTTTAATTACATTTGATCAGACTGCAGAGGTAATACAGATTGGACGTTGTGCTGTTCAGATTTTGCTTGTTAAAGATTTGTATGTTCATAGAAAACAGTTTCCTCTTTCTTTAGCATATGCAGTGACCATTCATAAATCTCAAGGTTGAAGTGTCGACAGTGCTTTGGTAAACATTGAAAGTACTGTGTTTAAAGAAGGTATGGCGTATGTCGCATTGTCCTGAGTCAGAACTTTATCTGGATTGTATTTGATTGATTTTGTTGAGAGAAATATTACTGCAAATACAAATTGTGTAAGATAGTATCATCGGTTAAGAAGAATGTATGCTCCCAACTTAGGTGAATTTCCTATCTGTGAAAAGCGTGTAGTATGTCAAATTTGAACATATGAGAAACTCTGTAGTGAGGTTGGAAATACGAAAAGAATTAAGAGAAGGTTGAGTCTCCAAACAAAAATAAAATGAACACTGTTGATGATAGTGTAGGCTACCAGTTAGAAAATAGTTCAGGTATCAACTGCTATGCTAATGTAGTTGTGAATGTCATATTTTTTCTAGAAAATCTTCAGAAACGAATTATGGAGAATCGATTAAAAAAAATGTGTACTTTCTTCAATTCTAGTTTTTTTAAACTTGACATCCGATAAAAAACTTAAATGCAAATTGCTTCTGGCATGAGCATCTTCTGGATATATGCTCTGGTTCTTCACAATTTACACTTAATGTACCACAACATTCTCAAGAATTTCCTATGTTTATGCTTGCAGTATTGGAAGATGAAGGAATATAAATAGAAAATCTTTTTGGACATCGTTACAGATGGGATCATAAATGTGAAAATTGTTTGTTTTCTTCAACAACTGAAATAGACACTGTGTAGTGTAGTTCCTATTTTCCCAATAGGCCCTGCGCATTGGAATACCATAAACAGCAGTGTAGACGTAGAAGTGCGGTCTTTCAGGTCTCTACTGACTATATTAGACTTAATTGGGTTTGTACCAACTAGCTCAGAGGTCACTGGAAACTTTCTTGACTGAATAGGAAGTGATCAGCTTCCCAGGCACAGACAAGAAGGGATTCAGTTTTCCAACAACCGCATAAACATGACAACTTTGCTCCTTAGAATAAGAGTCAATCTCTAGAGTCGTGTGAAACAATAGAGAGCTATTTCACTCAGTCAGTTGAGCAAGAATTACTTTCACCATTATGCAGAGAATGGAGAGAGACGGGCGTTTTCAATAAAAGGTATTATTTATTGAACAGTCTTTCTTCTCATGCAAGAGACATGAATTGCCACAATCGCAAGACTTGTTATTATATAAAGTGCGTACAGTAAAATGAGTATTGCGAAGTAATACTGTAAACGCATTGATATGGTTTCTTAGCCATACGATAGTTAAAATGAGTAAAATATATACATCCATATATACATTAGGCTAACGTCCTCAACTGGTGCTTCTAACTACGCCTACCCCGGTGTACCTGACCTAAGCCTAATACTTGGGAGGGAGTAAGTAGCAGTTTAAGTTAAGTTGGTTTTGCCAAGGGCTTGCTTCAAGAATTCTCTCTAAGGGTTTAGTCAACATCATACCTTGGGAATAGAATGTTGGAGGGCTGGTATCTCCTTTCAGGACTCGATATTTCAGTCACCCGCAAGGGTAGGCTGAAAACGCCAGGGCTGGATTTTCTCGGCAGGAGAAAAAACAGCGACTCTCTCAGCGCGTCAAGGAGGAGGAGGGGCAGCGTCCGTGGGATTCTCGCATCTGCTGGGCTCTGCAAGGGACAGCTGTTCTGCTCCTGTATTTACCGCATTTGCTTAAGGCAACGTTGGTTATATTTATACCTGAAAGGTGCCTAGTTTGACGTATGTTTTTGGATATAAGACGTCAATAAAGATGTCACTCGGAAGTAGTCGTTCTTACAGTGCTCATTAGAGTTTTATTACTAATAAAAACAAAGCAAGCGGTATTTCCCAGGTTGCTGGAAGTTTTATCTGTTGAAAGAACTCGGAGTGTAATCTAGGAATCTAAGATAGTGGCTTCTGCTGTGTCATGTACTTTAATGAGCTGCAGAGGCGAGTTTCTGAAATATGGCTGAAATATGGCTCTGATCATTTATTCCATTATAGGGGTATGAATTGAATATAACCGAATAGGGGCATAAGGTCACATATTGATCGGGGTCCTAGATTAGAACACGACAACTGTAAGAACCATATATCAGACAATGACAGATTGCAAATAAGTGTCTTTTAACAAATTAGTAAAATCAGCTAATTGAAATATGGAATGTTCTCACTACAAATCTGCAATGTTATCAACATTGTTTATAAAAAACTTTGGACAATATTTAATTTTAACGCTACAATGTTGTAGAGCAGATGGACGAAAATTTGAAACTAAAATACAAATTGTGTGGCAAGTCAACTGTCAATCTCAGGATGAACTTACAAAGCTGTAGCATATATTGTCTACAAAATCTGGACACTATACTGTGTATTTAAGATGCAATAAAGGCTACACACACTGTAATAATGGCCATTTACAATTCAAATTTCGCTTGACACATTACCAAATTCATATCTAATATTTTTTTATCCCAAATTTCTGAAAACATTAATCAGCCTATTGGGAAGATGTCAACATGAATTAATGAGTTTATTTTCGATATTTTCAAAACAAATAATTTCAGAAACTTCATCCAGCCTATTGGGAAGATGTCAATATGAATTAAGAAGTTTATTTTGGATATTTTCAATGTAAATGATTTCGGAAATATAATTCAGCCCATAGGTCAACAATTACTGTTTTTATTCTCGTTTCTGTTCTTTGATATTGTATTTAGAAAATAATTTTTTAAAGAAGCAGTTCATATACTTTTTTAACAATATTATTGATTGTATTTTTTTGCCGCTGTCACATGATGATGAACATTAAAATCACTGTGTATGGTGAAATTCAATACAATCTGAAAACAGCAAAAAAGGAAAACTGAATATGTTATGTAATTGTAAAATAATGATGTGTTCTTAAAACAATAATATTATATGTAAAAGCAGTATGTTTTCTTCTCTTTTACAGACTCTAATTATAAAGTCTGAAAATATTTTAAGATTAGATTATAATAAAACTGAAAAAATGGTTTCAATGAGTTTCATATCTACTTCAAAAAAGGTAAGATTGAGTCACCCAAGCACTATCCATGCAGTGCTACACTCACCTGTCCACTACCCATGCAAAACACTGATCACTTAGACACTACTCATTTACTACTTCAATTAACCAGGCCGTACCCATCCACTGCTACAATCATCCTGTCACTACCCATGCACTTCTCTGATCACCAACCCAGTACCATGCACTAATCCAATCACTCCGCAAATACCCAAGCACTTATAAATTCACCATGCACTATCCATGCAGTACGCTAATCATCCAGTCAGTACCCTTGTATGCATGAAATGACCCAGGCACTAACCATGCAGTGCTACAATCACCTGTAAAAATACCCATGCAGTTCTCTGATCACCTACAGACTACTCATTTACTCCGTCAATGACCTAGGTAGTACCCATGCACTATAGCAATCACCAACACTACCCATGCACTCCTCCAATAACCCAGCCAGTACCATGTAGTTATCCAATCTCTCTGCCAATACCCAATCACTTATACATTCACCATACACTCTCCTTGCAGTACTCTCATCATCCAGTCAGTGCCCATGTACTCATGCAATGACCCAGGCACAAACACATGCACTTCTACAATCACCTGTACAATACCCATACAAATCTCTAATCTGTAATCTCCAGTCATCCAGTGAGTATTTGTGTACTTATGCAATGACCCAGACACTAACACATGCACTGCTACAATCACCTGTGCACTACGCATGCAATCCTCTAATCACCTAGACATACTCATTCACACATTCAATTACCCAGGTAATACCCATGCAGTCCAGCAATCACCCTGTCACTACCCATGCACTCCTCTAATCACCCAGACACTACCCATGCACTCCTCCAATCACCCAAGCACCACCCATGTACTTATAGAATAACACAAGCCTTACCCATGCAATCAGTCATGCAGTACCCATACAATCCTCTAAACACCAACTTAGTACCCAATCGCTCATGTAATCACTCTGCCACTACCCAAGCACTCATATAATCACCCAAGCACTACCCATGCACTCCTCCAATCACCCAAGAACTACCCATGCACTCATAGGATCACCCAGGCACTACTTATGCACTACTCTAATCACTCATGCACTACTTATGCACTCCTCCAATTACCTAGGCACTACTCATGTACTCTTCCGATCAGCCAAGCACTACCCATGTACTTATTGAATAACACAAGCATTACCCATGCAATCATTCATGCAGTACCCATACAATCCTCTAAACACCAATTTAGTACCCAATCGCTCATGTAATCACTCTGCCACTACCCACGCACTACCCATGCAGTCCTCCAATAGACCAATAACTACCCATGCACTCATAGGATCACCCAGGCACTACTTATACACTACTCTCCTACTCTAATCACCCATGCACTACTCAGGCACTCCTCCAATCACCCAGGGACTACCCATGTACTCTTTCAATCACCCAAGTAATACCCATGTACTCATAGAATAACATAAGCATTAACCATGTAATCACTCATGCAGTACCCATACAATCCTCTAAACACCAACGTAGTACCCAATTGCTCATGTAATCACTCTGCCACTACCCAAGCACTTATAAAATCACCCAAGCACTACCCATGCACTCCTCCAATCACCCAGGCACTACCCATGCACTCAGGTAATCACCCAGGCACTACTTATGCACTCCTCCAATTACCCAGACACTACCCATGTACTCTTCCAGTCACCCAGGCACTACCCATGCACTCATGCAATCACCCAAGCAGTACCCATGCAATACTCCAATAACCCACTCACTACCCATGCACTCTTTCAATCACTCAAGCTGTCCGCATGTACTCATGCAATCACGGCAGCATTACCATGCACGTATTTCTCTTTTTTAAACAGATAAAGTGGTTCTGAACCGAACCGTTTTTTTTTCTTTTTAAATGTTTTAAAATTTTTGTTTGTGTGTTTCTGGGTGTTTTTTTTAACTAGTTAATTAAAAAAGAAATCTATTAAACCTTGCAATTAACCTGTCATTGCAACAACAACAACAATAACAATGGTGGTTTCTTACAGCAGAAACCACAGCATCTACAGACTGCTCTCCAAAGCACACCCTAGCAGTACCTATGCAGTCCTCAAATCACCAAAGCACTCCCCATGCACTCATGGAATCCCCCAGGCACTACTTATACACTACTCTAATCACCCATGCACTACTCATGCACTCCTCCAATTACCCAGGCACTACCCATGTACTCTTCCAATCACCCAAGCACTACCCATGCACTCTTTCAATCACCCAGGCACTACCCATGCACGTATGCAATCACCCAAGCAGTGCCCATTCAATCCTCCAATAACCCACGCACTAGCCATGCACTCTTTCAATCCCTCAAACTCTACGCATGTACTCATGCAATCACAGAGGCATTACAATGTAGTTATTTCTCTTTTTTAAACAGACAAGGTGTTTCTCAACAGGACTGTTTTTTTCTTAGTTTTTTTCTTTTTTTAAACTATTTTGTGTGTATTTTTGGTGTCTTTTTTTAAACTGGAAAAATAACAAAGGATGCCATTAAACTGCAATTAAACTGTGATTGCAACAAAAAAACCTAACAATGGTGGTTCCTTGCAGCAGAAACCACAGCATCTACAGACTGCTCTCCAAAGCACACTAAAACCTTGCATTTGATGCAGTGTTGTACAAGATTGGCAAATTCTGGATAAATGTCCATTCCCTGAGATGAGCAGCTTGAGGCTCCTGAGGTGCTTGGACAAGCTCTCTGTTCATTCTGCTGCATTACTTCTTGGGGGCGTCGGAGTTGCTCACGCGCCAAATGACGAAGGTGGATCGTCTGTAGATGTTTTAGCATTCTGGATGTCCCACAAGAATATTTCTTCTCACTCCCTAGTGAGAGCACCCTTTGGCAAAGTGTACAGCTCACTTGTGAGCATTTACTTTTTTTTCACCATCAGTAATAGTGAAGAACTTCTATCCAATGGACTCTTTCCTTTTCTTCACTGGTTCTTCCAGTTCTTCTTCATCTGATGGGAGCAGAAAAGCCATTTTCAAGATGTTCAAAAACACCAAATAAATACAGCAAACAGTACAGAAACCACAACAGGTGCATCTCATGTAAAGATGTTGGAAAAATGAAAGAAATAGGTGGGGTCCTTCAAGTTCTAGAATGGAAAACCTTGTGAACCAATGAAATGGTTTCTTTTGAAGTCACAATGGAGTCGCGCACCGCGCTCACAACCAGCGCGCACCCAATGCGACTTCTGGAAAATATATTTAAGAATAATATAACTTTATTGCAATTACAAATATATGGTTTTATGATTAGTTTTGAGCTCTAATATACATATTGAACTACTATACATATAAGTTTTAAACATACATTTTTTGTATGGAAATTGCAAACCCCTTATATCCTGTATGTATATAATGCTACGCGGGCTGGGTACTGCGTACCTGTAGCATACCACATGCTCACACAACGCGACTTCCGCAATATGTATTTAACAATAACTTTATTGGAAATGCAAATATGTGATTTTTATAATTAGTTTAGATGATGTATTGCTCTAATATACATATTACAATTACATATTGTTTTAAAACAAAACAAATTACGGGCGTAGCGCACCTGACGCAATCTCAGAAATATGTACGTGACGATACATGGGGCCGGACACGACGCAACCGTCGCATACCAAACATGCTGTCTTCACGACTTTAGCAATATGGTGGCTTAAATTTGCATGCCCAGCGAGAAAGGTACGCAACTCCACTTTTTTAAAAAAAAAACCCAAAAGCTATATTTATATTTTAGAAAACACAAAACATTACATAATTAAAAAAAAAAACGAACAAAAAATATTTGTGGGATATTATAGTTACAAAATATCACACAAAAAATCTTTTAAATATACAGTAAAAACCATAGGTTTCAGGGACGTTATAGTTAGGAATTAGCATTTAAAAAACTTTAGAAATTCACTGAAAGAAACGCAGGTTTCAGGGACATTATAGTTAGTAGGACATTTGACTCATTTGACAAAACCAGTCAAATTCGGCCATTATAGTTAGTTCTGTTAACTATTTCTCGTGCCCCCGCAATGCACTGCGGATGATGTCACATATTACATCATTCATGACATGGTCAGTGACATCACTGATTACATCTCAAATGACATCACTGATGACATCATCCACACGATAATCTAATGTACCTCTTTACACTGTAATATAACCTTTGAAACACCCACTCTAAAATACAGACTACCATTTTCGAAACCATAGACACACCAACACCAGTTACTACATACTAACTCACTGATTCCTAGGTCTACACACAAATCCACTCATTCACCTATACAGTCATACATGCAGTTACTCATCAATACAGTGCTTTCATATGTACTCATACACCCATACAGACACTCCCACACCACCACTCACCCATTGAGTTACTCACACACCTAGTCAGTCATGTAAAGAATTAATCACACACCCATTTACCCACCTATACAGTTATACACACACCACCTCAACTATTCATAGAGATACTAACACATACTTGCTCTCTTATACAATCACTGACACAAGCACACACTCATTCATACAGCCACTCACTCTCACATATAGTCATTTATATACTCCAACACCCACATATGCTGCCTAGCTTTGTGTAGCTTTGTGCAGCTTCCTACCGTGACCCAGAAGATGTCAACTACTGGATCATGGTAGGAAGCTACACAAATGAGGCGCAAAAAGCTGCTTCAAGAGCTTTCCCCTGTACCCGCAGGAGTTTAATAACTCCTATTGAGTTGTAGGTAGTATCTTAACCTCTAACAACATCACAAATCGAGTCAATGAACCCAGTGACGAAGATTGATAAGTGACCTAAACTTACCTACCACCGCTTTTCCCACTGTCCTGGTGAAATTCCACCGATCTACAGAAACATTTAAGAAACATTTAAGGACAGAACCCTGTCAACCTTTGATATCAATAATATAGAGGTGCAGTGGACCACTTACACATCCACTACAGCACCTGTCACTTTTTTTAATATTTCCCCTCCCTGATTATTAAAATGCTTTTTTACGAGAAAGGAGGTCGTTTTAACTTCACACTTTTTTCAGCTAATTGTCACATAATAATCACTGCTGTCACAGAACCAGATGGTCTCTCCCCAGGATGAGGAAAGTTGACTGCCTGGAGAATAGAAAACTCAGGTAGAAAAGGACCCAATGATGAAACCACTTGGTTACCTTCCTGAAGCAGAGAATCAGGATATACCACTACAAACTAGTTAGAGTGTATGAGGGCCTTTGTACAACATAGACCCTGGCATTCCAGGACATGTGGTTTCTTCTCCCTTGATTTATTAGTACTATGCATGAAAGCTGAATGAATCACTGCTTCTCTCTCCCCACCCTGATTTTTGAAGTTACCTGAATGTGACCATCTGCCTGCTATGTGTCCCAGCAAACTCCAACAGACGTCCTGGACTCTTGAAATGGAAGCAGGGAGCAGAGGGAGACAGACTAGCTTGTTTGGAACCTGAAACTATAAGGTAACGCACTGTGCAGGTGCTGGCTTTTGAATTGTGTGTGACTGCAAAGGCTGTCGTATCTAGCAAAAACACAGAGGGTATCATTTGGAGACAATGTGGCAGTTTAGGAAAGAATTCTAGGCCTATAGGTGATACCAGAGGATGATGAAAACACCTACACTGCACTAGACGACAACAGAGAAGAAAATGGAAGTGAAAATGAGAAACTGGTTTCCCATCTTCAGCGCAGATGCTGTGACATAAAAGTCTACAGGGAGAGTTGTAAGCATTATGCATGATTGTAAGTTATGTCTTTGGGTGGTTGCCGCAGGTAACTTTGGTGAAGTCCAGGGTGTGTAGAGAAACAATGCTTTTTAAGAAATAAAATTGTGAGCAAAAATTGCTCTCTTACTGGTGCCGAATCAGGCTCACAGGAACTGCATCCAATAGTTAAAACTTTAAAGACGCGTTGGCATGCTAATTGTTTAGCCTGACACACTCTTATATTTTTTTTATTTTTCCTGAAATGTAGGGTCACTGGTGCTGTAAGATTAAGCCACAGGACTGTGTGCATTAGGAGCAAACAGCCGAAAGGGTAGAGGAGGGACGACCACAGGCATCTGATCCGGGGGCTTGTCATGCCTACGGCTGTGTCACCACCTGTGAGCACAGAATAGCCTCTTGTGCCTCACGACTGAGGGGTGGCTTCACTTAAATATTTATTTTATACCTGCCAATATATACATGCTATTTAAGTGCTACGATGGAGACAGATGGTGGGCGGAAGCAGCCCAGACATGATAGAGGTGTTGCAGGTGAGTACAAGCAAGAACGGAGGAGGGGAGACAGCCTGCAAAAACATGCACTCTCATGGAGTGCTACAACAGAACTTTTAAACAAAGGATTCTTGGTGATTCTTATGCTATACCCCTTTGAGCGTCCAGTGGTGATTCTTATGCTATGCCTCTTAGTCTTCAGGGTTCCGGCGATCTAGGTGGGATACTGGTTCAAAGTGGGGTAAGTGTCCACAGGCAATCTAATTGTTGCCAAGACGATATCCTGTTGTTCCCCCTAGTGCCAGGCTCCAATGTCGGCATCAGTACAAAAAGGAAAGGGTCCGCCACGAGACGCTATAGCAATTTGGAGCACCCGACTGCAGGTGCACTGTTGTCATTACCGCGAACACCGAGTTTTATTACGGACCGGTGACCCTTTCCTTTTTGTACTGATGCCGACATTGGAGCCTGGCACTAGGGGGAACAACAGGATATCGTCTTGGCAACAATTAGATTGCCTGTGGACACTTACCCCACTTTGAACCAGTTTCCCACCTAGATCGCCGGAACCCTGAAGACTAAGAGGCATAGCATAAGAATCACCACTGGACGCTCAAAGGGGTATCCAGTTGAGTGCTCCTTCTCTATATAAATGGTTACATGCCTTTGAACTACTGGAGGCCACTATTTTTGCGATCCACGAGTCGTGTTTGTATAGATCCCGATTTCAATACTAAATTAATTCGCCCTGACGAAGTTCCACATGGTTAAAGGAACGAAACGCGTTGGCTGTGCCTGTATGTGAAAAAAAACTACTAATAAAGAAGAAGATATATAATATACTTTCTTTCCTTTGGACTCTCATTGAGTGCACCTTCCATTTTTTGTATTTGGATCCTTTGACCTTAACACCGACTGGTAGCAGGTGTAGGAAGAAGTTTTGCACCGACCCAAAAACTTAGAAACATAGAACTTGTAGTGCTTGACCTGGTCTGCTGCCTTGACCCTTTCTGGTTTTCTAAAACTTTTAAACAAGCAGCAAGCATCTCGCATAAAAAAGTTCCACACAAAATTAGATGAACACAGAATTTGCTACAGGAACTGAAAAGAGCCCCCTTTAAGATATTTTAAATACAATAGATCTCACAAGCATAGCACACATGCTGTGTAGGCGAAACCTAAAACTTGCCACCCATAAGTGAAGCCTTGGCTCGCGCCCACCCCATCCCGGCTTGTGTGCTGCTCCTTCTACCTTGGGCTACCTCACCTTAACTCGCTTCCTTGCACAACAGCCTCACACCAGAGGATTCAACGATTGGGCCAGCTGTGCACACAGATCCCCCTGCAAATTATAGAGAGGGGCGATGCCACCACCACCACCTGAAACTCCAGGCAGAGGCAAAAGTCCTGTAAATTCCAGTGAGGGCAAGAGCTGTACTAGGGGAGAGTAGGCGACAGCCACAGCTCTGACGTGGTCAAAGCAAAAGAAAGTTTCTTCATTAATCACGGGCAGTGAGCCTCGGGGCAGGTAGGCAGGCAGAATTGTGTCTGATGGGGAAAGGGTGCCCCTTTTTAACCTGTACTGCCACCCCTGTTAACTGCCCAGGTGACCCATTGCCCCCCAGGCAACCAATCATTGCCCCTGTGGGAAACCTGAAAAAATAAAAATGATGCGCCCACTATTGGCGCGTTGACCTTGATTGATCCAATCGGCTGCACCTGTCTTCAGGGGGATTTGAGGGTGTGATCCCACCCCTTTTACAATTTCTAAACACTTGTCGGCAGAGAACTTGCTGGGATGCATGATTGCTTTTCAAAATCACTTAAATGATGAAATAAATATATTGGATGAAATGTCTCCTTCAGTGCATTATTGATTAGCCATTCTGAAATGTGATGCTCCAGAGAGGCATTGAGGTTCTGTTTTGCTGAGGGGATTTTTCTTCAGTTGTGTGTGGATTTATATTTATCTATTGCTGGCAACCACTGTCAATGCAAGCACCACAGACTTGAATTGTCTGCTGACTTGCCAAGCGTCACTCATCAGGGGTATAATTAACGCTTCACTGCACTGGAAGTAAATGTCACATAAATGTAAAATCACCCTCATCTCGACGGGAGGTTGTGTGTGATATGCTAGACTGAGTCTCCTCCCTGTGACACTGTTTAACTACTGTGATATACATGAATTCAGGGAAAAAAAGGCTCCTGTGCTTGATTTTAAATAACCCTGCGGTGGGCCAGGTCACAGGGGAATAACATAAAAAACAGCATAAAATAACATAAAAATAGGCTTATTAAAGCCCAGGGGACTGCCACCTCCCCGGTGCAGTGTTTTTAATTTACGGCTTGTGCCCCTGTATGGCAACCCCTACACCCTATAGACTGCCACCTTTCAAGGGAAAATCTGAAATTAATGTGGGGGATCGGGTGGCCCCCTCACAGCCCCAGAGACTGCCACCTCCTTTGAGTATTTAAAATGATGTATGAGGGTGGGCTCCCTGTGCCCTCCTGCATCCCAGGGACCTTCACAGTGCTAAATTATTGAAAATAAGAGAGGGACCATGTACCCCCTTTCCTACAGCCCTACACCTCTCCAGGGCTGACTTCTACAATTGATGGGGAGTTGCACTGCTCCCCTAGTGGAGCCATCTATGGATTTGGTGACCACCACCCCTCCAGTGCTGACTCCTGCTACATCCTGTCAGAACAGCTCCAGCTTGCAGAAAGCAGAGTTTTCATCTGTTTTGCTGCACGTAATAAGCATGCAGGGAATCAGAATAAAACATTGCTCTGACAGACAGAAAGCTGCCTTTCAGCAGGCCCCTGTCTGTCAGAGCAATTCCAGCCCATTGGTGCGTGAGGCACTTCCCGCAGTCCCATTGAACACTGGATACCCTAGAGCCACCCAGGTAACATGGCCGAGCCCCAGGTCTCCAGAACAGATGCCCTCCACCTACAATAAAAAAGAAGCACTTTTTGTGTAAAGAACAAATCATCCAAGTGTTATTTCTCTGCATTTCCAAGGTGGAAAGTTATCTGTAATTTGTGATGGAGGTATTTGCATCCTTGCTTTTCTTGAACACAATATCTCACGTACTTTCTGTGATGAGGGGGTTCATTCTTGTCATCTGCTGCTGAGACCAGAGATCGTGTTCTAAGCTTTTAAAAAGTATATAAGCTTGCCAAGAAACCCAGCTTGTATGCAGCATCTTCCAACACTTTTCTCAGGATGATGGCCAGCTTAGCAAAAGGCCCCCACTGCGCTTTTCCCAATGATTTTGGAGACGTGTTTTTGATGCCTAGAAAAACATTCTCATCTCCACCAAAAAAATAAGCAGTTACCTATGTAATATACAAATCATATAAATGTGTTTTCTCTGCAGTTCCACATAGTAAAATTATTTTTGAAGATGCTCAAGTAACAAACAAATTGGCAAAGTTACAGACAAACAGGGTAACTGGAGACATTTCCCTATTGTCTTTTACGCAGCTGTAGTGTAAGAGATGCACTATACATTTGCCTAACAAGGTAGCATTCACTAGTTAGCCAGTTAAAAGTACTCCAGTTTGAAAGAACTGTTGCACAAAATGGTGGCGTCTTCTTCGGTAAATATGCATTGCAGAATTCAATTTGGCACAATGTGCATTTCACAGAAATTAAACTTCAACGTGAAGCTCTTACAGATATAATCAAAGCAGGTGCCCACGTCAAAGCCCCGCTCCTGTAAAGTACTAATCATCATAACTTGAAGAGGTGGAAGAGGTGTGGCGCCGCGGCTAGGGCGACTGACTTTGTAATCTAGGGATCACGGTTCAATCCCCAGCATCAGCGGCAGATTAGCCCAGCACCATGTGACTCTGGGCAATAGCTTGCTTAATCTTCCCGACAGCCCCCAGCGCCTAGAGACCCTTATGGGTGATTGTGCACTTTACAAATGCGGATTATTATTATATTATTATAACTTCAATATGCATAGAGAAGGCAAAGCAAACATGTTTTCTTGCATTTTCACTAAAAAAGTATCTGTAATCTATGATGGAGGTTTTTGCACAATATCTCATGTAGGGTCTGTGACGAGTGATTTGTTTTTGTTGTCATCTGCTCAGACCATAGATTATGTTCTAAAATTTCTATACAACGTCTTCCTGTCCTTTTTCCTGGATGAAGGACAGCTTACTAAAAGGCCCCCTGAGCATACATTGCAACTGAATTTAGAGAGGGGGTCTTGATTAACCCTGGGCAAAGCACTACGCTACGCTTGCTCAGTTTGTGAAATTTCCGCTACTTCGCACTACGCGAATTGCAAGTAGCTCAGTGCAAACATGTGTAGCGTAGTGCAGCGGTCATTTTTTGCTAGCTTGCGGTCCTCAACGTCAAGTTGGCGACCGCAAGCAAGCAAATTGACATCTTGGTGAGACTTTTTTCTCGTTCACGATCAGCAACATCAAGTTGCCAATCGCGAGTGTGGGAAATAACCCTCCCAGCTAGATTCTTAATGCGTATGTTTGCAACTGCTTGCGAAGAGAAACTACCAGTCCGCGTTAAGAAAGCTGCAGCTCGAGTAAAAATCTACTTGAGAGGCAGAAAACTACAGCTCACACTGTGCAAGATGCAGTTTTCAATGATTACACCGTGCCAGATGCTTGTCTGCACTGTGCAATCATTGAAAACGGCATCTTGCACAGTGCGAACAGGGTAATACGCAGTTCACATCGTGCTACGCGAATTTCGCGTAGTGCGAAGTGCACTTCGCGTAGCTATGCGTATCGCTACTTCTCGAACTACGCCCATGGTTAGTCTTGATGCCTAGGAATATGTTTGCATCTCCATCGAAATTAGAAGCATTTACTTCAGTATAGTTCAAAGTGTGTTTTCCATCATCTACAAAACTGAAGTCTGACAGGGTAGGCAAGTCCCTTCCCATACACTACGATGCGCATCAGTCGTTTGAGTGAGAGTTCTGAAAGAAGAGGCCAGTCTGTCCCTACTGCCTACTTCACACACCCGTCATCTGAGAAAGAGGTCTAAAAGGAGAGTTGTCTCCATTCACATATAGGAATGCACACACCCATCATCTGAGAGAGAAGCCTTAAAGGAGATACCAGTCTGTCTCCACTGACTCATATGCACACCTGTTATCTGAGAGACAGGTCTGAAAGGGGAGGTCAGTCCCACAACACACCTTACTATGTATTATGCAAGAGAGGGGTCTCACTGGAGAGGCTAGTCCCTGCACACCACAATCTATGCTTAGTTGCTATTTGAGTGGGAGGTTTGAAAGCAGAGGGTAGTCCCTCCTCATACTTCAATATGCACACCTTTATACAGCAGAGCGTTCTCAGTGAAGAGTATAATGCTCCCTATATACTACAATTTCCCTACATTTGCATTGTGATTCAACAAGTGTCTCACAAGAGTAGATTGTAAGCTTCAGGAAGTGCGGCTTGCACATAAGGCTCATAAGATCCAGCGAGACACTCGTGAGACCCGCATGGAAAATTGATGTACCTGGTATTAGTCGTTTTACAATTCCCTAAGCCTCTGGAGAGACCTGTATGTAAAATTGCTGCCACAAGGTGTTTTATGAGCCCACAAGAGTCTCACAAGATTGTATGAGAAGAAATGTTGCGATGTGATTGGGTGCACAGTCCAGCTTTTCCTTGTTTCTTTGCTATTTAAGGAGGTATGTGCTCAGCTGTAGTGAAATTCCTAAACTTACTACTTTTGGTATTCACAGAAGGCATTTAGTAGTAGTAAAGTTAGGATTACTAACTTTACTACTACTGAATGCCTTTTGTGAATACCGAATATTGTAAAATTAGGATTTTGTCTCAGTTTAGTAGTAGTAAAGTTAGGAGTCCTAGAGTGAAAAACTGTGGAGAGTGTTTGCAAAGGTGTGTCAAGATGAATATGTTACCTTATATACTGCCAGGGAAGCAGAATTCATGGCATGTTATAATTTAATTGAACAAATATATTTTTAAAACTTGTTGAGGTTGTGGAATTCGTATGGAGAAAGGAGTAACAAGTTACTGGTGCACTACATATAAATATGTGATTGTGGGTGAAAAATGTAGTAAACCTTAGACAATATAGCGATGAATCACTGTTATGAACTATTCATCAGTATGTAACATTTATCTTTTTTGTTACCTTGTCTATTTTAGGAGGAACATGAAAACTTGTCTCTGTGGAAATAATTACCTGCTTACGTTAGCAGCAAAAAAGAGCCTTGTTAACACAATTAGGCGTATTCTGCTTTTCAGCAATAACTACCTCTACAAAAAGTACCTGAACAGTTTTGTAGCTCAGCAGCCCAGCGCTAACCTTACACAAGTTAGGCTTGGTGAACTTTCATTTATAGATATGCTGCTTTGCTGAACCTACTCATCACCTAGCCTGCTATGATCTACTAGGAATATAAAGATTCTTTTAAAGGCTACAGTGGCTAAAAGACTGCAAATGATGTGCTACAAAAATCAAAATCCAGTCTTCAAATAAAGTAAAAAGGGGTAAGACATTAGCGCCTGCTGATGATTTCAGAGAAATTTTTTAAATAATATGTGTTTTGTGTATTAGTTGGTCATATAGTTTGTTATTAGTATTGTCGTATTTTTGTATTGTTGTTTAATTGTGTTGTAAGAAAAAAGTGTAAAGATAATTTTGATTTATTTGCTTAATACTTACAATAAATTTCAATGGTATTATAGTATTGCAATTTACATTGAAACTGGCAGTGTCATCTTCAGGGACTGTAAATATGTTGCTACATGTACATTTATCTCTATGGTACTATGCATATCTGTTATCCTACAGAGACTTGGTAACAGAGAAGCAAATAATATGTCTTCTGTGGTGAATTGTCATGAAACAGTGAGGTGTCAGTCGATAGAGCAGTCCTTGTCCACGCTGTAGTATAGGGACTTCTGACACAAGAAAGAGGTCTTGGCACAGAGTGCAGTACATCTTCATACTCTAAAATTCACTCTGTCAGCTGTTGTGCAGATAGTATTACATAGGATTGTGGCCATTGGGAGATGCCGGAACGAGAGGTGAGTATGTCCTCAGAAATAAATATCGACACCAGTTGTGCAAGAAACAGTTTCCAATGGAGAGGATACTACATTTTATATTCTTCTATCAACATTCATGACTTTAAAGAGAGGTATGCACAGAGAGAACAGTATATACACATGGTCTACTTTACATATATGTTATTCTGAAGAGATGCTAACCGGGCAGTGTGTTGCCATACCATAGTCTGTATAGTTGTCATGCAACACAGACTTCTCGGTTAGAGGTAATTTCATCCCTAAACCTTACTTGTATGTCTGTCATCCTGGGGAGAGCTGTAACCAGAGTGGTAAGACCCTTTTCATGCAGTCATTGGCATACCAATCATCCAAGACATAGGTCATAAGAGAAGGGGCAGTCCCTCCCCACAATGTACTATGCAGACTTATCATGCAAGACATTTGAGTCAGGAAACAATGCACTTCCTCCCCACAGTGCACTATGAATATCTGTCAGCATGGAAAGAGGTATGAGCAGAGATACATTTTTCTCAACTCCAACTACAGATACCTCTCACCCTGTATTAGATGTATTAGAGGACAAATCACTCCCTTCCAGAGACCAATGCGTACCCATGTTGGCTTAGGGAGAGGTGTCAGCAGAGAGACCACTCCTTACTAACACAATACTGCACATCACTTTTGTTATGGAGATAGGTGTTAGAGGAGAGGAGAATCTTTTCTTACACATAACTTTATATGTCTGTCATCCTGGGGAGAGCTGTGACAGGACAGTCAAATGTATTCCCATGCCTTAATACATATAGTTATTTTCTGGGAGAGAGGTATCAGCGGAGAGGTCAGTACTTGTTATACTTAATGTAGAACAGTAATGTCTTACATGTGAGTGTGTGTACCTTCCCCGCCCTGCTATGCATACTGCTGAGCCTGGGTAAAGGTGTGAGTGGAGAAGTAATGTCTCCTTACACCCTACTCTACCTACTCTACATACTGGTTACCTTCATGCAAGGTCTCAACAGAAAGGAGGTCAGCCTTTCCGCTTAGTCTACTATACACAGTGGTTAGACTGCAGGGGAAAGTGTCAATTCTTCCTCTAATAAAACATTTTCAATCTTGCAAGACTCTCACGGGATCATGAAAAAAGTAGTGATAAAATGTATTATATTAAAAATAAATTAACTTAAATTAAATAAATGAGTAGCAATGTATGGTATGTAGCAATGTTGGTCTCATGCAAATAACCTGTTCACCATCCTATCCAGAATGGGCTTTAGCATAACATGTATTACATTTATCTGCTTACTCTACACAAACCCCACCACAAGACTGATAACTAATGACCTAATTTCTGATCCATTTCCAGTTACCTGAGGCACTCAACAGGGTTGCCCTCTTTCCCCCCTCCTCTGCGCCAGAGCTATGGAACTCCTGGTGGCAAGATTGTGCCAGCACCAAACAACCAGAGGATTGGGATTCACTACTAGAGGACTGATCATCTCACTTTACGTAGATGACATCACCCCTTTATATACACAACCCTGAGGAGAACCTCAAACCAGTGTTGAGCAAAATCACACAGTTTAGAGGACTGTCCTGAGTGAACATAATTTGGTGCGTCAGTCCTTTTTCCTCTAACCAATGCCACGCTCCCCTTTGTACTAGTATATCCCTTAACTTGGGCAACAGGCCCGATGCATGAACTCTGAAGCATGAATTGCAGCAGTGCTGTAGACTGGCTAGAAAAGAAGATCTCAACCTGGGCTAGACTTCCCTTGTCAATAGCTGGCAGGATTGCCAAAGTGAAGATGGTTGTGCTGTCAAAGTTCCTATATCTATTTGTAAACCTACCCCTGCCAGGCAATCACGCATTCTTAAAGAGGCTTCGCTCCCTTATGGTGACCCTGGTGTGGGCGGGCAAACAACCTGTACAACATGAGAACTTATGACACTGCCACTCAAACAGGGAGGCCTAGGTGCATCGGACCTCACATTATATGCTTATTGTGCACAAGCCCAGTTTTTACATTATTGACTCTACCTGACTCCATTACAACCCCACGTTGATGTAAAAAAAGTCAGAGTTGTCCCCACCACACTGCAGGTTGCTATCTATCAAGCCTATAAATGCCGCATAGGAGAAAAAAATACTGTAAAAACTCTGGGATGGGCATGTCAGGGACTGAACAGATGGGCACAGACGGGCATACCTCCCGATACTCTATGCTCCATCTATCCCACTGGCAGGTAATCCCCTACTCCCCAATTTGCAAGACAGTGGGGCCACAGAGAGAGCACATCACCTCAGTCTCACCACCTTTGCAGATCCATACCCTGGCCCAATCTGAGACACCGAGGGACTGTCCCCTCTCTGTGTCCAACCTGCTCTTTTATTACCAAATTAGGGCTACTTGTTGGCAGATGCATGCCTCCTTCCCAGTTGTAAACCCTTATTCTGCCTGAACTCGAACACATGTTGACTGATCACTCAGCCTGGAAGCTCATAAGACTCCTCTATATTACCACACAATGCTCCTCTCCAGTGACTTCGGCCAAGGCACAAGCCCATTGGCGCACAGACCTAGACCAGCCCCCCACTGATAAGCAATGGAACTTCTGCTGCACCCAGATTGCGCTCTTTTTCCCCAACGACGAATTAAGATGAATCCACTTTAAGTTCATCCATCGCATCTACTGCACCCCACTACAGATGTTTGAAATGGGTCTCCGGCCAGAAGCTAAGTGTTGGAGAAACAACCGCAAACTACATTACAGTTCCCCCCTATTGCCTATTTTTGGGACAGGGTCCATGATATACCACATGAGTTTATGTGGACAAATCTGTAGCACACAACATGGTGGCCCTACTGGGATACGTCAAAAACGCCCCACCTGTCTCACGCCGCCTACCCTCCATGATGCTTTCATTGGGCCATACACTGGGGCACTATCACAACTCCTTCAATTGATGTATAGATCCATGGTATAATTTATTGTCAAGAACAACTATCAGTATTTTGGGAGTTGATGCCCCTAGCATCCAGAAACAAAGACATTTGTGCCCCTGTCACACGATGGGTGAGCGTGCGGAACGAGGACACATCTGACTGGCCCTGATGTATTGTAAAGTCTAGTGACGCGACCACATCAGTTAATTGCTCCTACTTAGAGGTGCTGACACCTTTCCTAAGGCAGCCGACATAGATCAGAAGCCTATTAGACAATGGAACGCATAGATGCATGAAAATCACGTTGAGCTTACTTGCCCCATAATGTGTTGTCCCCTCATCAGCCAGGCTAGCTAGACTCTAGTGGCATGGAGAGCCTGACTGATGTGGGCTGATGCCCAGAAACCAGTCCCAGGATGCTTGTTTCCGGTCCAGGGAGGACCTGGCTTGGAAATATTGGGCTGGACTGTTTTCATAAGGAACAGGATCAAGACTGATTTGCATATGGTTGGGTCCAAACTGGGGTGGTGTGATGTGCAAATGAATGATGGATTAAACCAGATATTTCTGACTGGGGGTGAATGTTTACATCGTCCAGCATTCCGTCCATCAATTGTTTCTTTTGCATGTGGCATAATGTATGGCTATAAAAGTGATTATAAAAAAAAATACATTTTCATGCTGACAAGATTCTCTCTAATACATCAAGGCAGCTTACAAAAGTAGGTATCTACTATGTCCAAAATTTTACCTTAGGAAACTGTTTGCTGTGGAACCAAAAAAACTTGCGTGGAGCATAATATTCACATGTAAACTGTCACCTTCACACAGAGATACTCTTGAATAAAAAGATTTATAATGTGTTCAATACCTCTACAAAATTATTGTGCATTAGGACCAAATTCAATTTGTAAACACTTACATGCATCAGCTGAATACAAGCTGTACAAAATTAGGTAGAAAAGTAATATGACAGCTACCCACCACTATGTAAATTATAAAACAAACTGGCACACTCATTAGGTGATGTCATCGGTGATGTCATCAGTGGTGTCATTAATGATGTCATTTGAGATGTCTCAAATGTACCACTGTACATAGAAATGTTAAAGAAAATAAACTACCGCATGCAAGTAGAGTGACGCAGCTATATAACATACTATTTTTGGGGGGGTTTATATAGCTCAAACTTGACTTGAAGGTATAAGAGCGCTCTACATGAGCATCAGTTATGTTACAGAAAGACGCAATTGCTTTGTTAGGAATGAGGAGAGTACATGATTTGCCCAGAATCACAGGATGTTGAGCTTCCCTGCTGAGTCTCAAACACTGTTCATGAGCTTCGAGGTCAACCGTTCTAGCCGTAAGGCCAAATTCTCTCCCTGTATGTCACTGAACTCTACACCACTGCACTCCATACCACTGAAATATATACCACAGCAGTGTGGGCCACAAACTCTATACCATTGCAGTCTACACCACTGCACTGTACATCACTACACTCTATTCCACTGCACTTTACACCACTGCACTCTATGACACAACACTATACCGCAGTGCACTGTATGCTACTGCAGTCTATACCACTTTACGACATTGCACTCTCATACCATTGTATTCTATGCCACTCCACTGTACTCTATGCTACGCCACTCAACTCAATTCCACTGTACTTCATGCCTCTTCGGTGTGCTCTGCCATTATATTCAACTCTGCACCACTGCAGTCTAAGCCACTGTGCTGTACACTACTGCAGTCTGTATCACACCACTGTACTCTATACCACTGCACTCTAAGCTACTGCACTCTGCACCAGTTTACTCACCCCCACTCTAGTCTATGCCCCTTCACTCTCTGCATCTGCACTACATTCCATTGCATTCTACCCCACCCTAGTCTACTTTGCACCACTATACTCTATGCCACTGCACTATATGCATTGCTCTACACCAATTCACTCTATGCCACTCTGTACCACTCTACTATACTATACAGACCCCAGCCTGATCCCAGCCCTGTCACAGCGTACAACAACTTCTGCAATTGGATAGAAGACTCACTGAACCAGGTTCTCCCCAAAACCCTGATAAAAAATAGAACGGTTCCTACGGTTCCCCCGGTACTCCTCGGAACTACACACCCTTAAACATGGCTGTAAAGTACTAGCAAGACGCTGGAGGAAAGACTACTCACCCTGCAGCAAGCTCGAATACAGAAGACCTGTCTGCAGGTACAGAGTGGAAATAAAAAAAGCCCAGGTGTCCTTCTATGGGGATAAAATCCTGCTAGCAGTCAACTCTCCTAGAGAGACATTCCTCATCATAAAAAGACTCCTCAAAAGCCAACTCCCACTAGCTGCCCCTGATACTTCAGGCACTTGCCGTGAAAACCAGGCTGAGTTTTTTATTCAAAAATTCAAAACATTCTTAAACTGCTGCCCCAAATTGACCCGGCAAGCATGCGTACTGGTCAAGATCCCTCTCCCACTGGTCACCAGTTGGAGTTTCTTCCTCCTCTCCCCAGGAAACGCTCCTGACATTGATCTCCTCAGTAAAAAGTGGTTCGCCCAGGGATCCTGCACCCATGAACATCCTAAAAAAGATATCACCCATAATTGCTCCCACTATTGCAGATGTTATTTATGCCCCCCTTAACGCAGGAGTAGTAAACTAATGCCCAGAGTTGCCGAGTGGGACCCCTGGTTAGAGTAGGCACCGAGGCGAGAATTATCAAGTCCGCTGACTCTGGTCCACGACCCTGCCGCGTCGGGAATTGGACCCTGGTCCCGGGCCGCCTTCTGCTTTCGGGTCTGCTGCCTCTAACCAGTGAGCCACACCACTCCTTATGTGGCTGGCGCAATCAGTGATGCAGGCCCACTAACAACATTCAATGTACAGGCCCTGGGCACCAGTAGTGCACTTTAGTAGCGAATTATAAGTAAATTAAATGTGTCAAATGGGTATGGGCCAACGTTACCATGTTCTAAGGTACAAGCACTTTAGCACTGGTTGGCAGGGGTAAAGTGCAGCGAGTCCTAAAGCCAGCACAGACAAGTAAGGAAAAATAGAGGAGGAAGACCACCCTAAGGCTGTCAGGTCCAGCATGTGTCCGCCCCCAACTGAAAGTGGGGAGGGCTACCCAACCTCTTGAGAATTCTCTTCACTAAGGCAGAAGAATCAGGAGAGACCATCGGCTTCGGGGTGGTTGGTCCCCGGGTGATGATGCAGTATTAACTCCACTCCCTGTAGGGAGATGGACCACCGCAAGAGTTCATGAGGTTCACCCCTCATCTGCATGAACCATTGTTCAGCAGGGGTGAAGTGCGCAGGGTCCTAAAACCTGCAGAAAGGAGTACAGGAAAATGTAGGGTGTCATGTCTAACAAGAGTGCACCAGTCATGTGATTCTCACAACATGCGATGGGGTGAAAATGTTCAGCACATACAATGTATTTCAAGAGGGTATTCACAGCAAAACATTTCTTGTTGGCGGTATCTCCTACACACGTGTTGGGACCAAACTTCTTCTGTTAATGTTTCTTTGGTGCGCTTGCACCAGTGTTTGAAACAGTGCATTTGTGAGAAAAGTAAATGTACTTCTAAGAACTCTGATGGTTGTATATACCTTTTATGTAGTGCATATATAGTGCATATGTAGTGCTGCTGGTGTTTATTTTCTCTAGGTTACTTTGGGGTTAACTCTTTAGTGCCTCCAAGAAAGCCAGTTAAGAAGCTGAGTCTCCTCTGGACTGGTCAAGTGTCATGCCCCGGAGCACCTCGGGGGCAGAGCACAGGGCGGACCAGTCATGACCAGTGGTGTAAAATTAGCCCCCGCAGCCCCTGTGGTGTGGGGGGAGGCTAGATTTCCAGCTCCCCCTCAGGCAGCCAAGAACTCCTGACTGGGTCCAGAGTGTGGGGCCCCCTCCATGTACTTTCAGGGATTCCCCCTTCAGTTTGCCCGTGGCACAGCCCTGTGACCTCAAAACCATAGCTACCACTCTTTGGGCTACAGAAGCTACAACAGGCTCCAAAGGTGGGCCTCTTCCTGTGGCTTTGGACTTAAAATACACTGTATTCGAACACGGCAACTGCTCGCGAATGTTAGCCTGAGCTGTGCACCCCCCAGGGTGTAGAGACCTCCACACAAGGACTGCATCCATACATGAAGTCCTGTTCACCATGGCCAAGCCTGAAGGTCTTTTAAAGGAAGAGGTGAAATAAATTGTATTTTAAATGAAAAGGTGCAATGAAGTGTCTTTTAACTGCTGAATTCATGAAGACATCCGTGTCTGCCTCGCCTTCTTTGCTGTGATTAACCAGCTCATCACAGCAGCCAGGCCCTTTTCTGTGCTGCTCAGTAAACGATGCATTCCTTCGTAGCTTGGGCGTCGCCTTGATGGCACCTTCCTGGAAACCCCATCAAACTGGTTCACAAGAACAAACTTCAGCACCTTCCTCATTTCTACACCTGTTGGTATATAAACCCAGTGACTCAGAGAAACCAGACAGGTATCCCAGCATACTAGGACTTCACACGAGAAAGGCCCCATACTGACCTCACTCAGAACCCTGACACAAAAATCACTCAGGAAGGACCCTATACTGACCTTACTCAGAACCCTGCCACAAACACCACACACATTTGATCTGATTTGTGCTGCTTCGACTTGAAGCGATGAAGGCTGTGGTGATCTCTGTCCTGGCTGCTGCACTCCTCTTTGGGACAGGTAAGGGTGCCAACCAGATTGTATGGTATGACTCTACCCAGGGGGACTGATTATAGAGGTTTGCATACAGAAGTACATTTGTGTGCTGGGCAGACCTGAACACCTATTGTAGCATGTGTGTGGGGTGGGAACAGTTCATCACCTTTAGAGTCACCTGTGCTTGGCTGTGTATGACTAATCACAAACATGTAATCCTGTGTGGTACTGTCTACGACTGGTCATCTATGGATCCACCTGATTTTTACACCTATAGAAACCTGTGCAGGCGCTCTATCACTTATCTGCTGTAGATCAACCTGTGGAGCTCTACAGAACTCATTTCTTATAGATCTAACCCTGTAGTCTTTGCATGACTGATCAATCACCTATGGATATATCTGTGTGGTTGTGCAGAATTCATCAACTACTGAAAAGCTGTTTTGAACAGTCAGCTCATGGTCTACTAGTGAGGGCTGTGCTGATAGCATCACCTATAGATTGTCTATATGACTCTGACCACCTATGGGTTATATTGTGTAGGCTGTGAAGAAGTTGTCAACTACAGGACTAGCTATGTATGAACGGTCAGTTCTGGATCTCCTAGTGAGGGCTGTGCTGAGCGCATCACTTATAGATCGGACCCTATAGTGTCTGTATAACTGGTTTCATGTGGATATATTTGTGTATGGTATGCAGAAATAATCAACTACCGAACTAGCTGTGTGAAGTTGTGTATGAAAAGTCAGCTCTGAATCTTCTAGTGAGGGCTGTGCGGAGCACATCACCTATATATTTTCACCTATAGTGTCTGTATGACTGGTCACCTGTGGATTATATTTGTATATGCTGTGCAGAAATAATCAACTACAGAACTGGCTGTGTGATGTTGTGTATGAACGGTCAGCTCTGGATCTACTAGCAAGGGCTGTGCTGAGCGCATCACCTATGGATGTTACCCTAAAGTGTCTGAATGACTGACCCCCTGTGGGTTATATTGTGTAGGCTGTGCAGAAATCATCAACTACAGGAGTAGCTATGTATGAAAGGTCAGCTCTGGATCTACTAGCAAGGGCTGTGCTGAGCGCATCACCTATGGATGTTACCCTAAAGTGTCTGAATGACTGACCCCCCTGTGGGTTATATTGTGTAGGCTGTGCAGAAATCATCAACTACAGGAGTATCTATGTATGAAAGGTCAGCTCTGGATCTGCCTTTGAGAGCTGTGATGAGCTCATTATCAATGGATAGGACCCTATAGTGTCTGTATGACTGGTCCCTTGTGGGGTGTATTTGTGTAAGCTGTGCAAAATTCATCATATGCAGAACTAGCTGTGTGAAGTTGGTAGGAACGGTCAGCCCAGCATCTTCCTGTGCAGGCTGCATCAAGCTCATTGCCAATACTGTATATGTGGGTGCTGTGTGACTGGTCACATATGGATATACCCTCTGTAGTGTGTGCAACACTCATCCCTACAAATCTACCTGTATGTGGTTTGTAGGACTAGTCACCAATGGATGTACCTGTGTTGGATGTATAGAACCAAAGCTTTATAGCTCTAGCTGTGAGTGCTTTCTATAACTGGTCATATATGGATATACCTATGTAGGATGTGCAGTACTCATCCCTACAGGTCTAGATGTGTGTGTTTTGTATGACTGGTCATCTATGAACAAACCTGTGTATGCTGTGTAGAACGTTTCCATACAGACTTACCTGGGTGTACTTTGTATGACTGGTAACCAATGGATATATATGGGTAGATTGCACAGTACTTGTCCCATACAAGTCTAGCAATGGGCAGTTGTGTCAGACTTGATGGGCTAAGGATCCAGAAAAGGTGGGTCTGCTGAACTCTACACTGTGTGGAACTCATCACCTATAGATCTCCTTGCACTAGAGTGTGCCAAACTCATCATCTATAAATTTACCTGTGTGGGGCTGTACAAAATTCACCAGCTAAAGCCCTATTTCATTTGGAAATGTGGTGTGCAGAACTCCTCTTTAATATCTACACCACTGTGGGACTTTAAGGAGCTGATCACCTACAGATTTACCAGTGTGGGGCTCTGCAGAATTTATAGCATATACTTGTACAAGTAGGAGTGCTTCACCTCTATTCTTACCTTTTAATGGCCCTCGTCATCTATAGACGTCCTTTGTGGCACTCTGCAGAGCCTGTCACCTACAGATGATCCTGTGTGAGACATTGGAGAGCAGATCATCTATTCATGATCCTGTGAGGGGTTGTGCCGATTCATCACGTGTAAATGATCTCATGTGGGGCTGTGCAGAGCTCATCACCTGCAGATGATCTTGTGTGGGGCTGTGCCCAGCTCATCGTCTATAAATGATTTTGTGTGGGGCTGTGCAGATATCATCATGTGTAGATGATCTTGTGTGGGGCTCTGTAGAGCCTGTCACTTACAGATGGCCTTGCGTGGGGCTGTGTAGATGTCATCATCTATAGATGATATTGTGTGGGGCTGTGCAGAGCTCATCACCTGCAGATGATCTTGTGTGGGGCAGTGCCCAGCTCATTGTCTATAAATGATTTTGTGTGGGGCTGTGCAGATCTCATCATGTGTAGATGATCTTGTGTGGGGCTCTGTAGAGCCTGTCACTTACAGATGGCCTTGCGTGGGGCTGTGTAGATGTCATCATCTATAGATGATATTGTGTGGGGCTGTGCAGACCTCATCATGTGTAGATGATCCTGTGTGGGGCGGTGCCGATTCAACACGTGTAAATGATCTCATGTGGGTCTGTGCAGAGCTCCTCACCTGCAGATGATCTTGTGTGGGGCTGTGCCCAGCTCATCGTCTATACATGATTTTGTGTAGGGCTGTGCAGATCTCATCATGTGTAGATGATCTTGTGTGGGGCTTTGTAGAGGGCGTTACTCACAAATGACCTTGTGTGGGCTGTGTAGATGTCATCATCTATAGATGATCTTGTGTGGGACTGCACAGAACTGATCACCTATAGATGATCTTCTCTGGGGCTGTATAGAGCTGAACATCTATAGATGATCTTCTGTTGGGCTACGTGAAGCCCATCTCCACAGACACACTGGTGTAGACTGGACAGACCACTCACATAGATACCCATGGTCATAATCACCTACTAGTATCTCAACACAATGTTTTAACATTTCCAGTAGCTTGCGAATAAAGTTTTTTCCTCCAAGTTATACAAGGACAATTTTTAACATTTTCTTTGCACCTATCACTCACAATAACCCGCTCCACTGTAGTTCAGGTGTCGCAGCACACCCTGATGGCACTCGGTCATCAGGGTGGACCCCAATGATGAAGCATGTCACCACTAGGCTGGTGAGTGAGGGTTTTTTTATGAAAGGAAAAATGTTCCTTTTCTCAAATACACATCCCATTCAGAATCTATGATTCTCTCTGGTGATACTCCTCTTTTTGTTATTCAGGTAGACTGGACAGAGCCAACCCTCAGTCTCAGCCTCGGGGAGGGGGTGCATTCACCAAGTCTCAATCAATCAATCAATCAATGACACTTATAGAGCGCGCTACATACCCGTAGGGTCTCAAGGCGCTGGGGGAAGGGGGGGTGCCGCTACTGCTCGAACAGCCAGGTCTTCAGCTTCTTCCTGAAGGAGAGGTGGTCTTGGGTCAGGCGGAGCTCGGTCGGGAGGGAGTTCCAGGTCTTGGCGGCCAGGTAGGAGAAGGACCTTCCTCCTGTAGTCGCTCTTCGGATGCGGGGGACGGCGGCGAGGGCGTGGTTGGCTGATCGGAGGTGGCGTTTGGGAGCGTAGAAGTTGATCCGGCTGTTGAGGTAGCTCGGGCCTTGGTCGTGTAGGGCTTTGTGTGCGTGGGTGAGGAGGCGGAAGGTGATTCTTTTGTTGACGGGGAGCCAGTGAAGGTCTCTGAGATGTCCGGAGATGTGGCTGGTTCGTGGGATGTCGAGGATGAGTCTGGCTGAGGCGTTCTGGATCCGCTGGAGTCTCTTCTGGAGCTTGGCGGTGGTGCCGGCGTAGAGGGCGTTGCCGTAGTCCAGTCGGCTGGTGACGAGGGCCTGGGTGACGGTCTTCCTGGTCTCGGTGGGGATCCACCAGAAGATCTTCCGTAGCATGCGTAGGATGTTGAAGCACGCTGAGGAGACGTTGTTGACTTGCCTGGTCATGGAGAGGGAGGAGTCCAGGATGAAGCCCAGGTTGCGTGCATGGTCTGTCGGTTTGGGTGCGGTGCCCAGGGCGGGAGGCCACCAGGAGTCGTCCCAGGCGGAGGGTGAAGAGCCCAGGATGAGGACCTCTGTCTTGTCAGAGTTCAGTTTCAGGCGGCTGGTCGTCATCCACTCGGCTACCTCTTTCATCCCTTCGTGCAGGTTGGCTCTGGCGGAGGCGGGGTCGTTGGTCAGGGAGAGGATCAGCTGGGTGTCGTCGGCGTAGGAGATTATGCTGAGGTTGTGTTGGCGTGCGATGGCCGCGAGGGGGCTCATGTAGACATTGAAGAGGGTGGGGCTCAGAGAGGATCCTTGAGGGACGCCACAGATGACTTCGGAGGCCTCTGACTTGTGCGGTGGTAGGCGGACTCTCTGAGTTCTTCCGTCGAGGAAGGAGATGATCCATTCCAGCGCCTTGTCCTGGATTCCGACGTTGCTGAGGCGCTGTACTAGGGTGCGGTGGCAGACAGTGTCGAATGCCGCGGAGAGGTCTAGGAGGATGAGGGCCGCTGTTTCTCCGTTGTCCATCAGGGCTCGGATGTCATCGGTGGCGGCGATGAGGGCGGTCTCGGTGCTGTGATTGGCTCGGAAGCAGGACTCACTGGTGCTCACATTCGGCGTCCTTAATATGTTTACTGTAACTCACATAAATGACAATCTAACTCTCTGCCCACTGATGCTCAGTCCAACTGAATTAGTGACTCTTCTTGGATATTGTTGTTCACCTTGCTACTACAGGGCAGTGTCACTTGTGAGCTTTAAATGGACTTTTCTATACATGAGCTTATAGGTTCCCCTACATGGCTTCTCCACATTGGTCAGAGCACTTCTTAGTTTTTGTCTCTTTTCTCTTGTCTGTCTTCCTACCAGTCCTCACGCCCCAAAACATCTCTGGCCAGGAAATGGAGCACCACGGAGCGGGTCAAGGCCCCACTCCATGAAAGTCCACAAGGAGATTAATGTACTCTTTCAAACTGCAGAGAACCCATAGCAACTCCCTTTACTAGATCCTGGACGAAAAAAAACGATATAATCCAGAAAATAGTAAAAAATAGGTAATTTTTGCAATTTTTTGCTTCCTGTGCCAGCAATAAATTCAAGTTGTGAGTCAGTGTGAACTGAAGCCGAAGACCAGGTGGCCCCGATGAGCCCAGTCTACTCCATGGAGCTGTAAAGGCCACTTCACAATGATGCTGATCACAGCTCCCTTGGAGGGCCTGTCTGTGGTACAACTCTGGGGCCCTCATCACAGGGGCCATTTAAGACCCTCTATGTTCCCCATCCCAGAAAGGACCTTACTGTCTATCCCAGTACTTCTGGAGGCAGGCTAATTAACTCTGATTTATTTGCAAAATGTGGGTGAATTTGGGTTTCCGCACCATTTCTTGCACGTTTTCGTTTGGAGTTTTACACTTTTGGGTCTTTTGCCCCTAAACTATCTGTGTGAAAAATAAAGTCGTGTAATTCTGGTGGTTCTCTTATAATCGAGACCTAGCTCTGTTACGTGGGATGCAGGGAAAGGAGTTTTACTTCAAAGAGAAGAAAACTGCTCCCCAATTTCTTGGCACCATAATCCAAATTGTGCAAATGCTACACCTGGGTAAAGGCTGTGGGCAAAAGTGAAACCCGGTCCCTGCCTTACCCCTTCAGTACCCCTGGGGGACCATACAATGCTGTCCTCAGCCAGGACCTTATTCAGAGCAGCAAAGCAGGATCAGGACACACCAGGCTACACGCAGAGCCCAGGGCCGATAGGGCACCGACCAACCTTTCCCTCACCTTCCCCTCCCCGCAAAGATCACAAACAGCCCCAGGCCTGTGATGGCTGTGCCCAGAGCTGTGTAACTCCCCCCATCACCTGGAGACAGCCAGAGGATCCTGGCCAGGAGCAGGGCCTGGGTCCATGAACTCTCCCACACACCTGCCATCTTCAATTCTGATACTGAAACAGCCCATGGGTAAGACTAGTATCAGGAGCTGTATGCCCCCTTCCTCTTCACCCTCATGACATCAAGGATTTGAAGACAATCTCCGCCCAGCCCTGCCTGCCATTTTTAGGTCTCGCCTTGTATTGCAGCGCATGTGTTGCTCGCTTTGCGAGGCATGCGGTATACAGTATAGCGAGAGAAGCTCTACCCACTTTCCACCTATCTATCTGATTGGCTGAAATCCTAAATTATGTATCCTGATTGATTTTTGGCAACTTAGTCCCGCCTCCTGGTGGCTATGTCGTCATTTTTCTCCTTTCTTGGCTACCCGCCTCTTTACTTTCAAAACTGCTTTGTTCCCCTGCTACCCCGTTCCCTCCCACAGTCCGTAACTTCTCGTATCACCACCACCCCCCTCCCGTTCGTGCCTTCTTCGGTGGCCGCAATTCCACTTTTAATGCAAAAGGTCTCATGTAAAATACGAGTCCTATTGCATTTTAAATGCTTGTTTTGTCCTGGGATTGGCTGGGTGAATTCGAACTCTATTTTGCCTGACCTGTCCAGACGACTATCTTACGCATGCGTCGACTCTTTTTTACAATTGTTACATTTGAGCACGTTTTGTCAGAAGGTCTGATTAACCGGGATAAAGATTCATTTACCAACGCCCCATAAGCCACCCCCTTTCTGTCCCCTCCCGGGCTCCTGGTCTGGGGGTTCTCTCCAGAGACAACACAGCCACAAATGGGATGTCTGCTCTGCTTATATAGCAACCTACCGATAGGCCTCAGGCCACAACACTGAACCGGGCATTAAAACATGATAAATACTCAGCACTCAGCCCCAGCGCTCCAGAGGTACCCCGACTGCAAGTTCCGCGCTCCTGAACAACAGCCGGTGACAGGATCCGGTGTAAGACAGCGGCCTCAGACCACAAGGCGCCCCATAGGCTTTCCCCGTCCCCGTGGTTCTTTCACAGGCACTGACGCATCACCGTTCCTGTCTAAATGTAGTGCCAGGCCAAGCCGGCAACTCAGATGTTCTGCGAGTGTACAAAATTATGAATAACTGTATATAAAGGATCACAATCGCTACCAGACTATTTTTCACTGAAGTTACAATCATCAGCAGTCTTTTTAGATGTCTTCGTAATCAGGAGAAGTATAGGGATTATTCAAGGTTCACTTACTTTGTCTCTGTGGGTGCACCCACTCATATTTCACCTCCCACCAGAAGACTGTTTCCAAAATAATGAAAATGTATCTTCTAAACCGGGTCTGGCGCTTTTTGCAATAACTGCTATTAAATCCAACATTTTAACCCCTGTATGAATGTTTGAGCATCAAAATGCATGTATTTTTAAACCAAGCTGGTCTACTGACCTCACAGTGGAGAACTTTGTCACTAACCCACACCTCTCACTAAGAAACATGACTATTCCTAAATCAGCTCACTGAGGATGGGGAGATTGTAAAAAAAACTACCTTTGTGTTGATTTGATGAATAAACTCTGGACTGGATTCATCAAAAAGTATATTCAGACCTGGTGTATTAATTGCCCTTTTTTGTACTTTTGTGTAGATAAAGCGCTGGCTCAGTTAATTAATCCTTTCTTTCTTCCTCTCGTAAACATTCTCATACTAAGACAATAAACGAGACAACAAAGAACCACCCATGTTGTTGATCAATAATAATTATATTTCGTGAAATTAAAATACTTTCAGGTCATGCATCAACCAAACGGTGCGATTCGTAATAATAGTCCGTTTGCCTTCGCCTAAAGGGCATTTGCGATGTATGAAGGGTCAAGGCACTTGCAGTTTGAGAATTTGCAATTAATTGTGAGTTCTCAAATTGTGATTGCATTTAAGGAATCGCATTTTGCCATTCTTTACATGCAATGCAAGAACCAATTTGAAGCAGCGATTTCGCTACTACGAGTTGCAATTTGCGAGTCGCAATTAAGGAATGTTTAGGAATCGCTATTTGTATAGCGATTCCTACATTATTGTGTTTATTATTGTGTTTCTTATATAGCGCCTGAATCGACCCCCGGAAGGGTATCTCCGCGCTTGCCTTTGGAACCCGTCCTGGCTTTTCCCTGTGAGATAGACCTACAGGGCATCCCCAAGGTGAAAGCCAGGCATCCCGCTGCAGGGGGGCCGTTGTGGAGATTAAGCAAGCTTAATGCCCAGAGTTGCAGAGTGAGAACCCATGATTAGAGCAGGCACCGAAGCGAGAATTATCGAGTCCGTGGACATTTGAGCTCAAGACCCTGCCACGTCGGGAATTGAACCCTGGTCCCAGGTCTGACCTCTGCTTCAGGGTCTGCCTGCTCTAACCAGTGAGCCACACTTCTCCACATGCATAGGCTTTTGCGATTCCTTAATTCCGATTCCTTAATAGTCGCAATTATGGAATTGCAAAAGCCTACCTTGATGCACGTGCCAGTTACTGCGTTATTTTAGTGACACCAAATTATTTTCATTCCTCTAAGGATTTCTTACCCACAATGTTATCACTTTGACTTATTTTGTTTCAGAGCAGCTGAAAGTAGTAACACTACTCTTTCTTTTCTGGCTGAGAAAAGAACATTTAAAATTCTCCCAAATATTCTCTAACAAACGTAGCTGCTCCTTGCATGCCATTTTTTTAAGCAGCATTCTTAATGATAACTTTAGGGTGGGTAATTACTTTGGGAGTGGATTGATTGCATTTGTCCTTCTGCTCCCACACCTGGCGTGTCACGTAGTTTGGTGCTCACTTTCCCTCCATGTTAAAGAACAGTAGATGTTTCCGCCCCCAGGCTAACGTGCTGCAGAGCTAAATACGTATAAGATCCCAATGGCGAGACGGATTGGCCTTGCCAATGCTTGTTTACCCGTCCTGCCCCTCGCCCTCCACCCCCGACTCCACGACCCCCTGAAGCAATGCCCCTGGCCTTGCTTGGCCACTGATGCTGGGCGGTGAACTATCCTCTGCGGTGGCCGGTGTTCATGGGGTGGGCAGCCATTTTCCGCTCTTGGGACAAAACTCGACACCAAATTCTTCTAAACTCATAATGAGCCCCTAAAGCCAGTTATCTGTGAAAAATATCTAAGGCAAAATGAAGGATGGAACAAATGCAGAGCACAAATAAGGAACAAATAAGACTAGAAGCAAGAAGGGGAAATCTAAAAAGAAACACAAAAAAGGCCATCGTGGGTGGGGGTGAAGTGATGGGAGACGGGAATGTAGATCCCATACCAGAGAAGCATCATCAGCCTGAACAATGAACAGACAGCAGTGACCTGTAATGAGCTGTAAATCTGCTAGCACCCTCTGTTTTTATTTTAGTGATGCATATTGAATATTGTAATTAGGTGTTTGCAAATCTAAACACTGCATTAAGTAAAGCTATCATGCATGAATGCACTGTGCAAAGCATGAACAGATACTTAGAAGGCACTGTGCGAGCTCAGCACTTCTGCATATGTCACTTGTGTTTGGTTTCTTTCCTTTTTCAGCTCACTCCTTGAAGTGCTATGTGTGTGATTCTACCACCACTGGGAGCTGCACCACTGACACCACCTGTGCAGCGGCGGAAGTGTACTGCGCCTCAGCGTCCTCCACAGTAGGTAAGTGAGATCTGCCACCCATCATGTTTATTTGCTGCAGCTAACAATATGTGGGGACGAAATGTTAACCCTGCCAACAACTTGATAAAATGTATCCTGAGAAACTCAACATTGCCGCACATGTGAGTGCAGTCGGCTCCTCCCACTTACACACACTACGCATCCTCACAAAAATCTTCTGATAGATTACAAGGGGCACAAAATGTACTGTCACTCAAGCCCTGGTCACCAGCACACTTGACTACGGCAACGCACTGTATGCCGGAATCCCCAACCACCTCCTCCACCATCTTGTGACGACCCAGATCACCGCGGCTAGTCAGGTCCTACATCTCCCACGCCTCACCCACACCTCACCTCACCTCCGAGATCTTCACCAGCTGCCGATACACAAACAATGCCAATTCAAACTCCCCACACGCGCATACAAGGCACTGCACAACACTGGACCAGCCTACCTCAACTACCACTGATACTTCCACCAGCCCAGCAGACACCTACACTCTGCCTCACTCGCTCCCGCACACACAACTTGCATCCGCAAAAGCATGGCATAGCTAGAGCTTTTGACACCCAGGGTGATCCTTGAGTTTGCCGACCAGTGGCGGCCGGAGCACGTAAGCATGGGTGGGGCGATGGTGGGGTGAGTGCTGGTGACAGACGACGAGCAGGGGAGGCCACAGAAGACAAAGGAGAATTAAGAAAGAAAACTTACTTTGTGCTTGCCGCTGCCCACAAAAACAGTGTAGCACGTGGCGGACCGGCCCCGCCCCCCCAGCTTCGTCACTGCACAAAAGCAGATCAGGAGGCCTAGCCTTGTCCTACCTCACACCCTTTGGAACACCGCCCTCTACACACAAAGGCCTGATCCATGCTTCTTGAAGTCTGCAGGAAGCTGAAGACCTGGCTCTTCAACTAACACCCAGCAGGAGACCTCCACGCATGCTCCAGCACCTGGCTACCCTTCGGATGATAAGCCACACTTCACAAATCCTGATATCATAACATAATTTAGCAATATTCAGATTTAAAAAAATCTATATACATATCTTTCAAAAATGCCTGAAGTGACAGCTGCTCATTCTTGCACAAACATTCTTCAGAAAAAACGTTTTTGGGCTATATATTTTTATTTGGAATAATTTTCTTCAGCACATCCTATTTTCCTTTTTTTACACTAATGAACAAAAAAAACAAGAAATAACAAGGAATGAATAGGTTTTTTGTAGAAATTTAAGTAATTAACGAAAATAAACAGGTGCAGTTTGACACAATCCTAAATATACAGACCTTTTAGATATAATTTTCCATGTATGACCAGAAACAAATATGTCAGCGCACATCTGCTGAAGAACATCTTTCTTTAGGTTTTACAGTCAAAATGTGCTCAACAAAATTTAGGGGTGTAACATTTTAGTATTAAAGATCTTGAATCTCGATTTTTCAAAGTAGCGATATTTCCAGTGTTTTATTTGACTTTGCCAAAGTTAGCCTTTTATCCCACTGGCCAGCTCAGTGTGTTTATTTTCAAGCTGACAGAAACCACCCAAAGCCCAAGACTAGCCACAAAGTGAAATTCAAGCGCCTATGTATTTCCTTCCTCATTTTGCACTGGAAAAACTCAGGGGCATATTTACAAGGGCATTCCGCCACCAGAGCGTCACCTTTTAGGATGTTCCGGTGGTGTAATTTCCTGCTCCATATTTACAAATCATCGTTAAGCTACTTGGCATGACTTATCGGCGCTTTGTAAATATGATACCCTTTCACACAGGTATCAAACTAACGCCTCAGAAAAGCAGGCGTCCGTTTGGTGCTGTTATGTTTGGTGGGCTGCCCCACCTTGCTGAAATATGAGGGGTGTGCCACTGTCAGCACCCGCTCGGATTGACAATGTGGTGGAGGCCAGAAAAGGAAGGAGCCAGAAAACGTGAGCCAATAAAGGGGACCGTGACCCGGACCTCTTGGTCAGAAGCTACAAAAGCATTCCAAGTGTATGCCCCTCGGACCGTTTGTGACCGGTAAAATGCAATTTGCGATGCATCAAGCAAAATGAATTAGCAGAGTAGGTAATCTCAATTTTTTGAGATTACCTAATTTGCAAATGCATTTAAAGAATCACTATTTGCGTTTTCGCAATTTGGAATTGAAAATTACCATCCATTTCAAGTTGATGGTAATTTGCAATTCCTTAGAAAAATGCACAATATTTCATTTTTCTAAGTGCCATGTGGAGCACACATGCCAATTTTAGGGGTTTATTAGGGTGGACTTTTGGCCCCCTGGCACTCTTGAAATTGCATTTGCAATTTGCAATTACCTATTTTGTAATTGCAAATTGCCAATGGATTCCAACTCATTCCTAGTCCCATTGGAATGAATAGGAAAGCATTCCCTAACAGCGAATCACAATCTGGTATTTGCTATTAGGGAATGTGTAGGAATCGCAATATTTTTAGCGATTCCTACATGCATAAAGAATTGCGAGTACTTAATAGCGATTCCTACAAAATCGCTATTAAGAAATAGAAATTCCTTACATTGATGGATGTACCCTCATAACTTCACTGGCGTTTTTTTCGTTGGTTTTTGTTAAGATGTGGATTCAAGTAGCTGCTCGTAGTCAGGTAAGTAAATTAAAGAGATGTATCCTGCATTGAAAGTGTGGCTCATCCCGAGCCAGCCTGTGTCCAACTCTCAAGAGTGGAACTAAACACTCCTAGGTGGAACGTGGAACACTCTAGTCTAGGCACTCCACGTTCCAAACTAGTAGAGAAAACAGTGCAAAGAGATTACAACAGTTTTCTATGGTTCATTCAAACTATAATAAATGGTACAACCAAAGGTAACCATAATTATGCATTAACCTTTGTGTTTTTCAGTCAATGTTCTTTTTTTATTACATAACTGTTCCTTGCACTAACTTACTTTCAACCACCACAGGGGTACTTCATGAGGGCTGGCCACAGCAGGGGCTAATCAGCCTTTATTTTCTTTTTGTTCTTTCGGGGGTCCTTATGGAACTGTCCCACCTGCTCAAGGAGTCGGGGAATTCTCCTCCTGTCCCCTTTTGACTCTTTGTAATCAACTTTAAAGGACTCAACCAAAGTTCTCAGTCTTGTAAAGTTGTCAACAAAAGATTTTACTGTGGGGCTCACGGTTGGATCCCCAGTGCCAGCGGCAGATCAGCCCAGCACCGTGTGACTCTGGGCAAAAGCTCGCTTAATCTTCCAGAGGGCCCCCCGCGCTGGGACACCTTCCGCTGGTAATTGTTCGCGCTTTACAAATATAGGACGTTTACCTGCTATAAATCGTTCACGAAAAGAAGTATCATTATGTGGGGTGGCATTAGCAGTGGAACAAAAGCATCCATACAAGGCCTTGAAAAGGGGGCAATTATAAAATGTGAAAGCCCTTCTGTCAAATCGCCTGACTTCACCTTTCGATATTAATAAGACTCACTCACATAGGTCCGATATGTCTTCTTGATGATTGTCTTAGTCTAATGCCTAATTTGAGAAGGATCTGACCAGGACACGCTCAGATTATTAAACCACAGTTTAATAAACCTAAGCCAAAGAATAGTGTTGCAGTTTCGCATATTCAAAAAGAACAATTGAAGGACAGAATGCTGATCCATGTCAAACATTCACCCCAGTATAGACATCTGGCTCTAAATCCACCATTTTTCTGCTCCCCATGCAATTCCAGTTTGCACCCACCCATATGCAAATCAGTCTTGACCATGTGCCTCATGGGAACAGTCCAGCCCGAACTGCCAGGCCAGATCCTCCCTGGAGTGGAAACAAGCATCATTGGACCGGTTTCGGGGCATCACCCTTCATCAGCCAGTGGTAGCATCTGATCTATACAAATACACAGCAAATCTTAGACCTTCCTATTGTTGGAGAGTGCCAGAGTTAATTCATGGCAGTGAACTGGGCTTGTTCTTGTGTTGAGTAATTGGTCTTTCAATGATAATAATGTATGATGATTCACATAGCGAGACACAGGAAGAATGTATTACGATTCACAAAGGGGGGCACAGTAATAATGTATGCTGATTCACTAAAGGGGGCACAGTAATAATTTATGCTGATTCACCTAGGGGGGGGCACAGTAATAATGTATTTGATTTACCAAGGAGGGCACAGTAATAATGTTTCTGAATCACCTAGGGGACACACGATTAATGTATGCTGATTCATCAAGGGAGGGATACAGTAATAATGTATGCCGAATCACAGAGGGTGGCACAGTAAAAATGTAGGCTGATTCACCAAGGCTGGCACAGTAGTTATGTATGCTGATTCACCAAGGGTGGCACAGTAATACTGTATGCCTATTCACCTAGGGGAACGATAATAATGTATGCCAAATTACCTAGGAGGACACAGGAATAATGTACGTTGATTCACGAAGGGTGGAGGCACAGTAGTATTGTATCCCGATTAACCAAGGGGGTCGTACGTTCAATGTAAATGAACGCAAAGATTTAAAGGCAGGCACGCATAATGGAACACAAGACAAAAAGAACTGAGTGATGGCGTTTGCAACAAATAATATTTATATTAAATAAAGCATTCATATATATATATTTGGAAAATGTCAACAAGGCTGTCAGAACAGGGTACGATTTAGGGTGATGTGTACTACAGTGACATTAAGTGCTCAGTGAAAAAAGTGCAGTGCATGTCATTTATACGAGGTGAAAGTATGTACAATTTTACAATGGAGAGAAAATTAAGATTGTAAAAATAATAAGAAAACAATATCTCTGGCAGACAGAGCAGTCACTTATTGATTTGAAACCAGAGACTTGATAGGTCTGAACCATGTGTAATTGTCAACGTTTCGACCCTGACAAGTCTTTATTAAGATGTCGAGGAGGCTCTTCACCAGGTCATTGGAAGCGAAGACAGCCCAGTCGGGGGTAACCTCATGGGTCCTTCATGAATCAAGGGCGGCCAAGGACTCTGTAATTGGCAGGGAAACTATAACCGGGCGATAGGAATCATCTTGGGAGATCTGCAGTGGTCAGGAAAGCTCATAACGGGCAAAATGAAGTAGTCTTAGAATATCTTGATCTACAGGAATGGGCAGTTTTGGAAAATCAGCTGTGTCGGAAAGAAACAAATAAAATCAATTGGGAGCAGCCAGAAGGGTGTCCTGGCAGTATGCAAGTGTTTTGCAACAATCTCAATAGGGGGGCACAGTAATAACATACGCTAAATCCCCAAGGGTGGCACAGTAATTATGTATGCTGATTCTCCAAGGGTGGCAAAGTAATACTGGATGCCGATTCACCTGGGGGCACAGTAATAATGTATGCCGATTCACCTAGGAGGACACAGGAATACTGTATGCCGATACACCAAGGGGGGCCAGTAATAATGTATGCTGAATCTCCTAGGATGGCACAGTAATAATGTATGCTGGTTCACCTGGGGGGGCTGAGTAATAATGTATGCCAATTCACCAAAGGGGACACAGTAATAATGTGTGCCGATTCACCTGGGGGCACAGTAATAATGCATGCTGATTAATCTTGGAGGACACAGTAAAAATGTTTCATGATTCACCATTGGGGTTGCAGCGGTACTCATGAGTTGGTGGCAGCACTTACGAGGTCCTGCTCGAGCACTTGGGGGCAGACTGAGAGCCTGCTGGAGGTGTTTTATGCTCTTCTGCCACCCGTTACACTGCCACTCTTTTTTACTCTTTTTAACTGAATTTCCGACCTTTTTTTAATAATGCCTGATTTTCGCTTTTAAATTGCTGAGTTGTTAATATCCATTACCTGGCTGATGTGTGCTCCCCTGCCCCGGTCCACCGCGGCTGCTGTGCTGTTTGAGTGGAGGGCGGGCGCCATCTTTGGTGAGGACCCGGATCCCGGTAGGGCCGTTCGCTGCGGTCTAGCCCGGGGTGGGGCTTAGCTATTTACTGCACATGGCTAGCCAGTCGCGCAGCGGACGCGTGCAGCGGACGCATGCAGCAGGGGCGCCGCCGGCATGCCGAAGGCTCTCCAAAGGCAAGCCCGTGGGTGCCCGTCCGCATCCCGGCAGTGACCAGGGCCAGGCATGCTGGTCAACTGACTTCTGATACTGCCATCAGTAAGTTTACTTACTCACGGGAGGCTTTACCGGCGGTTAGAGGGCCCGGCTGCGAGGGGAGCGATCATGGGGCTGACCTGGACAATCCCTCCAAGAGATGTTCGGCGTGTGGTTTCTGCCTGCTTACTTCTGAACCCCTTCTCGCTACCCGCATGCCGTGCAACTAGAGTATTCAGGCAGCGCTCATTAATGCGCGCTCCATGGTCAAGCATGCAGCTGATATCTTTGAATTATTAGCGGATGACAGACTAGACGCACTGTTTATTACTGAGACCTGGCTCAATGAGTCATGTGCCCCGGTAGTGGAACTTGCCATCCCTAGAAGATATAAAATTGTCAGAGCCGACAGGGGGAGTGCCAGAGGTCAGGGATTTGCGGTGGTGCTAAGGGACTCTTGGATTTATACTAGTGAAGCTATAACAGACTGGCCAGAAGGAGAGGCCCTTGACTTCACCCTCACCATTTCTCCCCATTTTACTCTTGGGGGGACTTTGGTGTACCGCCCACCTGGCTCGCCGGGAGATTTCCTTAAAACCATAGAGGACCTTATAGTTCCGCGCGCCCTTCTCTACCCTAAATTTCTCCTATTAGGAGATTTTAATATCCACCTCGATACCCCCTCTACTCCGGAGCCCAAGGCTTTCTTAGATGCCCTGAGCCTCACCCAGCTGGCCCAACACGTGCTTCTCCCTTCCTTTAATGGGGGTCACCTTATTGATTTGATCTGCTCAAACTTCCCTATAGCAGTCACGGATCCTGAGCCTACTACATGGTCTAATCACTTTTTGATCAGGTTCTTGTGGGAAGTTAGTAGATCTGATAGACATACAACACTCCCCTCCGGGCCTCTGGCCAGGAAAGTGAACCTCCCTGCACTTTTGGAGTTTCTTCACCAGTCTCACCCCACCCCTGCTACAGACCTTGAGGGGGCAGTGGCTAATTTCGACAACTGGATCAGCCTAGGTGTGGGAGCGTGTTCAAATGCAAAACCAGGTATTACCCGGTGCTCTCTCCCCTCACAACCATGGTACTCCTCCAATCTTAGAGATATGAAGCAGGGCTGTAAGAGGCTGGAGCTCTGTTGGTGTCTGACCTACTGTCCAAGAGCAAAAGCAACCTTACGCTCAGCCCAGCGAGACTACTACATGACTATAAAAATGGCAAAGAGTGATTACTTCGCCGGGAGGATTACGATGGCGAGGAATAATAGTAAAGAGATCTTTGCGATTGACCGTCACTTTCTCTCCCCATGCGCGGAACAAAGCGCGCATTCTGCATCAAATGAGTGGTGCGAAGAGCTTTCCTGTTTTTTACTGACAAAATTGCTAAAATCCAAGAGAGTGTTGATCTTGTTTCTAGGACCAATCAGACTTTCTCCCCGGAACCCTCCCTACCTCAGCCAGTAGGACCCACCTTGTTCACCACATTTTTGCCCACTACCAAAGCAGATGTACGTGCCTTTTTAAGATCTTTGAAGTCTGGTTCTCCAGCTGACCCCTGCCAGGCCTGAGTCTTGGAGGGTGTTGCAGAGGTGGTTTGCCCATCAGTAGTGGATACAGGCCGGCTATGTGCCTACTCAATGGAAATGTGCTAAACTTCTCCCTCTCCTGAAGAAACCCACATTGGACCCTCTGCTGCCGGCTAACTACCGGACCATTTCCCTTCTTCCTGCACTTGCTAAAGTTTGTGAGAAAGTGGTCTTCCGGCAGTTTGAGGCATTTTTGGAAGCATCAGTAGCATTCCACCCAGCCCAGTCATGATTTAGATCTTTCTACAGTACTGAGACAACTTTGTTTGAGATGTCGGAGGCCATCCGAGAGTGTCTAGATGGAGGCAGCAGGGCAGCCCTGATTTTACTGGACCTCTCTGCGGCCTTTGATACGGTGCCCCACCAGCGGCTCCTGGACAGGCTCTCTGCTGTAGCGATTTCTGGCATGGCTTGGAAATGGATTGAATCCTTTCTGGATTCCGGCTCAACAGGTCTGTATGGCCTCTTGCACCTCTTCTGTTTGAAAACTGGCCACTGGGGTGCCACAAGGTTCTACCCTCAGACTCCTTCTTTTTAATGAGTACCTGATGCCTCTAGTCTGCCTGGCAGAGTAGATGGGCGCTAAGGTGATAGCGTACGTGGATGATACACAGCTTCTCTTCACCTGGGATGGCTTTGACTTGAATACGGGCATTGCCCAGTCTTGTCTGACCTCAGTATTTCAATGGCAGGCTCAAGCCTCCCTCAAATGTAATGAGGATAAATCGGAGGTCCTTCTCTACGGCCATTTCCCGAATGACTTTAAAACCCGCGTGTGGCCCTCGGGCATCCCTTGCCCGGTGCCCAAGGCAGGGCCAGCTAAAAATTTGGGTATCTGATTTAGCGAGGATCCCAGATTTAGTGACCATATAAAAAAACTGACGGGGATCTGCTTTGGCACTCTCAAAACACTTAAAAAAATGTCCTTTCCTCCCGAGAGCAGCTAAAGAAACGGTCGACCGTGCTTTGATCCTGTCCAGACTGGATTACGCTAATGCCTTGTTCTTGGGGCTGCCTGACTATTTGTTGCACAGGCTTCAAATTATCCAAAATGCCGCAGCCAGGCTTCTCTTCAATGCCCCCTCGAGATCTAGCGCGCAACAGTATCTCCGAGCATTACCATGGCTCCCCGTGGCCCAAAGGGTGCAGTTTAAAGCAATCAGTCTGGCCCATAGGGCCCTGTATGCTTTGGGTCCCACCTATCTTAAGAAGCGGTTCACTCTCTATGTGCCTAAGCGACCTCTGTGCTCAGCGGCACAACGCCGGGTGGTTGTTTCCCGCTTTCAAAGAGTGCGGCTGGGGGGCAAGTCTATTTCTGTCAAGGCTGCTGAAGCCTGGAACTCGCTCCCAGCTGACCTTCAATTCATCTCGGAACCTCTGCCTTTCAAGAAGCAGCTGAAAACACACCTGTTCCGCTTGATCTACTAATTTGATCCAATCCCTACCCTCACCTGTGCTCTCCTCCGCGCCAAGACACTCTCGAGTAACAGTGCGCGCTACAAAAGCATTATAACATAACATAACAGTGATAATATATGTGGATTCACCAAGGGGGGCACAGTAATAATGTATGCTGATTCAACAAGTGGGGTACTGTAATAAGGTATGCCGATTCACCAAGGGGGCACAGTAATAATGTATGCTGATTCAACTAGGGGGAAACAGAAAACATGTATGCTGATTCTCCTAGGGGGACACAGTAATACTGTATGCTGATTCACCAAGGGGGGAACAGTAATAATGTATTCCAATTCACCTAGGGGACACAGTAATAATATATGCTGATTCACATGGGGGGACATTAATAATGTATGCTGACTCAACAAGGGGGGTACAGTAATAATGTATTATGGTTAACCAAGGAGGGCATAGTAATAATGTAAGCGGATTCACCCGGGGGGCACAGTTATAATGATTGCTGATTCACCAAGAGGGTTACAGTAATAATGTATGTTGATTCCCCACAGGGGGCACGTGAATAATGTATGCTGATTCACCAAGGAAGACACAGTAATATTGTATGCTTATTCACCTAGGGGGGCACACAAATAATGTATGCCGATTCACCTGGGGTGGTCACAGTAATATTGTATGCCAGTTCACCAAGGGGGGAACAGTACTAAAGTTTGCCGAATCTTCTAGGGGACATAGTCATAAAGTATGCAGATTCACCAAGGGGGGCACAATAATAATATATGCCGATTCCACTGGGGGCACAGTAATAATATATGCTGATTCCCACAGGGTGACACAGTAATAATGTATGCCGATTCACCTGGGGGCACAGTAATGATGTATGCAGATTCACCAAGGGTGAGGCACAATAATATTGTATGCCAATTCACCAAGGGGGTCACCATATTAATGTATGCGATTCACCTAGGGGACACAGTAATAATGTATGCTGATTCCAGTTTGGACCCAGCCATATGCAAATCAGTTTTGACCCTGCACCCAATGGGAACAGTCCAGCCTGAACTGCCAGGTCAATTCCTCCCTGGACTGGAAACAAGCATCATAGGACCGGTTTCGGGCTTTCAGCCCCTATCAGCCAGGATAGCTCGACTCCCGTGGCATTGTCAGCAAAAGAATAATGGATTTAACCCAGATCTCTTGACTGGGGGTTAATGCTTTGATTTGTTCTGCCTTCTGTCCATCAACTGTATTTCTTTGCTTTCTTGGCCTAAGTTCGCCAGGTATGCCCAGACATGGGTATCGGGCTCACTGCACCACTGTATTGAAGCTATGCTGGCTGATGAGTGGTGAAACCCTGAAACAGCTCCAAGGATGCTGGTCTCCGTTCCAGGGAGGACCTGGCTTGGCAGTTTGGTCTGGACTGTTCCCATGAGGCACAACGTTAAGACTGATTTACATATGGCCAGGTCTAAACTGAGGTGGCATGGTGAGCAAAAGAATGATGGATTTAACCTAGATCTCGTGACTGGGGGTGAATGTTGATTTGTTCTGCATTTCGTCCATCAACTGTCTGTCTTTTGAATCACCAAGGAGGGCACAGTAATAATGTATGCCAATCTACCTGGGTGGGCACGGTAATAAGGTATGCTGATTCACATAGGGTGGCACAGTAATAATGTATGCTGATTCACCTAGGGGGGCACAGTAATAATGCATGCCAATTCACCTGGGGGGCACAGTAATAATGTGTGCTGATTCACAAAGGGTGGCGCAGCAATAATGTATGCTGATTCACCTAGGGGGGCACAGTAATAATGCATGCCAATTCACCAAGTTGGGAGCAGTAATAATGTATTCCGATTCACCTGGGGGCACAGTAATATTGTATGCAGATTCACCTAAGTGGGGGAAAAAATATTGTATGCCGATTCACCAAGGATAGCACAGTAATAATATATGCCAATTCACCAAGGGGGGGGCGGGGTAGGGGCCGTAATAATGTGTGATGATTCACCAAGGGGATAGCAGTAATAATGTATGACGATTAACCTAGGGGGGCACAGTCATAGAGTATGCCAATTCTCCAAAGGGGGCACAGTAATAGTGCAAAAGGGTGGATCAGGGTGGTCACTCTTGACTAAGGGGACTCTCTGTATCCTGCATTGCACATCCTCCACACTGGGAATGCCCGATGCCCGCATTCCACTCAGCCTCTCCGTGGGGTGGTGGGTACAGCCTCTCTACCTGTAGCCCCAGCATGGCTTCCATTCACTCCTTCATCCACCATGACTGAGACACTACGTTTTAAGCTCCTATCCATCAATGTCAAAGCGCTTAATTCCCCTAACAAAAGACGGACAATGTGTCAATACTTGCTCCTACAAGACCCCAATATAATTTTTCTCCAAGAAACCCACCTGTTGTCCACGGACACACACCTCATGGCTCACCACAAATATCTCCATCAATACTGGGTGTCTTTTTCCTCAAAAATAGCAGGAGTTGCAATATTAACTAAAGCCAGATTGGGCAACACACCCCCTCGGGACCTATGAGACACTGACGGTTATTATCTAAGACTCAAGGCACACTTAGGTATAGAACCCTAACTCTAACCCTACTTAACATTTACGCACCCAATCAGGCACAAGAGACCTTCCTGAGAACTATTTTAAGGGACCACTTCTGCTCTCCAGAGCGGGCAGTGATAATCAGGAGTCACTTCAATATGGTGTAGGATCTGGACTTGGATAGGAGCAAGGTTAACTACCAAGGCACAGGGGCAATGTCTGCTGTCCTTAAGAGGGAAATCACAGACCTAGGCCTTGTGGATGCCTGGAGATACCTATCACCGGACTCCTGCAACTATTCTTTCTTCTCACATGTCCCCCACTCATATTCATGCATTGACCATTGCTTCATCTCCCAGTCCCTGATAAGAACATTGGAAGCAGCCTCTATCTCGGATATATCCATATCTGATCACGCCCATGTGACTATGAACTTTTGTGTCCCGGGTAGATGACATGACACTCCCCTCTGCTGGCGCCTTCCACCCCACGTATTACTGACCCAGTGGATGTAGCTAGGATGTGCTAAAAGACCTTAGCCTTATTTCAGACGAATACCCCATGAACCACCTGAGCACATATGATGGGATGCTTTTAAAGTGACTATTCGGGGAGTTATCTCATCTATCGCCATTTCCCGATCTCGTGGAGCCCGCCTGGTTGAAACAAACCTAGCTAAAGATATTAAGGGGATTGAATGCATAACCCATAAGACTCCCACAAATCAACACAAACAATGCCTGGCCATGCTGCAGGGATAATTAAGGCCCCATCGAACTAACATAGTGGATAAAACACTCATGACACTTAAACAAAAATTCTTTGTAGGGATGGCAACTCCTCATGGGCAACACCGAGCGAGAAAAGAGCAAGCTTTTTCCGACTTTTATAAAGAACTCTATACTGCCACTCCCCTTATGCCGGAAGAAACTGCCGGTTTTCTTAGGCCATGCCCTTAGGAGCCCATTAACCCACAAAACGCAAAACTCTGAGGGGAGCCAATTACCTTGGATGAGCTGCAACGATCAATAAAACAAATCCCAATAGGTAAAACACCAGGCCGGAAGGCCTCACAGTCAACTTTTACTGCATTTTCCTTCCCCAGATCCAGGAGCATCTCCTCCACCCCTTTAACACTTTCTTTAAAGCGTCGGGCTCTCCCCTACGATGTCCGAAGCAGAAGTAGTCCTCATTCCCCCTCCCTCTGCAACTCCTACCACTGCATCACCCTACTTAATACGAATTCTAAAATCTATACTAAAATACTGGCAAACCGTCTTGAGCCCTACCTCCATGGTCTGATAGACCTGGACCAAGTGGGGTTTAGCCGACCCCGAAAGGGCTCTGATAACATCCACCACATCGTCCACCTCATCGAAAAAACTCAAAGAAGGGATATTCCAGCCTGTCTGGTTCCCTCGATGCAAAATGTAAATTGATACTTGTGTAGCGCACTACTCACCCGCAAGGGTCTCAAGGCGCTTGTACAAATACCGCTGTGGAACTCATCCTGGCTTTCCCTGTGAGGCGTCCACTCCTGGGCACCCCCAAGGTGGAGGCCAGGCCTCCCTAGCGTTGTGGGGGCCGTTGTGGAGATTAAGGAAGCTATTGCCCGGAGTTGCAGAGTGGGACTCCATGATTGGAATAGGCACCGAGGCGTGAATTATCAGGTCCGTGGAATTTTTGAGCCCAAGACCCTCTGAGGCAGGGACTTGAACACTGGTCCCGGGCTAGACCTCTGCATCAGGGTCTGCTGCTCTAATCATTGAGCCACACTTCTTCATGCAAAGAAAGCCTTTGCCCATGGGGACTAGCACTTTTTATGCGCAGCGCTCCTTAAAGTAGGCCTTCATCCGGGAATGATCTCTAAATTGATGGCACCATGTGTCTCTCCTGTAGTGAGGATTCATATCTATGGTCAACTTACACCTCCCCACTCTGTGCACCTTGCTGTGGAACCTCCGGCAATTGCAATTTGATGGTCATTGGATATGGATGGCGGACATACCCTTTGGAGGCCAGAACCACAAAGTGTTGCTCTTTGCGGATGATCTTACACTCATGCTCATGATGTCTACTACTTCCCTCCCGGTATTAACCACACTCCTTCACTCCTTCAAGCTCGCCTCAGGCTTTAAGATCAAAATGACCAAGTCCCAAGTACTAAACTTCACCTTTCCCAGCGAGGACCTTCCTTTACCCTGTTGCAATGGACTGTGAAGTCAATCCGATACCTAGGCCTTAACTTGACCCCTTCGGTCTCCACCTGGACCCAGGCCTGATGGCCAGAGTGCCGGCGGGAAATAAGGAAAGAAATGCGCCGCTGGAAAAAACTCCCTCTCTCTTTGATGGACCGACTTTACGTGGTTAAAATGACACTCCTCCCCAAAATATTGTACCTACTCCAAACCCTGCCCACACCTATTCCCCAGACAGACATTCAGAACCTTCAGTGCTACCTAACCTCCTTCATATGCATGGAGAGGTGTGGTGCAGCGGCCAGGGCAGTGGACTTCGGAGCACAGGTTTCACAATTCGATCCCCGGCGACAGCTCCGCTCAGCACCATGTGATTCTGGGCAATAGCTCATTTAATTTCCAGAACGGCCTGAGCGCCTTGAGACCCGGAAGGGTGAGTAGTTTGCGCTTTACAAATACGGATTTGAAATGTGGTAAGGGCCGCCACCAAATCTGCTTATGAGCCCCTGGGATCGTGGTGTCCTTGCTCGCCCTAAATTCCTGGACTACTATTGGGTCTCCCACCTCCAGTGTATTTCAGAATGGGAGGTTCGGGAGAGCGAGAAACACTGGTTCCACATGGACCTGGCAGTTGCATGCAGGCTCTTTGGAACCAGGCCAGGCTCCCTAGAATGGCGCAGCCCCACATCACTCTCGATGAACAGACAAGTCAACGCCGTTTCTTCATCTTGCTTCAACATTCTTCGAATGCTCAAAAAAACATTTCGCTGGATCCCCACCGAAACTAGAAAAACGGTCACCCACGCACTGGTCACGAGCCGCCTAGACTACGGAAACACCCTATATGCCGGTACCACCGCAAAACTCCTGAAAAAACTCCACCGCATCCAGAATGCTTCAGCCAGGCTCATATTAGACATCCCGCGTAATGAACACATCTCTGGTCACCTGAAAAACCTCCACTGGCTTCCCGTCAATAAGAGGATTACTTTCCGGCTCCTAACCCACGCACACAAAGCACTTTACGAAATTGGACCCGAATGCCTCAACACGCGACTGTCCTTCTACATCCCCTCCCGCCAACTACGATCCTCCAACCAAGCCCTTGCCACTGTACCTCGCATCAACAAAACCACCATGGGAGGTAGATCCTTCTCCTACCTAGCAGCTAAAACCTGGAACTCACTTCCCAATCACCTTCGCCTTACCCAGAACCACCTAGCATTCAGAAAGCAACTCAAAACGTGGATATTCGACAAGTAATTCCCCACCCTTCCTCAAGCGCCTTGAGACCCTCTGGGTATGTAGCGCGCTATACAAATTTCCTGACTTGACTTGACTTGACTTGACTTGACAAAAACAGTCCTGGATACTTAGGACACAATTGCGATCTCCAGAGGCCTCACATCATTTCCTTCCCACAACACGACCATCGCGCGGAACCCCGTGTTCCCACCGGCCCTACAACCGCATGCATTCCCATCATGGTAGCAGGGAGAATGCTGTGTAATTCAAGACCTTTTTGAAGGGGACAAATGTAAATAGTTTGAACAATGTAAAACATCCTTCCATGTGACGGAAGCTGACTACAATACTATCAGCTTCGCCATTGGCTCCTTGCCTCCAACTATATCCAAGGATCCACCAGACCACTCACTCCCTCAGAAACTTTGGACCGACGGTATGAGGGCACTCTGGGCTTAATCTCGCGTACATACAAGGTGTTGCAACACTCTCAACCTACCCAGCTACACACCTGTCAGAAGCAAAGGGCGGAGGACACTTGGAAAGAGGTGGCCTCCACGGATTGGGAACAATTATGGTGAGACATCCCTAGAATCTACAGGAGCATCCCATAAAGTGAATCGGCATACAAGTTAATGACGCGCTGGCAATATACCCCCGCGCGCTCCAGAAAATACTCCTTTCCTTTTCCCCCTCTGACGGAGATGCTAGTCAGAGACAGGAGACTTTATACAAATCTGGTGGACTTGTTTCCCCCCTAGCAATAGTTTGGAAGGAGGTTCTAAGCCACATCAAAGACACAGTAGGCTTTCCTATACCACATTCCCCCATAGTCACTCTTTTGGGTATCAGACTGACTCACCTGGCGCACTCTTTTGGGTATCAGACTGACTCACCTGGCGGCTATGACACACTTTGATTGGGGCATCACCGTGCAGATGTTAGGAGCAGCAATTCAATAGAATGACTTCAATGGAAGAGCCCTTCTCCTCTGATCTCCATATGGCTCCAACACCTTTGGCACGTCATGGCTCTGGAGCTACTGATGGCCCCCGTCACCCACACAGATACCACATTCACCTATATCTGCCTACCCTAATCCACCAGAAAAAGAAGGTGGGGGGGTCAACAGGGGAAAGTTTAATGACCACGGTAGCTCAAACCCCTTTTATCAACTAAATAAACAAACAGGAGATACCTGGTCAGATTACTTATCTACGTGTTGTGTCATGCCCGAGAGACCATTACACAAAACTGTCCTCACAGTGATAATACTGGGTTAGAAAAAATCCCATCAGCCCACCCTTATTGGTGGAGTGTCGTCATGTGGGATGTAGACCATGAACCATGATTTCTCCCAATGCACCTAGTGATGATGCTGAGATAGGTTCTGGAAGGTGATATTCTTAACCACAGTATTTCAGAGGTAGGACCAATGGAGTGCAGTGCTAGTGAAAAATAAAGCAAAGGTGATAGTAAAATTGGCTCCTGGGACAAAAAATATGTTTATTCAGTATTGTCCAGGGTCAAGAGTAAAAACAACGCCTCATAGTCTTAAAGAATGGCTATGTCATGGCGTAGTGCATAGTGGTCGACATGTTTCAGCTGGGGGGACAACTAGTCCGAGCTTTCTTCAGGACCTTAAGATGTTATGGATCTGCACTATGTGAAACAAAAGGTGTAGTTAACATATTGGATTAATCCTACCGGATCTTTGAGCCCAAAGTATTCCCTGGTAGTCATCCAACTGGTCGTGATTTTCCTGAATAGGAAAAAAGGGGGTGTGTGAGAGGCAATTGTGAAATAATGGCACTATGAAAACAAAACACAACAAGAGTAAGCAGGGCGGCAGAAAGCTGTTCTCCGCCTTTCAGAAGCTATATAAGTCTCCTGATTTATAACTCAATTGGTTACACAGTGTACATTGATCTATGTTCTACTCACCCAACAATCCGTGGGAGAATACCTCACCTCACCCGGCACCCACTGGGGAAAAAGGAGGCCCCGCTCTGTTAGAGATGGAAAAGTATGGTGACCTCTAATGAAAAATCTATTGAGGTTCAGAGTGTATATGCTCTACTTATCCATATATATATAAACACTAACAAAAACTAGTTGATTAAAAAGAGACTCAACCCAGACAGAAAACATGGTGATGACTAGGCTAGGGGAAATGGTTCTATAGGTGGGCTGTAGAAATAGGCTGAACCCACATATAGCAGTGTTTTGTAGGAAAGACCAAAAGAGCTTAATTGGTGCAAGTGGGTAAACAAAACTAATGTTAAGTAAACCACAAAACTACAGTTAAGTAAACAGGGCTTAAGCTTAATGTTCTTAGTTACAAAGTCTAAGGTTCAGATAGGGACATACCTGTCCGTCGGTACCCCAATGGCCAGCGTCCAAGTGGGAGTGGAGGTGATCTCAGCTATGTGAAGTACTGTGTTAAATACACACTCTAATTGGTCAATTACAGAAAAACGCGCGAAAAACGCGCGAAAAACTGCACTTTTTCAATGAACCAAGCATGTCTATTGGTGTGCGCTGCCTGGCTCTTATTACAAATGGCAGCGAGTGGTAAAACGCGCATGTGCTACAAGCTAGCACCATTTAGAGACGCTTGCGCTCTGGCGCTTGTAGTGTGTAGGCAGCCGAGGTTTAGAACGCGCATGTGCTGTGCACGAACGCTATGCGCCTGCGCAAAAAGACAGCGTCGCTCGCGTGTAGCAGCGGTAGCGGCTGCTCTAAATAGATTGTAGTGAAGAGTGCGCATGCGTGATCCAGGGGTATAGGGTGCATGCGCGAAGAGAGGACAACCATTGCATGTATGAGTTGTGGCTGTTGTATCAGATATATTAAAGTATTGTATGCGCTAAGCCGGCGAAATGCTCGTATTGTATGTTTATGTGGCAAAAAACTGTACCATACCTTTGGAGAGTTTTGTTAACACAGAACATCACAGCTGAGATAGTAATCTGTGTTTACACAGACATAAAAGGATGTATAAAAGCAAGCCTGTAAAGGGAAAGCAGGGATAGGGAGGAGAGGATATCGATCCTCACATAGAGGGGTTCATCCAGGGGTGTAGTGCGCATGCGTGGAAATGGAACATCCATTGCATGTATAAGCGGTAGATGTTGTATTAGATATATTGAAGTTACGCATGCGCTAAGCAGGCGGAATGCTCGTTTGTATTTTGATATGACCAACAACTGAACCATGCCTTTGGAGAGTTTTTGTAAAAACAGGACATCCCAGCAGAGATAGTAATTTATGTTGCACAGACATAAAGGAATGTATATAAGCAAGCCTGTAAAGGGAATGCAGGGATATGGAGGAGAGGATGTCGATCCTCACACATATAGGGCCTCAACAGTAGGTCATACATCTATAACTGATATATGTGTAGTTAGCACAGCCATGGTTAGTTATAGAGATGCCCATGGTATGTCATCGTTGAGCCCCTTGGAATCGCTTCGTAGCTGGAAAAGCCATTTCTGCTCTTTTCTAAACAGAAATTTGGAGACATCATTTATATGAGTGGGGATGTATGGATGTTCTAGGACCACCCATCTCATGACTTCTGCTGTGTGTTTGCAGGTCAGGAAGTGGTTAGTGAGTTTGGTTGCCTGCTTGTGGCGCCTGATGGTGCTCTTATGCTCTCCAATCCTGATTTTAATTTTGCGGGTTGTGTAGCCAATATATCTAAGAGAACAGGGGCATGTGATCATATAGATCACGTTCTCTGTATTACAATTGGTGTGTTTCTTAAGGACCCAGGTCCTCCCCGAACCCAAATCAATGGTATTGGTTTTACTAGTCTGAGGACAGACACTACAAGAACCACATGGGTGATGGCCAGTGACTGGTGGTAGATCCCATAGAGTGGTTGGTCCTACGGTATTTTGTATCCTAGGTCTCGTATGGACCAAAGTGTCACGTAAGCTTTGCGCTCTTTTAAATGAAAATAGCGGTAAGGGGATGTTGGCATTTGTAGTATTGAGAATACCCCAGTGTTTTCGCACTGCTTTCTGAAGTCTGTTGGATTGTGTGTTGAAGGTGCTCACAAATGTGAGTCTCTCAAGAGGTGGTTTAGGAGGACGTCTATCCAACAGTGCCTCACGATTGTTGTTGGAGGCCCTTTTTCCATGCTCACTAGCACTGCACTCCATTGGTCCTACCTCTGAAATACTGTGGTTAAGAATATCACCTTCCAGAACCTATCTCAGCATCATCACTAGGTGCATTGGGAGAAATCATGGTTCATGGTCTACATTCCACATGACGACACTCCACCAATAAGGGTGGGCTGATGGGATTTTTTCTAACCCAGTATTATCACTGTGAGGACAGTTTTGTGTAATGGTCTCTCGGGCATGACACAACACGTAGATAAGTAATCTGACCAGGTATCTCCTGTTTGTTTATTTAGTTGATAAAAAGGGGTTTGAGCTACCGTGGTCATTAAACTTTCCCCTGTTGACCCCCCCACCTTCTTTTTCTAGTGTCTAGTGCAACTTAGTTGTTGCGGGTCATATATCGAAATCTTCTGTTTTGTATACAGGGCTCCTTTCCCTGTCATATGCTCAACTAGTTGATATATAATTTATGAGACTCCCCTTTTTTGAAACATGGCTGACTTTGCAGGGTTAGCATTCGATGACGATATGCTGAAATCTGTCCTAGATGAGAACCCCTGTCTTCTCGATTCACTGCCCGATACCACCAATACAACCAAAGATGAGTGGCCTACCCTTCTCAATCTAAAAAAGACACATTCCCGTACTCTAATACACGGCACCATCATGGCACAATACCTTAGGGGGAAGTGTGCACCCACAGGCTTGATTGTGACAAATGCACCTAGGTTATTTCTGACCGATAAGAAATGTATGCGTGATTGGTCCCTCATAGCGTGGCGTGGCACGCGTGATTGGCTCATACTAATCATCAACACGGCCAAGAGGGTGGCAGACGCTATCCTCATAGAGATCCAGACTTTGGAGGGACAGATTAAGGCCACTTGCAGTACTTTGTTTAAAAAACGTATGGACGAAACCAACAAAGCTAACAAAGAATATAAAGATAACATACTAACAAGCAAGATGGACAAATTCAAAAAGGATCTAGAACGCTTTTCCTTAACGAAAGTCTACCCCTATACTAGTGATAATTATGAAGCCCCCGGGTTCAACAACAAAGGCAAACGATACGGGTCAAACTACCCCACCTCTGGATCTGAGTCAAGTGACTCGGACACATCTAACTGAGCGAGTACATCTGCCGGTATAGATGGGCAACAACAACGACCTTTTAGGAGAGGCGGTAGACAGAGAGGAGGTATATATAATCAATACCCAGGCAATTATCAGCACTCTGGACCTTGGTGGCATCCAGGGCAGTGGGGTTTTCAACCTCCACCACCATTCCCGCAACAAATGAAAACATTTGGACAACCCCCCCAGTTTTTTCCTAACCAGTCGTTTTTAGGACGTGGCCGAGGACAGAACCGGGGCAAAAGAAGAGGACAACAAACGGTCCAATGGGATCCCGACATCTCAGTCCCCAACACACACAGCAGGAAGGCAGCTCAACAGAGCAGCAGCGCAGAGACGAACGGGATCTAGTAGTGAACTTAAGCTCCCGAATTTTGACACCAACAGAACAGACAGTCCTAGGAAAAGGCATTGGCTTTGTCCCCACCAACAAAGGAGACCCCTTCTTGATGCGGACTGAACTAGAGAAATTCTTTCGCAAGGTGCCCCTGCATTTCTTCTTTAAAGATAGAATTGAATCTCCTGACAGTAGCAGTGATGAACCCAGGAATACCGGGTTGCGACCAAAATCCACATTCACCCCCCTGAGTCATCAAGTGCCATCGCTTGTAACCACATTCGAACAAGCAGTCAGACATGAGGTTGCACTAATACAAGACATGGAGTCCACAACCTTCCAAAATTTTTCAAAAGCAGAAAGACAGGCTGTCACCAGTCTCAACAAAGATCCAACAATCATTATAAAACCGGCAGATAAAGGGGGTGCGACGGTAGTTCTAGACATGGTCCAATATCGACAAGACTGTCTTAGACAACTGGACAACCAGCAATTCTACCGTCGTCTGACAGAAGACCCCACTCCTCGCCTATTGTCAATGATTAAAAATCTGGTGGATGAAGGACTGAATGAAGGGTGGATCACATCGCAGGAGGCAAGATTCTTGGTAACAGAGAACCCCGTTACTCCTGGTTTCTACTGTTTACCTAAGATCCATAAGGCCACCAGACCACCTCTGGGACGTCCCATCATTTCCGGGATTGGCTCTTTACTAGAGCCTTTGTCTACCTTCGTAGATGTCTTTCTCAGACCTCTTGTTAAGAAAATGCCCACGTATTTGGAAGATACTGCCGATGTACTACGATTATTACCTGATATCGAGTTCAATGTAGAGACCGACATTTTAGCCAGCTTTGATGTCGAGTCCCTCTACACCTGCATACCCCAGCAGGATACTCTTGACACCATCAGACACCTTCTATCATTGGAAGAGTTAGACAGAATCACCCCAGTGAACTTCATTCTTGCATGTGCAGAAATAGCTATGAAAGAAAATGTTTTCAAATTTGAGGAACAACTATTCCTTCAAGTCTCAGGGACATCGATGGGGAGCGTTTTTGCCCCTAGCCTCGCCAACCTCTATGTCCATCAATTTGAGCAAGATCTTGTCCTCCACCATAGTAATCCTTTCTTCCATCAAGTGGTGCTATGGAGGAGGTATATAGATGACATCCTGATGGTTTGGCGTGGCACTGAAAGTGAGATCGAGTCCTTCCACCTATGGTTGAACGAACGGAACCAGTTCCTAAAATTCACACTAGAACACAGTCGTGTCAGACTCTCATTCTTAGACCTGTCTATCTTTCCTGAGTCTGGTGGTCTACAAAGTGAATTATACACCAAACCTATGGCGAGAAATTCTCTGCTTCTCTTTAACAGCCACCACCCACGCTCGTTGAAGGAAAACCTTCCCGTGGGACAATTCCTCAGAGTGAGGAGGAATTGTTCATCTCAAGCACTATTCAACAAACATGCAAAGACCCTTTCAAAACAATTACAAGAACGAGAATATCCAACACATCTTGTGAAAAGAGCATGGAAAAGGGCCTCCAACAACAATCGTGAGGCACTGTTGGATAGACGTCCTCCTAAACCACCTCTTGAGAGACTCACATTTGTGAGCACCTTCAACACACAATCCAACAGACTTCAGAAAGCAGTGCGAAAACACTGGGGTATTCTCAATACTACAAATGCCAACATCCCCTTACCGCTCTTTTCATTTAAAAGAGCGCAAAGCTTACGTGACACTTTGGTCCATACGAGACCTAGGATACAAAATACCGTAGGACCAACCACTCTATGGGATCTACCACCAGTCACTGGCCATCACCCATGTGGTTCTTGTAGTGTCTGTCCTCAGACTAGTAAAACCAACACCATTGATTTGGGTTCGGGGAGGACCTGGGTCCTTAAGAAACACACCAATTGTAATACAGAGAACGTGATCTATATGATCACATGCCCCTGTTCTCTTAGATATATTGGCTACACAACCCGCAAAATTAAAATCAGGATTGTAGAGCATAAGAGCACCATCAGGCGCCACAAGCAGGCAACCAAACTCACTAACCACTTCCTGACCTGCAAACACACAGCAGAAGACATGAGATGGGCGGTCCTAGAACATCCATACATCCCCACTCATATAAATGATGTCTCCAAATTTCTGTTTAGAAAAGAGCAGAAATGGGTTTTCCAGCTACGAAGCAATTCCAAGGGGCTCAACGATGACATACCAAGGGCATCTCTATAGCTAACCATGGCTGTGCTAACTACACATATATCAGTTATAGATGTATGACCTACTGTTGAGGCCCTATATGTGTGAGGATCGACATCCTCTCCTCCATATCCCTGCATTCCCTTTACAGGCTTGCTTATATACATCCCTTTATGTCTGTGCAACATAAATTACAATCTCTGCTGGGATGTCCTGTTTTTACAAAAGCTCTCCAAAGGCATGGTTCAGTTGTTGGTCATATCAAAATACAAACGAGCATTCCGCCTGCTTAGCGCATGCGTAACTTCAATATATCTAATACAACATCTACCGCTTATACATGCGATGGATGTTCCATTTCCACGCATGCACACTACACCCCTGGATGAACCCCTCTATGTGAGGATCGATATCCTCTCCTCCCTATCCCTGCTTTCCCTTTACAGGCTTGCTTTTATAAATCCTTTTATGTCTGTGTAAACACAGATTACTATCTCAGCTGTGATGTTCTGTGTTAACAAAACTCTCCAAAGGTATGGTACAGTTTTTTGCCACATAAACATACAATACGAGCATTTCGCCGGCTTAGCGCATACAATACTTTAATATATCTGATACAACAGCCACAACTCATACATGCAATGGTTGTCCTCTCTTCGCGCATGCGCCCTATACCCCTGGATCACGCATGCGCGCTCTTCACTACAATCTATTTAGAGCAGCCGCTACCGCTGCTACACGCGAGCGACGCTGTCTTTTTGCGCAGGCGCATAGCGTTCGTGCACAGCACATGCGCGTTCTAAACCTCGCCTGCCTACACACTACAAGCGCCAGAGCGCCAGCGTCTCTAAATGGTGCTAGCTTGTAGCACATGCGCGTTTTACCACTCGCTGCCATTTGTAATAAGAGCCAGGCAGCGCACACCAATAGACATGCTTGGTTCATTGAAAAAGTGCAGTTTTTCGCACGTTTTTTCGCGCGTTTTTCTGTAATTGACCAATTAGAGTGTGTATTTAACACAGTACTTCACATAGCTGAGATCACCTCCACTCCCACTTGGACGCTGGCCATTGGGGTACCGACGGACAGGTATGTCCCTATCTGAACCTTAGACTTTGTAACTAAGAACATTAAGCTTAAGCCCTGTTTACTGAACTGTAGTTTTGTGGTTTACTTAACATTAGTTTTGTTTACCCACTTGCACCAATTAAGCTCTTTTGGTCTTTCCTACAAAACACTGCTATATGTGGGTTCAGCCTATTTCTACAGCCCACCTATAGAACCATTTCCCATAGCCTAGTCATCACCATGTTTTCTGTCTGGGCTGAGTCTCTTTTTAATCAACTAGTTTTTGTTAGTGTTTATATATATATGGATAAGTAGAGCATATACACTCTGAACCTCAATAGATTTTTCATTAGAGGTCACCATACTTTTCCATCTCTAACAGAGCGGGGCCTCCTTTTTCCCCAGTGGGTGCCGGGTGAGGTGTTCTCCCACGGATTGTTGGGTGAGTAGAACATAGATCAATGTACACTGTGTAACCAATTGAGTTATAAATCAGGACACTTATATAGCTTCTGAAAGGCGGAGAACAGCTTTCTGCCGCCCTGCTTACTCTTGTTGTGTTTTGTTTTCATAGTGCCATTATTTCACAATTGCCTCTCACACACCCCCTTTTTTCCTATTCAGGAAAATCACGACCAGTTGGATGACTACCAGGGAATACTTTGGGCTCAAAGATCCGGTAGGATTAATCCAATATGTTAACTACACCTTTTGTTTCACATAGTGCAGATGCATAACATCTTAAGGTCCTGAAGAAAGCTCGGACTAGTTGTCCCCCCAGCTGAAACATGTCGACCACTATGCACTACGCCATGACATAGCCATTCTTTAAGACTATGAGGCGTTGTTTTTACTCTTGACCCTGGACAATACTGAATAAACATATTTTTTGTCCCAGGAGCCAATTTTACTATCACCTTTGCTTTGTTTTTCACTAGCACTGCACTCCATTGGTCCTACCTCTGAAATACTGTGGTTAAGAATATCACCTTCTCAGCATCATCACTAGGTGCATTGGGAGAAATCATGGTTCATGGTCTACATCCCACATGACGACACTCCACCAATAAGGGTGGGCTGATGGGATTTTTTCTAACCCAGTATTATCACTGTGAGGACAGTTTTGTGTAATGGTCTCTCGGGCATGACACAACACGTAGATAAGTAATCTGACCAGGTATCTCCTGTTTGTTTATTTAGTTACCCTAATCCACCACCTCTCCAAAATAGAAAATGCTCCCTGTGCCCCTCCCAGATTACGCGCTTTCCAACTCTTTGAGGATTCCCTCTGCTCCTTACGCTCGAGACACTCATTGACCAGGCCCGGGACACATGGATCAGACAGCAACCCCCCCCCCTCCTGGAGACTCTATTTATAGTCAACACGCATACCTTCGCGTCCGCCCTCCCTGCACTCTACCCTCTTGAGGGTGATTCCCCTAATACACCCCTTGTGTTCTCATGGGTCTCTTGTTCAGACACCAAAGAAGTCTGTATATCAGGGGCTGCAACAGTTCCCCGGTCTCTCTGCGGCTCCTCTGTCCCCTCACCCTATTATATCTTATAATGTATGGAAACATGCATTAGCTGCTTTGTACTTTATATCTTCAACAGTTTCCATTGTTCTAACTCATGAGTAATGTGTGAAAGATGATAATTTTATGCTGATCATTTTGCATTGACTGTTTGATGCTTTGTACACTCACATTGCCTTCCAAGGGATCTAAGTTGCATACAATGCTGCTTTTCTTTTTTATTTTATACCAAAAGTTTCAAAAACAGATATGAGAAAAAAAAGGGTCGATCAAAAATTGTGCTCATTTACTAATAACTGTGATTTTCTTTCACAAATCCACAGCAAATTTGGCAAATCTTACCATGTTTAGTTGTCTGTTGGCATGTCAAGTTTTGTGAAGATCAGTGAAGGAAGTACAAATTTAAAGAGGGGTGGGGTGAAATTTCCTTGAGATGCTGATCATTTTGGAGTTTGACCGATCTGCAGGTAATTTGGCAGACCCATATTATGCTTAGATTCCTCTCCATACATTGAGGTTCTTACAGATCCATCAAGGAGGGGCCGAGTTAAATGGGGTGGGTCCAAAACTGTTCATTTGCTCAGTGCAGGAAAAGCAGGCCTCATACAGATCAGACAAATGGAGCAATGTTCAAGGGGGTCAAAAAAGCTTGATTCTGACCTGTCAAAACGTGGAGGACCTTAGCATGTTTACCGTGCTCTTGGTGCATTGGGTCACATGCGAATCCATCAAGATCGGGAACAATAAAATGTAAATTTTAAAATAACTTATGTCCTGGTTAGTTTGCATGATATTTGAAAGGCTGCAAGTGAGTTAAGACAAGTACAGGGATCTCAGATTTCAACAAGAACTGAAAAGTGGAGAGATAAACAAGCATTTGCAATGCAATAGGTCTCACATTTGCAAGAGTTTCAACTATTTGCATTGTAAATGACAATGCCTTTTATTTGTTTTAAAAAGCAACACTTAAATAAAAGGCGCTGTCATTTAACAATGCCAATAGCTCAAAGTCTTGCAAATGTAAGACCTTTTGCATTGCAAATGCTTCTTGTGCTTCTGGCTGCCGCCTGCCTCTCTCATGTGCTGCTCCGCAGGTTTCTGAGCATAGGGGTAGGAGCGGAGGCTGAGCCTGAGCCTTCTTTCAGCGCCGCTGCTTGGTTTCTATGCTAAAGACTCAGTAAAACAGAGAAGTTTTTAGGTCAGGCATTCAAGACCTCTTGTATATATTTTAGTATATACTTATATGTGTATGTACTTTGTGGGCTCCGGAGATCAGCCCCAGGAATTGTCTGCTTCCGCTTAGGGACTTTTTTTTTCTGTTCAACTGTCTTAATAAAAAAAAGCCAGTAGAGTTCAGTAAAATACCAGAATTGATTTCTGCTGAAGGACTTCATTTTTTTAAATTTTTCTGGCAACTGCCGCTATTTAACTTTATTGATAGAAAACAACCAGCAGAGGTCAGTAAAATACCAGAATCACTTTAGCATTCTCTAGATTCCAGTCCATAGAATTTGCCTTCCACAAGGACCCGTAGGGAATAGTATTTTTTTCAAATCTTGTATTTTCAGTGATATGACCCCAAAGGCCCTGATTTTATATTAAAAACAGAGCTTTGGACAATACCATTTCCCGCTGAAAGGCAGTATTTCTCTCCATGTGTTCTGATATCTGGCGTGTTATGCAGTTTGGTGATTACTTTCCACCATGTTCAAGAACAGTAGATGTTTCAACACCAAGGCTAATTTGCTGCATAGCTAAAAACATATAAGGTCCCAAAGGCGAGACCGATTGCATTGCAAATGCTTGTTCCTGGAGGTTTTCAATTTCAGGAAAAAATAGTGTTGAAATGTACATAGTCATGGATGCTGAGAAAATACATTCACATGACATTATCACCCAGTATGTGTGATGCTACTAAAACTAGGCTATATAAAAGAATGAACCGGCGTGAGATAACATCTCCCCCAGAGCCCTAGCCTGTCTCGTGAGTGCCAGTAATGACTCGACTTTGTATGGGGTACTCCTCGAGGCAAAGCTGGAGGGACAGGATGCGGTTCAGCGGTTAGAGCTTCCAACTTGGGAGCTGGGAACCAGTGTTCAAGTCTCAGCATCGGCTCACTTAATGATCTAAACAATTTAAATTAGAGAATAAATAAACAGCAGTAGGTGTGGAGAGACAAAAATAAAATATGTGCAATAGATCTCACATTTGCAAGAGTTGAAGCTATTGTAAATTATAATGCCAATAGCTTCCACTCTCTTAAATGCAAGACCTATTTCAGTGAAAGAGGCGGCTGCAATTGTCCCGGGCTGCTTTGAAAGTGAAAGTACGCATGACGCACTAAATGTTGCATGAGAACAAGTCCTGCTGCACTACCAGCAACTTATTGAAGGAAATAGCTTACAGACTAAATACGACATACCGTGCAACAACTGAAGTTAAAGGGTCAGTCCTCATGAGCGGTTACAAATAAAGATGAGGCGGTACTATGGAGGGACTAACAAGCTTGTGGCTCCCAACCATATGTCCGAAATAGTTGTTATACCTAAACATGGTCATAACCCCGATCAATGTTCCTCCTACCGTCCCATCTCCTTCCTAAATGTGGAGGTGAGGATTTCGGCAAATGTCATTGCCACCTTTCCATTGAGAGTGATCTGCTTGTTTGTTCAAGTAACCCAGTCAGGCTTTATGCCCATTCAGAACACCAGGCACAACATATGATGTGTCCTTAATGCATTTGTGCTGGCTAGAAAGCTGTCCATGACCTAGCCATTTCTGCTGCCTAACTTCCACAATGCTTTTGATTCTGTGGAGCGGGGCTACTTGCTTGCTTTGATGACCAAAATTAACTTTGGCCCTATTTGCTCTATGAAATTGTTACACACAGATTTGGCAGTGTGGGTCCAGACATTGAGTTGTTCCTTCCCAGATGTTTCTCAAGTGGAATAGGGTACTCAACAGGAGAGCATACATTATCACCCTTGATATTTGCATTGGCCAGTGAACCTTTGGCTGAGTATTTGAGGGTTCATGCCCAAGTCCCAGGATATTGCTTGGCACTCGGGTTAGCCGTATGTATGTGTGGATGTTGTTGTTTACCTGACTGAATCGCACTGGTCCAGACCCTGGGTTCCTCAGATCCTGAACATTTTCATGAACTTCTCATGACTCAGCATTAACCTCCCAAAGCCCTCTTTATATCCAATTGTGCCTTCACTGCAACCTGTAAATGAACAAGCTCTGATATTAATTCAGATGCCCCGGGTGTGCGGAACTGGGGATGCACAGTGGGTGTGGGCAACAAGTAGACTTGAATGATCTAGTACTTCAGATGCTGGTTAACAGTAGCCTCCCTTTTTCCTTTTATGGCATTCTGCTATCTTTAAGATGGTGGTGCTGCTTGTGTGTTGTATCAACTACTAAATCTATCTTATGCTAATCCCTGCTCTTTCTTCACTCACACTTCCACAGCCCTAAGGGGCATTTTTGTGGCACCGATACCCCTAGAATCACATTACTGAAATGTTTAAATCCACCTCCTCCGTCTGGGACGACTCCTGGTCGCAGGCCTCACTGGGAACTTTACCAAAACCCAAAGACCCAGCAAGTCAACGCCGTCTCCTCCTCCTGCTTCAACACCCTCTGTATGCTTCGCAAGATCTACAGATGGATCCCCACTAGAATCAGAAGGACGGCCACCCAGGCCCTTGTTACCAGCAGGCTGGACTACGGTAGCGCCATATACGCGGGAACCACGGCCAAAATCCAGCAGAGACTCCAACGCATACAGAACGCCTCCGCACACCTCATCCTTGACATCCCCTGCCACAGCCAATTCACCGCCCACCTGAGGGAAGTGCACTTGCTCCCCGTCAACAAGAGGATCACCTTTAAGCTCCTCACCCACGCTCACAAGGTACTTCACGAGGCCAAACCAGCATACATCAACAAGCAACTCACCTTCTACACCCCCAACCACCAGCTCCACTCTGCTGACCTCGCCCTCGCCACCATCCTAAGCATCCACCGAATGACCACGGGCGACAGATCCTTCTCCCACCTCGCCACCAGGACATTGAACATCCTCCCCATCCACCCGTGGCAGACCCAGGACCTGCTGACCTTCAGGAGACTTCTTAAGAACTGGTTGTTTGAACGGTAGCAGCTCCCCCCCAGTGCCTTGAGACCCTCACGGGTGAGTAGCATGCTCTACAAATGTTTTGATTGATGTATTGATTAATTGATGGTCAATGGCAGCCCCTGACATCACATCATAGCATAGGGCATCCCACGTAGTTATTCTTAATGAAGGATGTTTTGACAAATTTGAGGAACTGATTTTCCCATCTTAGAAATAGGTGATGCTCGGGTTGCAGATCCGATACACACTGTTCTATGTTGCCTCACTTTAGCATTCTAGGGCACTAACTATAATATCTACTACAAAACAAACCCCTTCATTTTGTTTAATTCTAAAGAAAATGTGTTCAGTTTTGCAGCATTGATTCTATCAAGATGGCTTCAGGTGTGTCACACTTTTTTCATAAGTAACACTGTTAGCGCTCTAGTTGTTCATTAGAACACTCTGGGAGGCTAAAGTAGGAAACCTGGGATTCAACTGACCGGCTGCCGCTTCTGACCGCAGAGTATATGAAGGGTGATAAAATTTTTAGTAACAATATGAATCATTTGTTGAGGGTACCATGTTTATTGTTGCAAGTGTGGTGTTCTAAGATATTTTACACCTATTTTTCTCCCAACTAAGGAGCAGTGTAATGGCCATCACAGGAAGTATTCCTACAACAGTGTCAATAGAAGCTCAGCTGACTAAAACGTAAGGTCTGCCCCTCTAAACGAGGCTGGCGAGCCAAGGGTTTGGGGGACATGGTGCTCTAAAGCAGGCCCTATACCTGTTTCTGAATCCGACCCTACTACTGTGTTAGGAGCCTAATGTTGGCTAATCACCTAAGCTACCTCTGGGGAGTCAGATGGATTATGAGAGTATATGGAAGAGTTCAGTATTTTCCAAAGTGATAGAACTCCAATGTAACCCATTGCACCCACCACAGCACTGTCCAATCACAATCACCCCAGTAGAAACTGGAGAACCTAGAGAACATGCATCACCACCCACAATCTCCAATGTCCTGCTTGATAAGACGATAAGAAAGAGCAAATGATGCGTCGGAATGAAGGATAAAGCTGGAGATCATGGGCGACTATAGCCAAATATCAGAGTGAATGGGCAACGAGATCCTCTGCTACTGCCACATGTATGCTCGTCTGTCTCCATGAAAAATGTTCTATTGAAAAGATAGACACATGATCTAAACACAACTTCCTGTCTTTGTGTCTTTGTTTACAGGCTCAATTACAACCGTCGGCAAGGGCTGTTTGGCAACCTGCCCCGCAGGCAATGGCACAGTAGGAGGAGTTACTGGTACAGTTTCTTGTTGCCAAAAGGACCTCTGCAATGGAGCACCCAGCGCAACAACCACCGCAACAACCACCGTAACAACCACCGTAACAACCACCGGAACAACCACCAAAAAAAACAGTGGAGAAACCAGCATGAAGATTAGCTACACACTGCTCTTCCTTGCAGCTGGCATCAGCGCCCTTCTTGTCTAAGGAGGACTTTAAGGTAAGAATTAGAAAGTCATACCTCTTTCCATCCTATTTCACAGGTTCTGTGTGGGGCCCGGGCTTCAAAGGACCAATCGGCGTGTGTGAATTCCCTGCCGCTAGATGTGTATGTTCTCCTCAAGGCCAGGGTCTGGATGGTGGTACCTGAAACCCGTTCCTTGGCTAAAGAAGACATCTTGGGTCTTTTAGCCAGGATGCTGTCTATGGCTGTGATGAGGGTGGTCTCAGTACTGCGGTTGGGATAAAAACCAGATTGTGTGGTGTCCAGGAGTTGCTGTACAGTGAGGAAGTGACCAAGTTGCTTATAGCTGACTTTGGCCGGGTAGGGTAAAAGGGAGATAGGATGGTGGCTGGAGAGTTGTGTGGGGTTTTCTGAAGTTTTCCTTTGCAGTGCATTGGCCCTCGTGAATTTCCAGGCAGCAGGAACATTTTGGAAGTGTTGGAGTTGTCCAGCATGCGGGTGAGGACTTTGCTGATAGGGGAGGCAGCTATATTATAGATGTGATGGGTGCAGATGTCTGTTGGTGAACCAAAGTGGATGGTCCTGATGATGTTGGCTGTTTCTTACATGGTTCCACCTTCCCAAGTAGTAAGGTTTTTCCATGAGTGTTTATGGGTATGCTCAGTGTGAAAAAACAGGGGTCCAGTTAGGGGGGTTGACATTTTTATAGATGGCTTTTATTTTGTTGCTGAAGAAGTTTGAGAGGCTGACACATACTTCATGCCAGGAGATGTGGTATTTGTGGTGAATGCTCTTGAGGTGACATCTTTGATGATTCCAAAGCTTTATTTGTCACCATTGGAGGTGTTTTCTATGTGTTCTGCTCGGGCCTCTCTTATTTGGGAAACAACCTTTATTTACATTGTGGATTTTACTCCGCAATACAATCACAACGTGGTCGTTACAACGACCACGTTGTAATCATGCAGTGCCATTACTATGCAATTCGTTACATCGACTTCCTGTAGATGGCGCTCTAACATAAGGAATAGAATAATTTGCTATTCCAACACCTTCCCTACTGCTACTATTACTATTTCTTGCATAGTAATCGCATTGCGTGGTTACAACGCGGTCATTGTGATGACTGTGTTGTGATTCTATTGCGGAGTAAAAGTTGCATTTTAAAGGTATATATTGCAGTATCAGAAGGTTGCTCTGAATGTTTGTTATTTTCCCAATGGTTTGTTCTCCATCTTCTTCCCAATTGTTTGCAGTGTTGTTTTTCATTGGAGTTCCTCTGTATACCAACTCACCTGTTGTTGTGTCTTTCTCTGTGTAATGTATTAATGATGTGCCAGAGAGTTAGCAGATGCTGTTATCCTTTCGTCAATATGTTTGATGTCGCAATTGAGGTAATTGTGAGTGAAAAACGTATAGATTAATTCACAGAAAAGAAAAAACCATTGAGTGTATCAAAACACCAGGTAAAGTTCTCAAGGTTAATCATTCACCCAAAAAATATCTAAAAAAATATTGTAGAATAACCTTGTGATAGTGGCAGATGAGCCCGGAAGGATGCTTTAATTGTGGCTTTATTTTTCTGTGAATTAATGTATACGTTTTTCACTATCTTCTCAACTATTGATCTTGCATTAACTGGTTCATATATCTGATACAGTCACATATCCTTGGGGCTATGTGATGCTAAGTTGCACACGTCCTTCTGACGTTCTCCCATTCCGAAAACCTTTTCTCAACCTTTCCTTACCTCTCTTCGCTCTGGGTGTTGCTTTTCTTGTTCTTTTGGTGTGACACGTTTCTCTCTTTCTCACACCATCTCACACGTGTCCAACTCGAGACACAATTACAAAGTCTTACGTTTTTTCCTTGGATTCTTGGATTCTTGCGCCAATCATTGTATTTCATGTTTACTCTTTACACCCTTGAGGAAGTCACGTTGGCTGTTTCAGTGCTACCAAGTCAAGAAACCGAAATTCTAACTACATCAAAGAATTTGTGTTTTTTCGAATGCTAAGAAATATAATTTATGCGTCTTTTGATGTAATAAATAAATCACTGTTGAATCATCCGATTCTATTCTGCTTACTAAATCCCTGTGATAGAAGATTTCTTTCATTATCACATGGTGTTTCCTTTGCAATAAAAACTCATTTATGAATTGTACTTATAACACTTAGAGTGCCGGGGTTCAGTTTCTTTCAATCTTGTAATCAGTTGGGATGGCTGTGGCAATGCTGGGTGCCAACTCAGAGATCAGCCAGGTTTCCACAGAGAAGAACAGGTCTGGGGTGTTGGTGTCCTGGGTGTCCCAGATTTCCATGGTGTATTTACTAAGTGATTGTGTGTTGTTGAGGATGATGTGTTAAATTTTGTCCTGGGGTGTGTGTTTGTTGATGGGTGCTGAGGGTGTGCTGTGTGTGGTTCTGTGTGATGCAGACATGGTGTGTGAAACGTGGCATATTAGGCGGCAGTCAGTGTTAGCAAATGCTCTCTCTGTATAGTGTGGTGTTGCAGAGCAGCCGTGAGTGGAAAGACACTACTTTGGCTCTTTCACACCTGGCCCCCTCCAACCACTGCACCACTGCATTGCAGGCTATGTGCGTCTTGGGAAAATGAGATCATGAATCTTTAACCAATCAATTTGATGTTAGAAAGAGAGTGGATGCTAAGACAAGACAGGGGTCACACCGCAGAACATGTTTTACAGACGCTATTAAGGGAAACTTTTCTCTAAACACCTTTTATCTCTGCATTTTTAAAACTGGATTGTGTAGGAGGTGATGTGTGACAAGATTATGTGTTCATATATGTTTTGTAGCAGTTTGCTGTGCTGCTGGTGTGTTCTCTTGTTCTTAAGCCGCATTATTACAATGTAATATTGTTTTGTTGTGCTGAAGTTTTTGTGTTGTGTTGTCTTTTGACTGTTTTGTTTTGTTTTGCAAGGTTAAGTTGTAATTGTGGTGTTATGTTGCTTTATTGCTATTAGTCCACTGTCTCTAATTGTTTACTTTTCGTAGGTAAACAAATGCAGCTTTATTACCGGCCCAAAGAAGTACATGCTTTGAAATGTCCTGTAACAAGCGCAATTTACCACTAAGGTGGCAAAACCACGCTGCTGCAGCTCTTCAAGCACGTAGGACACCAGCCAGTCTAAAACTGTGACTGCAACAATGCTCACTTTATGTGATGTGTCGCACATTATCGACCAGTTTGCATCTGAATAAGTTGTAGAATAGTTGAAATGCTGCAGCATCTCCAAAGTTAGTATAGTATCCTTCAATTGTAGTTTGAGGCATTGTCCATTCTAGCCTGGCCACATTGACCAGTAGACGAGCCCGTTGCCATTCAAGGCCCTTAGGCTAATGGTGGATAGACTATGGCATTTCTTATGGTAGCCCAGGGTCTTTTGGTGATTGCCCAATATGGTGATTCTAGAATTAAGTCTGAGGAATCCCTATAGCCAATGAAGAGTGGACCCAACACATTCCACAGTTATACGCCTCCAGTTCTAGCTGTAGGGCTCAATGGAGTTTAACGCTGCGACTGCTCCTTTGTATATATACAGTCTGCCCTCTTGAGAGAGGAAAGAGGGTTTTATTAGGGCGCATTGTCCTCCGCGGTGCTGGGCCCAAGCGAACTTCTGATATCTCACATCGAACATGAATCTTCTGCGTGGGCAATCTTTCTGGCTCCTGGGTTTCAACACAGCTACCTAACCGGAGTTATACCATCTTCCTGGAAGAATAGGTGTAAAACCTCTCCTGCCAGTTTTAGGCAGATTGCACTATTGGATGCGATTGGGAAATTGCTTGCCAAGAGTGTTCCTCTGCACCTTCAGGAATGGGCATTTGGTGATAATATTGTTCTTGTTCAGCAGGCTGTTTTTCGCAAAAACTGTGGAACCTTAGATAATATAATGTACTCATATCTTTGCTGAATTCTGTCGAGCAATTGTCTAAATAAAGATCATCTAGTCAGTGTAGAAGTAAGAAATTATCTCAACCCTCACCCATCCACATACTATGTAATTGCTGTGGGCAAAGGCACTTTGCCCATGTACTTGCGGTCTATAAGGTTAAAATCCCGCTTTCAGTGAGTTATACCTGTGACTTGATAGAGAAGTGGTATTGGTCCTTTTTTGAAATGGTTGAAGGGTGTATATTGCATCACATTTGTAACTTGAATCATTCAACTGGTCTCTCCGCCCTTTGGCTTGAATTCCATTTCCATTTTATTTCATTTCTATCGCGCATAAATCACCCGAAGGTCTCAGAGCGCTGGCAGGTAGCAAGGATCCTTATGACCAACTGATCCAGGAAGTAAGAGGGCTCAGCTGACTAGAAGAGCCACGTTTTTAGTTGTTTTCGGAATTTCATGTGATCTAGCTCTAACCTCAACTGAATGGGGAGGGAGTTCCATGCTTCTGGGGCAGATTTATTGAAAGCTCTATCTCCGTTTCTAACTGTTCGGACTCTGGGAACGGAGAGAAGGGCTTTATTGGAGGAACGTAACGTCCAGCTTGGGACGTGGGCCTTGAGCTTCTGTTCGAGATAGACAGGTCCATGGCCATTAACAGCCTTATGGACTAGGCAGCAGCGTTTGAACTTTATGCGTGTTTGTATGGGGAGCCAGTGCAGAGTCCTGAGGCAGGATCCTGAGGGGGTACGAGGGGGTAGATGTAGTACTAGCCTAGCAGCAGTGTTTTGGAGGACCTGCAGTCGATTCAGTAGTGTTAGGTTGATGGCTAAAAAAAGGGCATTTCCATAGTCCATCCTGCTAACAATGAGTCCCTGGACCAGGGGCATGCGTGCTGAGAGTGGGATCCATTTAAAGATCTTCCTCTCTACAAATGTGTTTGTTATGGCCGCCGTTCTCAGGTGGGGGTTACAATTTATTACACGGTGACTCAGCCCTAACCATGCTGCACTAAAACATGAAATATGTTATAGCTTGCAGGGAAGAAGTGTCCATTTTTTCAATTACATGAAAGCACAGGATATATTCGAAGTTGGTCAAAATGATAAAAAAACCTGATTAAAAAAACTGTGAAGTGAGCTGGAAAATGGACAGTGTGCTCAGTATGCTTGCAGTGGAATTTTAGTTGAAAGCAGCATTAGTAAAAAACCTCAACTGCATGTTTTATGGAACTTTCCACATGAGGTGTGTAGAACAATTTTAGGTTGGAATTGCTGCAGCTACGAGTTGTTACTGGATCTTGGGAAGGTGTACCTAGGGATTAGAGGCTTTGGGAACTTAAGCTTGAACCATGTCCAAGACTTAAATCATGTGATTGTTGTTTGTCCTTTGCTACTATTATTGCGACGTCAATTATTAAGACCATGCCAATGTCTCTTTGACCCTCTATCTGAAATAGGTTGTACAACATTTTTAAAGCACATTTTAAATATTAAAATTAGTACCTACTGCTTTTGGTTTTGTGTCTGTTTGAATAGGGTATTATAGATACTATGCAATGATACCTTGAAATAACGCTTATATGACATGTATTAAGTAGGTTGCTTGTTAGGTATAAAGATAACCGGGTGTAGCATTTTTTTTTGCACTTTTCACATCCCTTGATCTTATAGCGTTTTAATCATTTCTCACTTGAAAGATAATGGTTATTATAACAGAAGTATGGTATCAGTAGTGCTTCATAAAGTTGAGCTTGTTCTCTGCCTTTTCGCTTTTTTTATCCACTGTATCGTATTAAGGATGTATAGTTTCCTGCATTGTCATTCCCCAAGAACCAATATAAATCTTTCCTAACTTTAGGTCCCATTTGTACTTCATATGTTTTTGGGTAGAGCATGATACTAAGCTGTATGTCATCTTTTTGCATTTATACATTGGCATACATTTTATTGTATGTGTCTCTGCATTGCCCCTTGCATTATTCTGCCTGTGTTTATGTGAACCACTTTTGAGATGAAAATAATAATAAAATAAAATTCCTGTTACTAGTTTGGGTACTTTCAATAGAAGATGGAGTATTGTCGATAGTAATCTAGGGGCATATTATCAACAAATAGCTATATTTATCTCTATGTAAGCTTAGCGGCAATTTTTTTATCGCTGCGCATCACCGGATTTTATCGCTGAGATAACGTGCTGTTAGCAACGTTTATCTCAAAAGCGATAAAACTCCAGGCGATAGCGTCAACATCATCCGTGAATATCGCTGAGAATACATCGATATTCACGCATTATCGCTAACAGGGTCTTAGCCATTATATCCACCTCCCATGGGATGTAATGGCTGAGAACTGGTCTGAGCGGGCGTTAGTTTTTGGAAATATTTGCGAAGTTGGAGATATTCACGCTTAGCGCAAATATTGGTAACAGGCGATTGCGAGGTTAGCGACTGCTTTCAGTCGCTAACAGGTTAGGAACGCCCACTTTGCATGTCATTTGCGATAAATATCGCTGACATGCAAAGCGGGCCCAAAATGGTCCCCGAATAAGCATGGGCTTAAAATTTGTTCAGTTCACGGAATTTGTGGATTTTCTGCAATTTCGCGGTCCGCGAATCTCCGGGACAGATTTTCAAAAACTGAAGTACATGAAGCACTTACAGGGTTACAGCAGGTGCCCAAGTTGAAGCTAATTTCTTTGTAACCATTTAAAAAATGGTTACAAAGAAATAAACTTCAACTTGGGCACCTGCTGTAACCCTGTAAGTGCTTCCTGAGCGGCGCTTCCAGAGTTGTTGCCTACTTGCAACTATTCTCTGACCCTGCTCTGACCCTCGAAGCAGGGTCAGAGAATAGTTACAAGTACGGCACAATGCTCCAGGCTGTCACAAAATTTAAACCACAACAGAAAGCACTTACAGATAAGGAAGCATGTGCTGGACTTGAAGCTCAAATTCAGTAACACATTAACCAGCCCCCGGTTGAGGCTGGGCAGGTGTGCTTTCTCCCCATAATCTACAGTGGTGCACCAGAGGGTGTTGTGATGAACCAGAAGGTGCAGTTGTGAACCAGAGGGCCCTGTGATGAACCAGAGGGTGGCAGTGGTGAACCAGAGGGTGCTGTGATGAACCGGAGAGTGGCAGTGATAAACCAGAGGGTGGCAGTGATGAACCAGAGGGTGACAGTGATGAACTCGAGGGTAGCAGTGGTGATCCAGAGGGTGGAACTGGTGAACCAGAGGGTGGAAGTGATGAACCAAAGGGTGGCAGTGATGAACCAGAGGGTGCTGTGATGAACCAGAGGGTGCTGTGATGAACCAGAGGGTGGCAGTGTGAACAAGAGGGAGCTGTGATGAACCAGAGGGTGGCTTTCATGAACCAGAGGGTGGCAGGGGTGAACCAGAGGGTGCTGTGATAAACCAGAGGATGGCAGTGATCAACCAGAGGGTGGCAGTCGTTAACCAGAGGGTGGCAGTGATGAACCAGCGGGTGGCACTGGTGAACCAGAGGGTGCTGTGATGAACCAGAGGGTGGCAGTGTTGAACCAGAGGGAGCTGTGATGAACCAGAGGGTGGCAGTGATGAACCAGAGGGTTGCAGTGGTGAACCAGACGGTGCTGTGATGAACCAGAGAATGGCAGTGACCATCCAGAGGGTGGCAGTCAAGAACCAGAGGGTGGCAGTGAGGAACCTGAGGGTGGCAGTGATGAACCAGAGGATGGCACCGGTGATCCAGAGGGTGCTGTGATGAACCAGAGGGTGACAGTGATGAAGCAGAGGGTGACAGTGGTGAATCAGAGGGTGGCAGTGGTGAGCCAGAGGGTGGTAGTGATGAACCAGAGGGTGCCAGTGATGAAACAGAGGGTGACAGTGATGAACCAGAGGGTGGCAGTGATGAACCAGTTGGTGGCAGGGGTGAACCAGAGGGTGACACTGGTGAACTAGAGGGTGGCAGTAGTGAACCAGAGGGTGGCAGTTATGAACCAGAGGGTGGCAGTTATGAACCAGAGGGTGGCAGTGATGAACCAGAGGGTGGCAGGGGTGAACCAGAGGGTGGCAGGGGTGAACCAGAGGGTGGCAGTGGTGAGCCAGAGGGTGGCAGTGATGAACCAGAGGGTGACAGTGGTGAACCAGAGGGTGCTGTGATGAACCAGATGGTGGCGGGGGTGTACCAGAGGTTGTCAATGGTGAATCAGAGGGTGGCAGTGGTGAGCCAGAGGGTGCTGTGCTGAACCAGCGGGTGGCAGTGGTGAACCAGACAGTGGCAGTGGTGAACCAGAGGGTGGCTGTGATGAACCAGAGGGTGGCAGTGATGAACCAGAGGGTGGCAGGGGTGAAAGAGAGGGTACTGTGATGAACAAGAGGGTGGCAGTGATGAACCAGAGGGTGGCAGTGGTGAACCAGAGGGTGGCAGTGATGAACTAGAGGGTGGCAGTGATGAACCAGATGGTGGCATGGGTGAACCAGAGGGTGGCAGTGGTGAACTAAAGGCTGGCAGTGGTGAACCAGATGGTGGCAATGATTAACCAGAATGTGGCAGTGATGAACCAGAGGGTAGCAGTGATGAACCAGAGGGTGGCAGGGGTGAACCAGAGGGTGACAGTGGTGAACCCGAGGGTGGCAGTGATGAACCAGAGGGTGGCCATAATGAACCAGAGGGCGACAGTGGTAAAACAGATGGTGGCAGGGGTGAACCAGAGGGTGTCAATGGTGAACCAGAGGGTGGCAGTGGTAAACCAGAGGGTACTGTGATGAACCAGAGGGTGGCAGTTGTGAACCAGAGGGTGGCAGTGATAAAACAGAGGGTGGCAGTGATGAAACAGAGGGTGGCAGGGGTGAACCAGAGGATGCTGTGATGAACAAGAGGGTGGCAGTGATGAACCAGAATGTGGCAGTGGTGAACCAGAGGGTGGCAGTGATGATCCAGAGGGTGGCAGTGGTGAAGCAAAGGGCGGCAGTGATGAACTAGAGGGTGGCAGTGATGAACTAGAGGGTGGCAGTGGTGAACCAGAGGGTGCTGTGATGAACCAGAGGGTGGCAGTGTGAACAAGAGGGAGCTGTGATGAACCAGAGGGTGGCTTTCATGAACCAGAGGGTGGCAGGGGTGAACCAGAGGGTGCTGTGATAAACCAGAGGATGGCAGTGATCAACCAGAGGGTGGCAGTCGTTAACCAGAGGGTGGCAGTGATGAACCAGCGGGTGGCACTGGTGAACCAGAGGGTGCTGTGATGAACCAGAGGGTGGCAGTGTTGAACCAGAGGGAGCTGTGATGAACCAGAGGGTGGCAGTGATGAACCAGAGGGTTGCAGTGGTGAACCAGACGGTGCTGTGATGAACCAGAGAATGGCAGTGACCATCCAGAGGGTGGCAGTCAAGAACCAGAGGGTGGCAGTGAGGAACCTGAGGGTGGCAGTGATGAACCAGAGGATGGCACCGGTGATCCAGAGGGTGCTGTGATGAACCAGAGGGTGACAGTGATGAAGCAGAGGGTGACAGTGGTGAATCAGAGGGTGGCAGTGGTGAGCCAGAGGGTGGCAGTGATGAACCAGAGGGTGCCAGTGATGAAACAGAGGGTGACAGTGATGAACCAGAGGGTGGCAGTGATGAACCAGTTGGTGGCAGGGGTGAACCAGAGGGTGACACTGGTGAACTAGAGGGTGGCAGTAGTGAACCAGAGGGTGGCAGTTATGAACCAGAGGGTGGCAGTGATGAACCAGAGGGTGGCAGTGATGAACCAGAGGGTGGCAGGGGTGAACCAGAGGGTGGCAGGGGTGAACCAGAGGGTGGCAGTGGTGAGCCAGAGGGTGGCAGTGATGAACCAGAGGGTGACAGTGGTGAACCAGAGGGTGCTGTGATGAACCAGATGGTGGTGGGGGTGTACCAGAGGTTGTCAATGGTGAATCAGAGGGTGGCAGTGGTGAGCCAGAGGGTGCTGTGCTGAACCAGCGGGTGGCAGTGGTGAACCAGACAGTGGCAGTGGTGAACCAGAGGGTGGCTGTGATGAACCAGAGGGTGGCAGTGATGAACCAGAGGGTGGCAGGGGTGAAAGAGAGGGTACTGTGATGAACAAGAGGGTGGCAGTGATGAACCAGAGGGTAGCAGTGGTGAACCAGAGGGTGGCAGTGATGAACTAGAGGGTGGCAGTGATGAACTAGAGGGTGGCAGTGATGAACCAGAGGGTGGCAGTGGTGAACTAGAGGTTGCAGTGATGAACCAGAGGGTGGCAGTGATGAACCAGAGGATGGCAGTGGTGAACCAGAGGGAGCTGTGATGAAACAGAGGGTGTTAGTGATGAACCAGAGGGTGGCAGTGGTGAACCAGAGGGTGCTGTGATGAACCAGAGGATGGCAGTGATCAACTAGAGGATGGCAGTCGTGAACCGGGGGGTGGCAGTGATGAGCCAGAGGGTGGCAGTAATGAACCAGAGGGTGGCAGTGATGAACCAGAGGGTGGCAGTGATGAACCAGAGGATGGCAGTGGTAAACCAGAGGTTGTTGTGATGAACCAGTGGGTGGCAGTGATGAACCAGAGGGTGACAGTGATGATCCAGAGGGTGGCAGTGGTGAACCAGAGGGTGACAGTGATGATCCAGATGGTGGCAGTGGTGAACCAGAGGCTGGCAGTGGTGAACCAGAGGGTGGCAGTGGTGAACCAGAGGGTGGCAGTGATGAACCATAGGGTGACAGTGATGAACCAGAGGGTGACAGTGATGAACCAGAGGGTGGCAGTGGTGAACCAGAGGGTGCTGTTATGAACAAGAGGGTGGCAGGAATGAACCAGAGGGTGACAGTGATGAACCAGAGGGTGGCATTGGTGAACCAGAGGGTGCTGTGATGAACCAAAGGGTGGCAGTGATGAACCAGAGGGTGTCAGTGATGAACCAGTTGGTGGCAGGGGTGAACCAGAGGGTGACAGTGATGAACTAGAGGGTGGCAGTAGTGAACCAGAGGGTGGCAGTGATGAACCAGAGGGTGGCAGTGATGAACCAGAGGGTGGCAGTGATGAACCAGAGGGTGGCAGGGGTGAACCAGAGGGTGGCAGGGGTGAACCAGAGGGTGGCAGTGGTGAGCCAGAGGGTGGCAGTGATGAACCAGAGGGTGACAGTGGTGAACCAGAGGGTGCTGTGATGAACCAGATGGTGGCGGGGGTGTACCAGAGGTTGTCAATGGTGAATCAGATGGTGGCAGTGGTGAGCCAGAGGGTGCTGTGCTGAGCCAGCGGGTGGCAGTGGTGAACTAGACAGTGGCAGTGGTGAACCAGAGGGTGGCTGTGATGAACCAGAGGGTGGCAGTGATGAACCAGAGGGTGGCAGGGGTGAAAGAGAGGGTACTGTGATGAACAAGAGGGTGGCAGTGATGAACCAGAGGGTGGCAGTGGTGAACCAGAGGGTGGCAGTGATGAACTAGAGGGTGGCAGTGATGAACTAGAGGGTTGCAGTGATGAACCAGAGGGTGGCAGTGATGAACCAGAGGATGGCAGTGGTGAACCAGAGGGAGCTGTGATGAACCAGAGGGTGTTAGTGATGAACCAGAGGGTGGCAGTGGTGAACCAGAGGGTGCTGTGATGAACCAGAGGATGGCAGTGATCAACTAGAGGGTGGCAGTCGTGAACCGGGGGGTGGCAGTGATGAGCCAGAGGGTGGCAGTAATGAACCAGAGGGTGGCAGTGATGAACCAGAGGGTGGCAGTGATGAACCAGAGGATGGCAGTGGTACACCAGAGGTTGTTGTGATGAACCAGTGGGTGGCAGTGATGAACCAGAGGGTGACAGTGATGATCCAGAGGGTGGCAGTGGTGAACCAGAGGGTGACAGTGATGATCCAGATGGTGGCAGTGGTGAACCAGAGGCTGGCAGTGGTGAACCAGGGGGTGGCAGTGGTGAACCAGAGGGTGGCAGTGATGAACCATAGGGTGACAGTGATGAACCAGAGGGTGGCAGTGGTGAACCAGAGGGTGCTGTTATGAACAAGAGGGTGGCAGTAATGAACCAGAGGGTGACAGTGATGAACCAGAGGGTGGCATTGGTGAACCAGAGGGTGCTGTGATGAACCAAAGGGTGGCAGTGATGAACCAGAGGGTGGCAGTGATGAACCAGTTGGTGGCAGGGGTGAACCAGAGGGTGACAGTGATGAACTAGAGGGTGGCAGTAGTGAACCAGAGGGTGGCAGTGATGAACCAGAGGGTGGCAGTGATGAACCAGAGGGTGGCAGTGATGAACCAGAGGGTGGCAGGGGTGAACCAGAGGGTGGCAGGGGTGAACCAGAGGGTGGCAGTGGTGAGCCAGAGGGTGGCAGTGATGAACCAGAGGGTGACAGTGGTGAACCGGAGGGTGCTGTGATGAACCAGATGGTGGCGGGGGTGAACCAGAGGGTGTCAATGGTGAATCAGAGGGTGGCAGTGGTGAGCAGGAGGGTGCTGTGATGAATCAGACAGTGGCAGTGGTGAACCAGACAGTGGCAGTGGTGAACCCGAGGGTGGCTGTGATGAACCAGAGGGTGGCAGTGATGAACCAATGGGTGGCAGGGGTGAAAGAGAGGGTACTGTGATGAACAAGAGGGTGGCAGTGATGAACCTGAGGGTGGCAGTGGTGAACCAGAGTACGCCAGTGATGAATCAGAGGGTGACAGTGATGATCCAGCGGGTGGCAGTGGTGAACCAGAGGGTGGCAGTGATGAACTAGAGGGTGGCAGTGATGAACCAGAGGGTGGCAGTGGTGAACTAGAGGTTGCAGTGATGAACCAGAGGGTGGCAGTGATGAACCAGAGGGTGGCAGTGGTGAACCAGGGGGAGCTGTGATGAACCAGAGGGTGTCAGTGATGAACCAGAGGGTGGCAGTGGTGAACCAGAGGGTGCTGTGATGAACCAGAGGATGGCAGTGATCAACTAGAGGGTGGCAGTCGTGAACCGGAGGGTGGCAGTGATGAGCCAGAGGGTGGCAGTAATGAACCAGAGGGTGGCAGTGATGAACCATAGGGTGGCAGTGATGAACCAGAGGATGGCAGTGGTAAACCAGAGGTTGTTGTGATGAACCAGTGGGTGGCAGTGATGAACCAGAGGGTGACAGTGATGATCCAGAGGGTGGCAGTGGTGAACTGGAGGGTGACAGTGATGATCCAGAGGGTGGCAGTGGTGAACCAGAGGCTGGAAGTGGTGAACCAGAGGGTGGCAGTGGTGAACCAGAGGGTGGCAGTGATGAACCATAGGGTGACAGTGATGAACCAGAGGGTGGCAGTGGTGAACCAGAGGGTGCTGTGATGAACCAGAGGGTGGCAGTGATGAACCAGAGGGTGACAGTGATGAACCAGAGGGTGGCAGTGGTGAACCAGAGGGTGACAGTGATGATCCAGAGGGTGGCAGTGGTGAACCAGAGGGTGACAGTGATGAACCAGAGGGTGACAGTGATGAACCAGAGGGTGGCAGTGGTGAACCAGAGGGTGCTGTTATGAACCAGAGGGTGGCAGTAATGAACCAGAGGGTGACAGTGATGAACCAGAGGGTGGCATTGGTGAACCAGAGGGTGCTGGTATGAACCAAAGGGTGGCAGTGATGAACCAGAGGGTGGCAGTGATGAACCAGTTGGTGGCAGGGGTGAACCAGAGGGTGACAGTGATGAACTAGAGGGTGGCAGTGGTGAACCAGAGGGTGCTGTGATGAACCAGAGGATGGCAGTGATCAACTAGAGGGTGGCAGTCGTGAACCGGGGGGTGGCAGTGATGAGCCAGAGGGTGGCAGTAATGAACCAGAGGGTGGCAGTGATGAACCAGAGGGTGGCAGTGATGAACCAGAGGATGGCAGTGGTACACCAGAGGTTGTTGTGATGAACCAGTGGGTGGCAGTGATGAACCAGAGGGTGACAGTGATGATCCAGAGGGTGGCAGTGGTGAACCAGAGGGTGACAGTGATGATCCAGATGGTGGCAGTGGTGAACCAGAGGCTGGCAGTGGTGAACCAGAGGGTGGCAGTGGTGAACCAGAGGGTGGCAGTGATGAACCATAGGGTGACAGTGATGAACCAGAGGGTGGCAGTGGTGAACCAGAGGGTGCTGTTATGAACAAGAGGGTGGCAGTAATGAACCAGAGGGTGACAGTGATGAACCAGAGGGTGGCATTGGTGAACCAGAGGGTGCTGTGATGAACCAAAGGGTGGCAGTGATGAACCAGAGGGTGGCAGTGATGAACCAGTTGGTGGCAGGGGTGAACCAGAGGGTGACAGTGATGAACTAGAGGGTGGCAGTAGTGAACCAGAGGGTGGCAGTGATGAACCAGGGGGTGGCAGTGATGAACCAGAGGGTGGCAGTGATGAACCAGAGGGTGGCAGGGGTGAACCAGAGGGTGGCAGGGGTGAACCAGAGGGTGGCAGTGGTGAGCCAGAGGGTGGCAGTGATGAACCAGAGGGTGACAGTGGTGAACCGGAGGGTGCTGTGATGAACCAGATGGTGGCGGGGGTGAACCAGAGGGTGTCAATGGTGAATCAGAGGGTGGCAGTGGTGAGCAGGAGGGTGCTGTGATGAACCAGACAGTGGCAGTGGTGAACCAGACAGTGGCAGTGGTGAACCCGAGGGTGGCTGTGATGAACCAGAGGGTGGCAGTGATGAACCAATGGGTGGCAGGGGTGAAAGAGAGGGTACTGTGATGAACAAGAGGGTGGCAGTGATGAACCTGAGGGTGGCAGTGGTGAACCAGAGTACGCCAGTGATGAATCAGAGGGTGACAGTGATGATCCAGCGGGTGGCAGTGGTGAACCAGAGGGTGGCAGTGATGAACTAGAGGGTGGCAGTGATGAACCAGAGGGTGGCAGTGGTGAACTAGAGGTTGCAGTGATGAACCAGAGGGTGGCAGTGATGAACCAGAGGGTGGCAGTGGTGAACCAGGGGGAGCTGTGATGAACCAGAGGGTGTCAGTGATGAACCAGAGGGTGGCAGTGGTGAACCAGAGGGTGCTGTGATGAACCAGAGGATGGCAGTGATCAACTAGAGGGTGGCAGTCGTGAACCGGAGGGTGGCAGTGATGAGCCAGAGGGTGGCAGTAATGAACCAGAGGGTGGCAGTGATGAACCATAGGGTGGCAGTGATGAACCAGAGGATGGCAGTGGTAAACCAGAGGTTGTTGTGATGAACCAGTGGGTGGCAGTGATGAACCAGAGGGTGACAGTGATGATCCAGAGGGTGGCAGTGGTGAACCGGAGGGTGACAGTGATGATCCAGAGGGTGGCAGTGGTGAACCAGAGGCTGGAAGTGGTGAACCAGAGGGTGGCAGTGGTGAACCAGAGGGTGGCAGTGATGAACCATAGGGTGACAGTGATGAACCAGAGGGTGGCAGTGGTGAACCAGAGGGTGACAGTGATGAACCAGAGGGTGGCAGTGGTGAACCAGAGGGTGACAGTGATGATCCAGAGGGTGGCAGTGGTGAACCAGAGGGTGACAGTGATGATCCAGAGGGTGGCAGTGGTGAACCAGAGGCTGGCAGTGGTGAACCAGAGGGTGACAGTGATGAACCAGAGGGTGGCAGTGGTGAACCAGAGGGTGCTGTTATGAACCAGAGGGTGGCAGTAATGAACCAGAGGGTGACAGTGATGAACCAGAGGGTGGCATTGGTGAACCAGAGGGTGCTGTGATGAACCAAAGGGTGGCAGTGATGAACCAGAGGGTGGCAGTGATGAACCAGTTGGTGGCAGGGGTGAACCAGACGGTGACAGTGATGAACTAGAGGGTGGCAGTAGTGAACCAGAGGGTGGCAGTGATGAACCAGAGGGTGGCAGTGATGAACCAGAGGGTGGCAGTGATGAACCAGAGGGTGGCAGGGGTGAACCAGAGGGTGGCAGGGGTGAACCAGAGGGTGGCAGTGGTGAGCCAGAGGGTGGCAGTGATGAACCAGAGGGTGACAGTGGTGAACCGGAGGGTGCTGTGATGAACCATATGGTGGCGGGGGTGAACCAGAGGGTGTCAATGGTGAATCAGAGGGTGGCAGTGGTGAGCTGGAGGGTGCTGTGATGAACCAGACAGTGGCAGTGGTGAACCAGACAGTGGCAGTGGTGAACCAGAGGGTGGCTGTGATGAACCAGAGGGTGGCAGTGATGAACCAGAGGGTGGCAGGGGTGAAAGAGAGGGTACTGTGATGAACAAGAGGGTGGCAGTGATGAACCAGAGGGTGGCAGTGGTGAACCAGAGTACGCCAGTGATGAATCAGAGGGTGACAGTGATGATCCAGAGGGTGGCAGTGGTGAACCAGAGGGTGGCAGTGATGAACTAGAGGGTGGCAGTGATGAACCAGAGGGTGGCAGTGGTGAACTAGAGGTTGCAGTGATGAACCAGAGGGTGGCAGTGATGAACCAGAGGGTGGCAGTGGTGAACCAGAGGGAGCTGTGATGAACCAGAGGGTGTCAGTGATGAACCAGAGGGTGGCAGTGGTGAACCAGAGGGTGCTGTGATGAACCAGAGGATGGCAGTGATCAACTAGAGGGTGGCAGTCGTGAACCGGAGGGTGGCAGTGATGAGCCAGAGGGTGGCAGTAATGAACCAGAGGGTGGCAGTGATGAACCATAGGGTGGCAGTGATGAACCAGAGGATGGCAGTGGTAAACCAGAGGTTGTTGTGATGAACCAGTGGGTGGCAGTGATGAACCAGAGGGTGACAGTGATGATCCAGAGGGTGGCAGTGGTGAACCGGAGGGGGACAGTGATGATCCAGAGGGTGGCAGTGGTGAACCAGAGGCTGGAAGTGGTGAACCAGAGGGTGGCAGTGGTGAACCAGAGGGTGGCAGTGATGAACCATAGGGTGACAGTGATGAACCAGAGGGTGGCAGTGATGAACCAGAGGGTGACAGTGATGAACCAGAGGGTGGCAGTGGTGAACCAGAGGGTGACAGTGATGATCCAGAGGGTGGCAGTGGTGAACCAGAGGCTGGCAGTGGTGAACCAGAGGGTGACAGTGATGAACCAGAGGGTGGCAGTGGTGAACCAGAGGGTGCTGTTATGAACCAGAGGGTGGCAGTAATGAACCAGAGGGTGACAGTGATGAACCAGAGGGTGGCATTGGTGAACCAGAGGGTGCTGTGATGAACCAAAGGGTGGCAGTGATGAACCAGAGGGTGGCAGTGATGAACCAGTTGGTGGCAGGGGTGAACCACAGGGTGACAGTGATGAACTAGAGGGTGGCAGTAGTGAACCAGAGGGTGGCAGTGATGAACCAGAGGGTGGCAGTGATGAACCAGAGGGTGGCAGTGATGAACCAGAGGGTGGCAGGGGTGAACCAGAGGGTGGCAGGGGTGAACCAGAGGGTGGCAGTGGTGAGCCAGAGGGTGGCAGTGATGAACCAGAGGGTGACAGTGGTGAACCGGAGGGTGCTGTGATGAACCATATGGTGGCGGGGGTGAACCAGAGGGTGTCAATGGTGAATCAGAGGGTGGCAGTGGTGAGCTGGAGGGTGCTGTGATGAACCAGACAGTGGCAGTGGTGAACCAGACAGTGGCAGTGGTGAACCAGAGGGTGGCTGTGATGAACCAGAGGGTGGCAGTGATGAACCAGAGGGTGGCAGGGGTGAAAGAGAGGGTACTGTGATGAACAAGAGGGTGGCAGTGATGAACCAGAGGGTGGCAGTGGTGAACCAGAGTACGCCAGTGATGAATCAGAGGGTGACAGTGATGATCCAGAGGGTGGCAGTGGTGAACCAGAGGGTGGCAGTGATGAACTAGAGGGTGGCAGTGATGAACCAGAGGGTGGCAGTGGTGAACTAGAGGTTGCAGTGATGAACCAGAGGGTGGCAGTGATGAACCAGAGGGTGGCAGTGGTGAACCAGAGGGAGCTGTGATGAACCAGAGGGTGTCAGTGATGAACCAGAGGGTGGCAGTGGTGAACCAGAGGGTGCTGTGATGAACCAGAGGATGGCAGTGATCAACTAGAGGGTGGCAGTCGTGAACCGGAGGGTGGCAGTGATGAGCCAGAGGGTGGCAGTAATGAACCAGAGGGTGGCAGTGATGAACCATAGGGTGGCAGTGATGAACCAGAGGATGGCAGTGGTAAACCAGAGGTTGTTGTGATGAACCAGTGGGTGGCAGTGATGAACCAGAGGGTGACAGTGATGATCCAGAGGGTGGCAGTGGTGGACCGGAGGGTGACAGTGATGATCCAGAGGGTGGCAGTGGTGAACCAGAGGCTGGAAGTGGTGAACCAGAGGGTGGCAATGGTGAACCAGAGGGTGGCAGTGATGAACCATAGGGTGACAGTGATGAACCAGAGGGTGGCAGTGATGAACCAGGGGGTGACAGTGATGAACCAGAGGGTGGCATTGGTGAACAAGAGGGTGCTGTGATGAACCAAAGGGTGGCAGTGATGAACCAGATTTTGACAGTGAAGAACCAGAGGGTGACAATGGTGAACCAGAGGGTGGCAGTGTTGAACAAGAGGGTGGCAGTGATGAACCAGAGGGTGCTAGTGGTAAACCATAGGGTGGCAGTGATGAACCAGAGGGTGGCAGTGATGAACCAGAGGGTGGCACTGCTAAACTGCCCGGGAGCCCTGTGGGTGTGAGCCCCTGCGCTGCTGAGCTGCCCAGGGGTTGTGAGCCCATGCGCTACTGAACTGCCCTGGGGCCCAGTGGGTGTGAGCCCCCGTGCTGCTGAACTGCCCCGGAGCCCTCTCAGTGTGTAAATCATTTGTGCTCAATTGCTTGGGAGGCCTCGGGGAGTGAGCACACATTGTGCTAAGTGTCCTCCTGCCCCCAGTACATATATACCCATACCGCACAGCACCATTATGCTCTTGCACCATGAAGTCTGGTGCCTGGATGCTCCTGATCCGTGTAGGTGGTACCACCGTCTGGTGCAGTCAAAATGTAAAGTCATAACTTACTACACAGCACCAATAAACACGTGTCCCCCCTGGCACCTGTATGCGCATGTACCAGGTGTGGAGCACCCGCATGCCACTGCACCCTACTGTCTATACTTAACAAAGAAGGGAGGTAGAGTATAAAGTAGGATTCCTACTCCACGGGCACTGATAAATAAACAAGGAGAATCCTACTACCAGTGTGAAAGGGAAAAAGGGGGGGACCACTCAGTGTTGTGTAAAATACCCCTCACACACCAACAGGCCCCTTGGTGTCATGCTTCATCATCGGGGTCTTCGCACCCCGCTAAGGGGATGCGGCACGCTACGACCTGCGACTACGCGGGAGCGTTGACAAATCAGACTATGTGTGGTGTGTGTTGAGTGCAAGTGAAGGGGTTTAGATGTGAGTGGGAGGTGTAGTGAAAAATTAAAAAGTACCTGGCTAGTGGGTAAAATGAAAAAACTTTATTTCGTACCCCTGGCTGGTGCTATTAAAAAATGTGCAAAAGAACGAGGTTTTTTGTCTTAATTAGGGACAGAACCTCTGGTGTGCATCGACATGTTTCGGTACAGGTGTACCTTCTTCAGGACGGGGCACAACTCCCAACCCTACTCACGTTTTTCTAAGGAAAATGGGTTTATTTTAATTTTTCTAAAAAGTGATTACACTCATTAAAGACGGCTACAATGTGCCTACAGCGGTTCTCTGGAACATGTAATTACATGTCTTATGGTCTTAGTTGACTATTGCCTCATGAGCAAGTCCTGAGCATCAAGGTAGGTAGGTGGATCCACAATGAAATCCGCCTGTATTGGCCTCCTTCTACCACCCTGTGCCGCAGCACAGGGTGGTAGAAGGAGGCCAATACAGGCGGATTTCATTGTGGATCCACCTACCTACCTTGATGCTCAGGACTTGCTCATGAGGCAATAGTCAACTAAGACCATAAGACATGTAATTACATGTTCCAGAGAACAGCACAGGGTGGTAGAAGGAGGCCAATACAGGCGGATTTCATTGTGGATCCACCTACCTACCTTGATGCTCAGGACTTGCTCATGAGGCAATAGTCAACTAAGACCATAAGACATGTAATTACATGTTCCAGAGAACCGCTGTAGGCACATTGTAGCCGTCTTTAATGAGTGTAATCACTTTTTAGAAAAATTAAAATAAAACCCATTTTCCTTAGAAAAACGTGAGTAGGGTTGGGAGTTGTGCCCCGTCCTGAAGAAGGTACACCTGTACCGAAACATGTCGACGCACACCAGAGGTTCTGTCCCTAATTAAGACAAAAAACCTCGTTCTTTTGCACATTTTTTAACAGCACCAGCCAGGGGTACGAAATAAATTTTTTTCATTTTACCCACTAGCCAGGTACTTTTTAATTTTTCAGTACACCTCCCACTCACATCTAAACCCCTTCACTTGCACTCAACACACACCACACATAGTCTGATTTGTCAACGCTCCCGCGTAGTCGCAGGTCGTAGCATGCCGCATCCCCTTAGCGGGGTGCGAAGACCCCGATGATGAAGCATGACACCAAGGGGCCGGTTGGTGTGTGAGGGGTATTTTACACAACACTGAGTGGTCCCCCCCTTTTTCCCTTTCACACTGCACCCTACTGCCCAGAGCCAGCATAAGCCTGTACGGGGCAGTTTAGTATGAGATGGGACATTGTCCAGCAGCAGCAGCTGCATGTGCCTGAACCCACTGAGCAGGATCAGAATGGCTTTGTACCAACATGCGCAGCCGAGCTATCTTGGACATTTGAAGGATTCTGGGGTCCTGTGCCAAACTTATTTTTGCATCCATGAGTTTCCCGAGTGCCATCCCCGTGTAGCTCCTGTGACCAGGAGGCTGCTTTCTCCTCATCTGCTGCTCTGCTCGGTCTCTGACCCTTTATAAACAAGATGCATGTGAACTCGCATAGAAGCCCAGCCCGTTTGGCCCCATCCACCACACACTAGCGGTATGAAACGTCTTCCCACCAGTCCCACTATAATGGCCAGCTCACTCAAGGTACCTCGGCGCCTTTTGGCGTGCTGGCAAAGTTACAGGCACACGTGGTCACATATTTGTGCAAATGGCACAAAAATACGCGAGTTTGCTGGAAAATTCAAGAACTCACTGACTTTTTTTGCAATTTCGCACGAATTCGCGGACTGCGAATTTGCAAATGTTGCCCATGCTGAGCCCCAAACCGCTCGCTATCGCCTACAAGCTGTCACTAACTGCTGTTAGCATCAGCTTGCTAATAGTGTGATAGAATTATCGTCGCTTAGCGGCAAAAAACGGCCGCTAAAGCAGAGATCATTTCATATCGCCACCCTTGATAATATGCCCCATAGTTTTATTACAAGACAAGGGCATTGCCAATTGGAGCTCAGGGTTTCAGTGGTGCACTGGGCCACTTCCTATGAGAGCCTGGAGTCCAAAGTGGTAACACGGACACTGTATATGATACTCTGGGGTGCTTCAGTAGCATACTTGGGCTGTTTCTATGATGGTCTGGGATGGCCTTTCAATAATTGACCATGACCTGTCCTACAGGATCCCGAGTGGCCTTCAGTGGTAGATGAGGGCACTGCCAAAGTCACTCTAGTGTTCTTCAGGTTTAATCCACAGGTCTGATTTCCAGTGTGACAAACAGGTTATACTGTCACAAAAAAGGTGGCTATCCAGTCCACCTGATCACAAATGCACTTCATCCTACACCATAAGTTATAAAGCAGATAGGACAGCCAGCACTTTTAAGATGGCATAAACCTGTTCGCAAACTCAAAATCACGCCCTATGGCATTTCCTAAAACAGCCTAGGTTATTGATCTTGATCTTGGGTTAGAGCACTGCTAAGAATGTTCAGTAGTAGGTAAGAGTACAGCCTCTGGTGCCTAGAGTTTGTCAGTGGTAGACTATGGCATTGCCAATAGTAGCATGGGTTCTGCAGTTGTTGCCTAATTTTGTCGAGGGGCATGCAAAAGAAGACTAGAGCATTGCCTAGGATAGGCTGAAGCTCTTCAGCTGTAGATAAGGGCTAAGCATGGGCAGATTTTGCAGATTTGCAATCCGCGAATTTGCGGATTTGCGAATTTTCGGATTGCAAAAATCCGCAAAATCCGCGAATTCTCGCGGATTTTGCGGATTTTTTTTTCTTTGTGTTCGCTCGGGTTTCTGCAAGTTCGCGAGGGTTTCGTACAATTTCGCAAATTGAGAACTAACTTGTCGGGTCGCCAGTTTTGCGAACTTGTTGTTTCTACGTGCCCAGCCTGTTTGCAAGCCTTTCTTCATCACTGCCACCCTCTGTCACCACTGGCAATCTCCTTGTTCACCCATGCCACCCTCTGGCTCATCCATGTCACCCTCTGTGTCATCACAGCACCCTCTGGTTCACCAGTGTACATTATTGGGGGAAAGCAAAGCACTGCCATCCTCTGTCAACACTGGCACTCTGGTTCACCCATTCCACCCTCTGGCTGGCACACCCATGCCACCCTCGGTGTCATCACAGCACCCTCTGGTTGACCAGTGAGTGTACATTATTGTGGCAAAGCAAAGCACACCTGCTAAGTGCTTTAAGTTTTGCAAAATTAAATTACAACAACACCTGCCCTGCCCCAACTGACATTAATGAAGGCTGGCAACTGCTTGTCTGCTCCCTTTACTTTGTGTTGCAATGTAATTTTTTTTAACAGGATCTTTGTTGGCAATGGCATACTTGTAACTATTCTGTGACTGTCAGAGCAGGGTCACACAATAGTTGCAAGTAGGCAACCGAATTCTGGAGGGCCCCTTCAGGAAGCACTACAGGGAATGGTTACAAATGATGAGCTTGAACTTTTGCACCTGCTAATTGGTTTTGCTTTTGCAAAAATCGTTTTTCAGTAATTTCGCACTATTCGCGAGGCGCTGGACAAATTTACTGGATGATGCTGATGACTTCTTCGACCCAGTTGTGCTCAGTGTTGACATTTTCCGCATTGGTGTGTCGCCCAGACTCTCAGTGTGCCTCCTATGTGTTGCGGAGGGTTTGGTGCTGCCAGGGGAACTGGGTGCAACCGGACAAATGTCTGACGCTTCTACCTCCCCGTCATCTTCAGATGAAACATCTAGTACAGGTATATTTTGGCCACTTGCCCTTTGGGATTGCTTTCCCTCGATGTTTGCTAGGTGCGCATACCATTCTTCACCGTGCATTCTTTTAAGATGACCTATCTGGCCTCCGGTACCATAGTTGGTACCAGGCTTACCACGGCTAACTCTAGTCTGCCAAATGGAACAAATGGCTTCAAAATGGCCGCTTGACCCCATCCACATGGCTAGGACCTGCAGGACCATGCCTCAAAATGGCCCCCCACCAACATAGCCAGCCCCCAACACCACCCCAAAAAGTCGAAAAACACACACAAAAATCACCACAAACAAACAACATCAACTTATCAACTTACTTGTGAAATCAAATTTCGAATCCAAAAGTAATCCAAAAGGCCTCAAATCCAAATATCCAGCAGCATCCACAAAAAGTAATCCTTCCCAGTCAAGATCGAATTCAAAGTGGCCAGGAAATGGACTAAGCAATGGGAGGAGCTTGCTGGACAGGAACAGGAAGTTGGAGACTGGGGCACTTCCTTCACCCCACCCCAATGGGAGGAGCTTGCTGGACAGGAACAGGAAGTTGGAGACTGGGCCACTTCCTTCACCCCTCCCCAATTGTAATTTTTGTAATTTCGCAAGTGCAAGATTGTTGCTGCCCGCGCCGCGGGCCGCGAGCAGTGCGAACACAAGCAAAAAAATCTGCAGCGCGCGGATTTGCAGATTTTTGGTAAATCCGCGAGAGTTCGCGGATTGCGGATTTACCGAAAATCCGCAAAATCCAGGAGCGGAACGGATTTTACGCCCACACTTAATTAGGGCATTGCCAACGGTAGCCCAGAGACCATTGGTAGTTGACCAGGGTATTTCCTACCATAGCCTGGGGTCTTTCAATAGTAGAGTAAGACATTGCATCACATAGCCTGAAGTCCTTCAATAGCAGGATTGGGCATTGCCTACCACACTTTGAGGTCCTTCAGGACCAGAAAGGGGCATTGCTAGGTAGCCTAGGATCCTTCAATGATAGACTAGACTATTGCCTATGGTACCATGGTGCCCGTCAGAGGTAGAGTAGGGCACTGTTAGTGGTAACCTTGGGTTCTTCAGTGGTTTAGTGGGGCGTTGCCAACAATAGCCATGGGTCCTTGGGCAGTTGAGTAGTGCATTGCATATGTTAGCCTGGTGTTCTTCAATACTCATCTGGAGCAGTTCATGTGGTAAGCTGGGGGTCTTGGTGATGGTGATAGAGTAGTACATTGCATAGAGTAGTTTAGGGCCTTTCAATGGCTGACTATGGCATTGGATTACATACTTGAGCCTGGGGTTCTACAATGTGTTTCCGGTGGGAGTTTGAATGTGCAATCTGAAAGAAACACGTCATTTCTTCAGAAAGGTGATAAGTGGACAGGTTCAGAAGAAGATTGTTTGAGTGGGGAATATTTGAACAATATGTGCAAACTAAATTGAAAAAATGTAGTACCTACATTTTACTATTTGGTGAAACTTATGCTTTAGTAAATCAATGATTTTTATTGTTGGTCTATAAAGTAACACATCTTCCTTTGTTTGCTTTCTTTCTTGCTAAGGTGGAGATTTTCCAGGCCGTCCTTCTCAGATTGACCGTCACCAGCACTGCCAGGTCCCCAGCTCTGGAACCACAATCCAGAGAGAGTGAATGGGCCATGGGAAGATCATCTAACCTCCAAAGTCCAGGCTAACCTTGTTATCCAATGTCTCTCTAATTAATTGTCCTTATGGTTTACCTAGTGTTGTATTATAAATTAACAAGACCCTCTGTGTATTTGTTGAATAAAGGTTATTACAGGGTTGGCACACATTCAATAAATGCTGAATACTTTTTCTAGCTTATGCTTCCCTGCCTCTCCATTGACTCCTGCATACATGTTTTTGGCCATTACCTTGGTGTATCCCTTTCCAGTGCACTGTTACAGCTGGAACTACTTACCTTCAGTGAGAAAGTTGTGATATGTGTCAGTCATAATCCTGATTCTGCAAGATGAATCTCTTGACAAGGAGAGCATTGAGATCCAGACCCTGATTAAATAAAGAGGGTTTGGTCCCTCAGCACACTACAAAGAGGATGTTGTCTTTTTTTTCAAAATCTATATTGATGAATATCTCATACATCTTACTGATCCTGATAAGCTGAACTGCAAACCCCTCAATGCACACGACCATTGCTCACACTGTTTCTCAGTGTCCTGCTGTGACCTATCACTCTGATCAAGTGCAGCCAATAGCAGCATCTGTGGCAGACCTTTGCACTTTAGGGACATGCGCACTGGCATTGTTTTCTGCTGCCATCTGGTGGCAGTGATTGTGATGAAACCAACAACTGTCACTTCCCGCTTCTAAATTTTCCTTTTCGAATCGATCAAGTGCATATTTCATGCATAGTTTTCCATAATGATGTGTGCTTTAGTTTAATTTGGCAAAGCTTTGTACAAGAAAACATGCATTTGCAAAAATAATAATGAGGAAAGAGTAGGGTGACCAGGCGTCCCGGATTTGCCCAGACGGTCCCGGTAATTAGCCAGCTGTCCTGACAGATTTCAGGAAATTGAGATCCTGTCCTGGTTTTTAGAGAGGGTCGAATGAAAACGGCGAGAGGTGTTTTTTTATGTTTTGCAGAGCAGGGATAGTTAGCAGTTGTTTCAAGTAAGCAATTTAATTAATAGGCAAACAACTGGGTTTAAAACATTGCATTTTATGTATGTTCTAACTGCCTTTTCTGTAATTCTCTGCTGAGGAGCTCTGTCATTCTGTCCGCTAGCTTGAAGAAAATTGTAGTCCTTCTTCTATTTTTGTGAAGTGTCTTGGTTTTTGACTTTAAAATTCTGGTCACCCTAGAAAAGAGGGTGTTTTTTGTGCGACAAGAATAGGTGTGATGGCGCTGACCGGCCTGATTGTCGCAAAGACAGTGCCCCCCACGCCCAAGAATAATGCTCACTCACACCGTCTTATCCAACATGAGACTAAGCCCTGAGTGATTTTTGTCTTGTTTATTTATATCCTCTGGCCACGCTCCGCTGGGTGGGTCAAGGGTCATCCAGGGGTATTGGGGTTGTTACTGCATCCCTCCAGTGTTCAACCAGTCTTCTTTGGATCTTTGGGTGGCACACACAAACTCACAGCCATTGGCTGGGTGTTCAATTTGTACATAGGTTGAAGGAATGGCTCATATTTCCACCTGGTGCTGATATGGCTTCTTGGCCGCCGTCCTTTCCTGAGGGCACCATGGGTTGGACTGGAGGCTGCATGGTGCTGACCTCACTTTTTGCCTTACAATGGGTGGCCTGATCCCCATCTCATTCGATCTTTCTTCTCGTTGTCTGGATTCATACCACTCTGCCCGTTCATAAGGGTCACCGATCCACCACTCTCTTGAATCATGACAAGTTCTGAGTCACAGTTTCTGTGTCCAGGCGAGTGGACACCATGGTCCTTTTGGTGGTTTGAGCTTTCTGATGCCTGCTTGCTTTATCATTGTTCCTCTTCCTTTGGCTTTGAGTTCCAGTGCAGTCAAGGATTGGATGGTATTGGATTGGGGATAGTGTCAGGTCCATCATGAGCACTGTGTTGGACAGTGAGTGGTGCTTTTGTACACCTGCAGGAATCTATGTGGTATTTTTCCAGATTGAAGCCTTTGTCAACCGCTAGGCTCATCGCTTTGTTCAATGCGCACATAAATCGTTCAACATATCCATTGGCCTAGGGCCACTGAAGAGTGAGTCTCAATGAATTCTTTAAACTCTGCTCCCTGAAAGCAGGGGCCATAGTCTGTATTTCTTTGGAGATGCCAAATGTCTAAAAAACTATTCAGGAAGAGGGTTGACCTTGAAGAAGCTGTTGATTCTGTGAGCTCTGTTATTGGGTACTTGGGGTATCCAACAACCAGCACTATTGCCAGGTGCACAACCGGGAAGCGGTTGAGGTCCAGGCTGACATTACTCCAGGGGAATATACAGATTTCTTCTGTGGCTCCCAGTGCCACTGGCCTGCTCATCATCTGACATGCCCTGCAGTTCTTCACCAGGTCATCAAATGATGCGCCCAGGCTGAGAAACCAGACCTTTTCTCTCAGGCGAGGCTTCTTCTTTGCTGTTCCCTGGTGACCTGTATGCTAGCTTGACAACTCTCTTGTGCAATGTGCTGGCATCACCATGTGGTGGCCTCTACAGAGTAAGCCGACAGGTGCTATACTCAGTTCATTTTGCACCCTCCACAGCTGAGATAACTGTTCCCTGACCTTGGGTATCCACTCGTTGGCATCTCTCAGGAAATATTCCATTACCACATTCCTCCTTGGAGGATGGTGAGGACCTTTTGGAGTGCTGCTTCTTCTTGGGCTGCTGAGCTCCTACACAGACACTAATTTTCATCAGGCATGACAACTCATAATCCGTCCGGAGTCTTCAATACCTGATGCAGTGGTCATTTGCAAAGTCTACTGACCTTCTAGGTATTGAGATAGGAAGCCAGCTAGATTCTTTTCTCCAAGGCCTTCTGCACCTGTAAAATGGTACCATTGAAGCTGCACCCCCCCATCGTGTGTTTGCTGCCAGCCCCACAGGGCTGGCATCAATCACCTGTACTGTTGCTCTCCATAGGCATCGTCGAGCAGGGCTTGCGTCACGTTGTTGAAAGTTTCGGCTTCTTTGTTGCTCCAGGACCACTTCACAGATGTCTTTGTCAGGGCTCAGAGCGGGTCCAAAAGTGTTGTGAGTCTGGGAAGAAATTAGGTGGGGAGGAGGCGAGGGGCCTGGTTTATGCTTTCTGACTACTTCCTGGGGTCTACTTTGATTTTGGTGACAGCATAGCCAAACATTAAATCTGTGGTAGACCGGAGGCAGTGGTGGTAGTGGTCCTCTGTGGTATATATTTTTGTCTTGGTTGGTGCTAGGGGTGGTCTGGGTTTTACGGGCTGATCCTGTTTGATACCAATGACATTCTTGGATGTTCCTGAGTCTATCTGTGCTCTGATGGCCATTCCATTTACTGCTTTGTGGCACACCAGCTGAGGCTTCCAGCTGCCTTTTGCCAGAGTGGTGTATGTAGAGCTTAATTTGAGCCAGTATCTATCAGTGGGAGCCACTGGCACTCATGTTTAAGGATGATCACACATGTTTCTGAATCGGCTCTTTCCCAAGAGTAAAAGAGAAAAAAACACAATAGAATGGTGGAGGAAGAGAAAGAAGAAAGCAGAGAATGTGGAAAGATCCAAGAGTGAGGAAGAGGGGCAGGGAGTGCCAGGTGGTGGATTACGGAGGCCTGAGGCAGATTCAAGAATATGCAGCCTCAGTATTCGGCATGCTGACCTGCGATAGTGCTGGCCATGGACTTCCACTGGCACTTATTCTCTTATAAATTAACAAGTGCATGACTTCAGGAAGAAATGTTCCTCTTCAGAGGGTTCTTCATTTGGATCTTGGCATGCGCATGCAGGGCAGCTCCAAACACTGCACCAGACCTCATCCTCAAGAGTGAGGGTCCAGGGCCAGTTTGCTGTTGACAGTTTGGCTCTTTCTTTACCTTTTCCACAGTTGTGTGGGACAGGCGCCTGTTGGATGCTCCTCCCTCCCACAATTCTGGCAAGCGTTCCCAGTGCTGCGCTCGGTGGTTCTCGACTGCCTCGGGGGGGTCTCTGTTTTAATCCCAAACCCATTTAGAAAAAAAGATTATAATTAAAAAAATTATTACAGATTTTTCTTATGTTCTGTTTTCACTTATTACTGTTTGTGGGCTGCATAAATACTTTTCACATTGGCTCTAAGTTAAGCCTTTTATCTCAAAATAAGCATGCAGTGCTGTTTGAAAAATGAGAAGGAAAGAATAAATTAAGTAGCTGGTCAATGTCCACGTCGACGTACAGGGGTCCATTCCTTTTGGAACTGAAGCCCTCACACACCCGAAAGGGTGTCGTGCTTCATCATGGGGCGATGCTCATCATAGGGCTGGCGCTGCAATGCCTGATGGGCACCTGCAAGCGACGTCTTAGATGGAGATCTTTTGTTCCAATGCCGTGTGTGAAGTGAGAAGTGGGGCTAGCAAGTGCAGATTGATGGTACAGTGAGTATGAAAGAAAATGGTCATATTAAAGAAGCCTAACTAAGGCCCTCATTAGGATGGTGGGTGGATTGCCCCCACCAGGCTGGCGGTAGCCACCGCCGGCCTGGCGGGGTCAATCCGCCCGCCATCCACTCCGGAATGACCCCCACCATATTAAGATGGCTGGGGGGTCAGCGGCGGACGGAAAGACCGTCCGCTGCTTTTCCGCCCCGGTCGCCTTGCGACCGGAGCGGAAAAATTTTAATATGGTGGCGGTGTCTGACAGACATCGCCAGCCATATTAGCATGGGCATTTTCCAATGCATTGCTGCCATGGAAAGGCATGCGGAGACACACTCCTGGGCCCGTTGCGGGCCCCCAGGGACTCCGGGGGGGTCGGGGGAGCACAGGGGGGTAACTATGGTACTCCCCAGCATTTCAAAGTAACACGTGGCAGGCAACGCACGGTGCCTATCACGTTGTGCTTTGTAATGCACAATATGTATCTTCAGAATTGCGGCTGGCGGTGCTTTTAGCACCGCCCACCACACCCCCGAGGCAGTTGAGCACCGCAATGCTAAAGATACAGGATGCGCCCGCCACTCTGGCGGGTGCATCCTTATACCCCCAACGGGACCCCCGCCATTATGGCGGGCGGTCCATACACACAACAAGATGGCGGGCGGACAAAGTCCGCCCGTCATCCTACTGAGCTCCTAGGTCTCTAACGTATTTGTCTGGATAAAAATGTGTGGACAGCAGTAAATACAATGATCTCTGATAGCTCTAAAATCAAGGTCTTAATATTTCGTGCCGTGTTAGTCAAAAATGATCAAGTGGCATTTCATCAGGACCAGAACAAATCTAATCTACACAGTAAATGGAATGCAATTCTTGTCCAGGATAATCCAGACACAGTAAACCTAATTGTGGTTTTAACTTAATGCAATGATTTTGAGAAGAACAGACTTAGAAGTAAGATAACAATGGGAATAGGTGACACTGTAGGGACACGCCAGCAAAGGCAAAATGTCTTTGTAGTGCAGCATGCGAAGGATTCAAAACATGCTGCTAAGGGGATACTGCAACTAGCACAGTGAAGTACACAGTCACACAGCAAACATGTGGCACACTTAAAGGTGAAGATAGGCAATTGGATTTCACACACGATGTATGAAGGACATATCACACCCAGTTATGGTGGCTTGTCAGTCTCCTCAAGTGGGGTCAGGATAAACACTTAATTAAGCATGCTGGAAGAAACAATCATTTGCAATGCAACAGTTCTTGCATTTGCACTCTTTATACTTACAGTCGCTGCTTAGGAGAAGAAAGGCTGGCCGTCAAAGAGGTACAGCTACTTCCAGCCTTTTCATAAGCTTGACTATAAGAACAAAGTGCATGTTTGCACACACCTTTCGGGTTTTCATTTACAATGCCAAGAACTTAAGCTCTTGCAAATGTGAGACCTATTGCATTGCAAATGCTTGTTGGGCTCTGATACGGAGGTGGCAGAAACAATAGGAAGACAGGAAATGTGACTCCAGGCCGTGCCTTTCAAAAGCAGGAGGGAGGAGGAGGCGGCTGCAGTCAAAACAGACCTCAGTCTTTGAATGCACAGCAAATGCGGCAAGACAGGAGCAAGATTTACAAGCCTGATTACAACGGAGCTACGTAAACCAGTGCTACATCTTAAAGAAAGGAATAGTGCACACAAGCTCTGAGCAACAACACATGTAACAGAGGCAGACCTTGAAAATGGGCGGAGCTTTTAAAGCCCATATCCTGAATACAGCATGTCTCGCAGAGACAGCCAATCGCTGTCCAGGATAAAAGGCCAGAAGTAACAAAGAAAAAAAGTAACAAAGGGAATAGAGTCAAAGCATGGAAAGAGGAAAAGGAGAGAAAAAAATTTAAGGACGCATACAGAAGAGAATGACAAAGAAACAAGGTATGAGGTATGAAGATGAGACAGAAGGAAACATGAAAAGAGAGACCTAAATAAAGAAGCAGAGAGAACAAAAGACATTAATAAGGCAAGCCCAAAATGAGAGAATGTTGAAGATAAAAGGTAGGTAAAAAAGGATGGGATAAAGGAAAAACAATGAAAGGAGAATGGAGAGTAAGAAAAAGTGAAAGGATAAAGAGAAAAAACAAAGGCAGATGGAAAGGAAGAAAGAAACAAAGCAAGAGAAAAAAGAAGAAAAGAGAAGAGAAAGGAATAAAGAGGTAGAGAGAAAGGAAGAAAACATGGGAAGAAGAGAGAAAGAAAGGAGAGGTGAAACAATAGAAAGATAAAGAAGAATGATCGGAAGGAAAACAAGGGAAAAGACAGGCAGAAATAACCAAGAAAAGAAAGCACATTAAATGGAGTGCATCATTGAAAAATGCATCTGTTGATGTAAGTTAATAACCATCTAAAAGTTTTACATTGAATAGAAGTTCCTAATACATTTAGGCTTAAGAAATTTAGTCATGGTCAGCCTTCTTCTCAGGCAGCAGCATGGCATTGCTTGTTTGAGAAGAGGGGGGGCAGCCCCTCACCAAAATGGAAGCTCTTCATTTAGTGTGATTTCAGTGTTTACAGTGGTATTCATTTACCATTAAAATGTAGTATTCATTTAGTATGCATGAAGACTAAATAGTATGCCCACAAGCCGAAATATGCAAATGAGGGAATACTAGTTCTACTCAACTACCCTTCAAATACACAATGAACACTTCAATTGATTGCTAAAAGAAGACTAGTAGTATTCTAGAAGAATAGTATTTGAAGCTTAGTAGTATTCTGTTAGGGTTTATTTGCAGCTCTTGTGCTATTTCAAGAGCAAAATGAAGGCTAGTCTCATTGATTGCGACCACTATTTGAAGACTAGTGGTATTCTTTGTGAGCAGTATCTGAATACTAACGCCAATGATTGTGAAGAAGGGATTCGGGGCGGGGTTTGGTTCAGATCGTGCGGGGGAGTTCAGGGGGGTCGCATGTCGGGGTCACATGCGGGGGGGTCACGTGTGGGGGGGATTTCAGGGTAGGGGGTCACGCACGGGGGGATATCAGGGGGTCACGCGCGGGGGGATTTCAGGGGGTCACGCGCGGGGGGGGGATTTCAGGGGCGGGTCACGCGCGGAGGGGGGATTTCAGGGGCGGGTCACGCGCGGAGGGGGGATTTCAGGGGCGGGTCACGCGCGAAGGGGGGATTTCAGGGGCGGGTCACGCGCGGAGGGGGGATTTCAGGGGCGGGTCACGCGCAGAGGGGGGATTTCAGGGGCGGGTCACGCGCAGAGGGGGGATTTCAGGGGCGGGTCACGCGCAGAGGGGGGATTTCAGGGGCGGGTCACACGCGGAGGGGGGATTTCAGGGGCGGGTCACGCGCAGAGGGTGGTGCACCTGTGAGTGCACTAACTCCAACGGTGAATGCCAAAGAGAAACCTGCTTCATTGGAGAACAGGGCATGGCTAAAATAAAAGCATACAGTGTGCCAATATCTAGGGTAGCTCTGGGGCATCTAATTGTTATTCTTGCTTGGGATTTTTTTCCCCAAGAACAACATTTGTGTCATAAACTAAAAAGAGTTATACCATCAAAGAAGCTCATCCACCAATACCAAACACTCATTCAATAAGGATTCCCCTCTGGGGCCTCACTGGGCCCCTTACAGGGTCACAGGTGCAGGGGGCATCCTAAAATGGTCAACCCTAAACTACTAATAGAATGTGTGCCAATCACAATTAGAGATCGAGCCTGTGCACTGTGCAATCAGTCTAAGACCTATTCATAATGTTTTGCCCATTCCAAATGTAATGCGCTGACTCCAATATTAGAAATGCCATCTTCGCTCAATCTGGATTAGTGCAATGTAAATAGCACAGAGCTCAATAAAATATTTCCTTGCTTGCAGCCCTAATGCCTATTGCTGGATTCGTTTAGTTTTATAATATTTCACTCGTCTGATTCACAAAGGCTCCTACATAAGTTGCCTTCCTGTAAAGGTTAGCACTATTGTTAATTATTCATAGTTATTTAAAAGTTTCATACACCAGTGGTCGGGGACGTTTTTGCTCTAATCCAGATGTTAGGAAGGAAATCTCCTTTGCAAGATAACTGGTTCAAATACTGACAAGGGGAGCTCAGCCTTCAATCCCCTGAGGCAGATACAATGAGAACGAATTGTAACTGGGAAATAATACAACAAGCATTTGCATAGCCAATAGGTTTCGCCTTTGGGACCTTATCAGTGTTTAGCCATGCAACAGTTGATGTTGTTGCACGAAGGATATTGTGCTGGATAACTAAACACTTATAAGGTCTCAAAGGCGAGACCTATTGGCTATGCCAATGCTTGTTTAATGAGTGTGGGGGTGTCAATAAGAGGGCACTCATGAAAAGGCTGATGTGTGCCCTATATTGCCCTATATCCCTTCTTTCGCTTTTATGATCTAGAAAGAAAAGAAGGGCTATAGTAAAAATGTATTTGCTGTCCAACCTTCATCTCATATAGAAATAAAATCAGTACTATAATGAAGGTAAGGAAATGGAAACTTAAATATACCCCTGCGGTTCTTTCTTACATTGCACCCGGTCTGTCTTGCATGAGCTAAAGCATGCATAGACATTCTTGTACAAATACATACTTGTGCATGTCAATAAGTCTGGTTAAAAGTGCTAATGCATGCAGGTGCATTGGCCCATTAAACACAGACATATTACATTTGTTAACGCTTGTTGTATCTGTGGTTCACGTTTCAGCACTCACTTAATGTGATATGAATAATAACTTTTCCTTGTCTCTTTGTAGGGGGCAGTGGGTGAAGCTGAAAGGGATACTCGGGGTGTCTTGTACCTGATATGTACTAATGCATGCGAGTATGCTACTCATGCTGAGCAATTATGGAATTGAGAGAACATGGTGTGCACGCTGGTTTTGAAGGTGATTAGTGCTAACTAGTGGGCAGTGTTCACTTTGTGCCTGCTTTTTGGTTAATTTGTATCCTTATATGTATGAGGGGCAGAGGCCGCGAACACTTAAGGTTAAAACAAATCCAAGCAGGGCGCATACTTTCTCCTGGTGTGGAGCTGCAGTGCCACACGGGATCTCCTGGTCTGAGGCCTGCACAGAAGGCAACAATTCACAACATGCAACACTGCTGTCCGTCCGCCCTCGACCTGTTAAAGCTGCAGTGCCTGAGCAGTGAAGCATCTGGGCACTCAACTGTGTCCCTCGTGCGGGAAAAGAGTGCTGCACTCGGTCATACCAGGCATAGCCTTGTGTCCTTTCCTCCTAATCCAAGCGCAGATGACTTCACATACCAAGCCACAGCACCAGGGAATGCCCACAAGGGTCGCAAGTGAAACCCCACAAGGAACAAACAGCCACTCGAAAAATACACAAGCTACTAAAACGTGCCTTACACGAATATCTCCCAATTGAAGAATTCTTGTACCAGTCATTTACCAGAGTATTTCTGCCACTTTGGACACAGGCTGAGACCTCAGACTCTGTCTTCGCCCCTCCCCAGAGTCTCTCCTTTCAAATACGGGGTTGCAAGGTAATCTGAACAACCGATCAGGTGCCTCGACTACCAGCCGCCCACCCCCCTCCCCACTCTCCACCTGGTTACTCCCCGGACTCTCTCTTCACCCGCGGTCACACTGCAGCTGCTCCCTCTTCACCACGGGAGCCCCACCTGGGATGTCGCTTGGTCGCGGCCTGCTGCTCCGGCGCCTCTCCCATTCACTCGGGCTGCCATTGGCGGTGCGGCAGCTTTCACCTTCGGCCGTGCTGCCTCTTCACCCGGGCCCCCTCCTGGGACCCGGGACTTCGGGTTTGGCGCTCTTGGAGGCGGGGTAGGCTCCCATCCTCCATTCCGCCTTCACTTCCTTCTGCTCACCGGGGCTCCCATCTGCTCACGGGAGCCCTGCACCGCCATCAGCACTTTTTCCGGTCCTGCCGCAGGCAGGCAAACTTTTGCCGGGCTTCCGGGTCGGCGGCCATTTTTCACTCAGATCGCAGCGATGATCTCTTTTTCGGCGCAATAGGCTCCATAAGATTTGGACCACGGGGTGGGCAATATACAGACAAGACAGCACCCGCCGCTTCCTTCATCACGGCATAGCTCCCTATTTCATGATATGTATATATATTTTTTTGCATATTTTCTTTTTTTTTGTGTTCAAATCATTTTTATTAAGCAAAAACAAAGATTAAATCAGCAATAAAGCATCATCATTATACAGACATAGTGGAATAGTGCCGAAATCAATCATGGGTAATAGAACATATAAAACAAAATATGAATAAGCAAATAGATGAATAATGAACAAGTGGATAAATGAATAAATAAATGGATAAACGAATAAATGAATATAAATAAGACTGAAAACTAAAGTACAACATAAATAAGGGGACCCCCTCAAGCAAATAGAATGTGGCCCAGGAACCGAGGGGAAAAGAAATACACAAAGCTAGGAGGGTGTTCCTGCAGTGGCCGTATAATTCAATATTGTGAGTACATCTCTAATGAATCAACACAAGTAGTGACAGAAGGAGAAAAGGTACCGACAAAGTTTCTTCAAAAAATATATATTTTTTATTATTTACTTATTCTGTTTTGTTTTTATGTGGATATAAATACATATACATTTTTAATCAGTGAATCTTCTTTATACAATTCATAAGGAATACACAAAGTGTCTGCAAGAATTCATAAAGGAAAACTAACAGTTTTAAAATCCATAACACATTAATCGGAATTCCCCTGAAAGACAATCATACACAGCAACTCACTTACGTGCTAACAATCATACTCCATTCATACCACATACACGGATGAGGAAAGGAACTGGAATCCAATTAGCGAGATGACTGCGCTAATGTGGTACAAGGGCTCCAAGGTGTAGTTGTTGGCCCTTGTGGCGGGTCTACGCGCGTTTCGGTGGACAAGCCACCTTCATCAGGACCTTATACATCGAATTAGTGCAGATAACAGGGGATCACATAAGAGAGTAGTTGGCCTAAAAAGAGAGAACAAATAAATCTGTCACTATCACAACCACAATATAATTTTCCAGCATAAGTACATTCACTGTTGGGTAAAACCCATGGTTCATTACTCAAAATAAGAAAGAAACAAACTACTTCTTAGGCAAGAGACAAGAGAAATCTAATAATATAAAAGCAAGATGTTCTATAGTTCCTAAGTGACGGGTCACATTATCTTATAATGGGGTACCAGTTGTGCAATAAGTTGTCCTATCTCGCGAGATACGACAACTTATTGCACAACTGGTACCCCATTATAAGATAATGTGACCCGTCACTTAGGAACTATAGAACATCTTGCTTTTATATTATTAGATTTCTCTTGTCTCTTGCCTAAGAAGTAGTTTGTTTCTTTCTTATTTTGAGTAATGAACCATGGGTTTTACCCAACAGTGAATGTACTTATGCTGGAAATTTATATTGTGGTTGTGATAGTGACAGATTTATTTGTTCTCTCTTTTTAGGCCAACTACTCTCTTATGTGATCCCCTGTTATCTGCACTAATTCGATGTATAAGGTCCTGATGAAGGTGGCTTGTCCACCGAAACGCGCGTAGACCCGCCACAAGGGCCAACAACTACACCTTGGAGCCCTTGTACCACATTAGCGCAGTCATCTCGCTAATTGGATTCCAGTTCCTTTCCTCATCCGTGTATGTGGTATGAATGGAGTATGATTGTTAGCACGTAAGTGAGTTGCTGTGTATGATTGTCTTTCAGGGGAATTCCGATTAATGTGTTATGGATTTTAAAACTGTTAGTTTTCCTTTATGAATTCTTGCAGACACTTTGTGTATTCCTTATGAATTGTATAAAGAAGATTCACTGATTAAAAATTTATATGTATTTATATCCACATAAAAACAAAACAGAATAAGTAAATAATAAAAAATATATATTTTTTGAAGAAACTTTGTCGGTACCTTTTCTCCTTCTGTCACTACTTGTGTTGATTCATTAGAGATGTACTCACAATATTGAATTATACGGCCACTGCAGGAACACCCTCCTAGCTTTGTGAAAACTAAAGTACAACATCATATCAAGTGAGATAGTAATCACTGCGTCTTTTTCAGAGATGAGGTGAACAAGATATAGGAATTTAGAAAACAGTAATCAGTCAGTCAGCATCACATTATCATCAATGCATACAATTCCGTAGAAGTTTCCATCTATAGCCAGTCATGAAACTTCCTATAGTTCCTCGTCGTCTTCCCTGCACATTACGACTCTGGTTATCAACCTCAATCTGTGTAAGGGTTACTCCATGGAATAACTGAACATAAGCTCTCGGGCAGTACTCTACGGTGGGTCGAAGGTGAAAGAGGAGGAGGCCTGGTCCAGGGAGTACCACAACTTGTTGTTGCTGACCTGCCATGGCGATGTGTGTAGTGCAGGGTTGTCAATGCCCCTAATGCAGGACAGCCACTCTCTCCAAGCATTAAAAGAGACTACTGTCGCTGATTTCCAATTGCATAGGACCACCTTGCATGCTAGTGTTAGTAAAAGATCTAGAAGCTGGCGGTCATGGTCACCCTTTATTCTTGGATCTATTGCTCCCAGAATAATATAAGAGAATTCCCTTGCGGGTTGTGTCCCAAGTACGTGACCAATATACTCAAAGATCTTGGACCAATATGTGTGGAGTAGGGGGCAATTAAATAACATATGTGGGAGATCACCAACATCCAAAGAGCAGTTCCAGCACGTTGGTGTATCTCATAGGCCAACCTTATGCCGTCTCTGTGGGGTCCAGAACGTCCTGTTGAGTATCATATACTTTGTTTGCGACAGTATTGGGGAAACCTTGTGTGTGAGCGCCGATGCATGTATCCTGTCCCAATCTATGTTTATACCAGTGTTGTTCGTTTCAGCTTCCCATTTGAGTTCATTACGCCTCATTGATTTGGTAGGTGAAGGTGCAAGTAGTTTGTATATTTTGGAGACAAAGTGTCCGGAGGATTGGAAGTGCGGAAGCATGGATGTTAGCCACGGTGTTGCTGGCTTGAAGGTGCGTGTGGACAGAGCTGATTTCATCTTTAGGAAGGCGTAGAAGTCAATCGGAGATAGGGAGTGTTTAGCTTGTAGGGTAGAGAAGGGCAATGGCATATTATTGTCATAGAGATCTGCAATTATGTTAATACCGTTATCAGACCAGTGGTCCCATATGGGGGGCGAGCCATTTATCTTAATCAATGGGTTGCGCCATAAGGATGCCGAGGTTGATTTATTGAATTGCAGACCAGTCTTATGGAGCTGGTCCAATCTCAAAAGTGCTCTCTTGGTATTGAGCATGATGTATTTAGAGTGCGTGAGGTGTGAGAGGTCCATTGTGAGCACTGCGGAAAGCGGGGCCTTACCTATAATGGATTTCTCGATATTGATCCATAAAGGCGTATATGTAGGATCTGCAGCAAACCAGGAAGCACCTTGTCTGCAGAGGAAGGCGGTTTGGTAATTCCTGAAGCTGGGTAAACCTATACCACCTTTCAGTTTTGAAAGTTGCAATTTTTTCATGGCAATTCTCGGTTTCTTCCCTTTCCACAGGAATTCCGTGAACGTCTTCTCTATTTTGTGCAGGAAATCCTCAGTGAAGGACATGGGAAGCATACATGCCATATAGTTAACCAGGGGGCTAATCATCTCCTTTAGTGTCTCTGCTCTACCCCACCATGAGAGAAATTTCGGCCACCAACCATCTAACAGTTTTTGTATTTTCTTATATAGTATATCTTCATTGATTTTCAAGGTGGTGATCAAATCCCTCTCAAATTCCATACCTAAATACTTAAAACTCTTCTGCTGCCAGGTAAGTCCAGAGTCACCCAATATACTTTTGCTACCCAGGTTGTTTAGTAATTTCACTTCTGTTTTATCTTTGTTTAGGGAGTATCCGGACACACACGAGAATTCTTCAATTGTAGTGAGCAAGGCGGGTATAGCTTTATCAGCCTTCTCACTCAGGACCAGTACATCATCGGCGTACGCCGTGAGTTTGATTGTGCAGTCTGTGAATGGAATCCCTTTAATCTCTGGGTTTTCCCGTATATAATACAGGAAGGGTTCGATTGCCAGAAGGAACGAACAAGGACGGGGACAAGGGGCAGCCTTGCCTAGTACCTTGCTCCAAGTTGAAAGGGGAGGAGAAAGCGCCACCAGCTCTCACTCTAGCAGAGGGACAGGCATAGAGGGACATGACTAATTTAGTAAATAGGGGGCCTAGGTCGAATTTATGTAATACCGCATTCAGATATGTCCAGTCCACTTTGTCGAATGCTTTCTCAGCGTCTAGTGCAATCGCTACAGTGGGCGTGGATAAAAGCCTCGCCTTATCAATGACGTGAGCCAGAGTTCTGGTATTATCGCTCGACAACCTGTTTTTCAGGAACCCCGCTTGCGACGGATGTATTAAGGACGGCAAGACCTTCTGGACGCGTTTAGCTAGAATCGAGGCAAGGAGCTTGCAATCTAAGTTAATCAGCGAAATGGGCCTCTAGTTTTTAGGGAGTTTAGTGTCTTTGCCCTCTTTGGGTATTACTGCAATTACTGCTTCGGCCATGGTGCCTTTAACCTCTCCCGTAGTACTTATTTCCTGGAAGACCTCTAGTAGCGGAGTGGCAAGAACATGAGCAAAGGTCTTATAAAATGATGCTGTATAGCCATCCGGGCCAGGGGCTTTCCCCTTTTTGAGGGATTTGATTGCGGTAATAACCTCATGTTCAGATAGGGGTACGTTTAAGGATTCCTTTTCTATTGGCGAAAGTGTTGGAAGTGAACAGTTTGAGAGATACTTCTCCATTTTTTCTTTGTCGACGTGTACGTTTCTGGCGTAAAGTTTCTCATAGAAGCCTTTAAAGATGTTCGCGATTTTATTTGGATCAGAGCTAGGAGTGCCATTCTCATCTATCAGAGAAGTGATTGCATTCTTTTGGATTTTCAATTTGAGATATGCCGCAAGCCCTTTCCCTGCTTTGTTAGAATCACAAATTTTAAAGCGTTTCCTCCTATCTAGCCAGATGCCTGCCTTTTCGCTTATAAGTTTGTTGTAGGTGTATTTTTGGTTGGACAGTTCAGTTAGAGTCTCAGGGTTCCTATCATTCAGGTATCTGCGTTGAAGTTGTGAGATGTCTTTTTCTAATTGTAATAGGGCCGCGGTGCGATCCCTGTTAATAGCAGAGGAAATTTTTATAATTAATCCCCGTATGGTGGATTTCAGCGCCTTCCACCGTATGGTGTCTGAAGTGTCCCCTTTTTTGTTCGTCAATAAGAAGTCTGTAATGGCGTTGTCAATGGTTTCTCTGTGTTTTGTGTCGTTGAGAATTGTGTCATTAAATCTCCACATGGACTGACGAGTAGTTGGCTTAACATTAGATAGTGTGAGAGAAATGCAGGAATGATCAGACACTAATCTGGGAGCAATGTCCGAGTCCTCAACTCTGGCCACCGCGTTTTTAGATATGAGTATGTAGTCAATTCTCGAGAATGAGTCATGGGGCGGGGAATAAAAAGAATAGTCTCTACCATCAGGATGTAATAAATGCCATGTATCTATCATATGAAACCTACTGCATAGTGTCATGAACGCTTTGTGGGCCTTACCAGGGCGAAAGACACATTTGGAGTCTCTATCTATTATCGGATCAAACGGAAGATTGAAGTCGCCTGCCAGGACATGCACTGCCGTGTCTGGAATGGAGTTGATTTGTTTCGTAAGGCCCAGCCAGAAGGAAGGTTCATGTACATTGGGGGCATATATTGTCGTGATGAAGAATTCAGTGTCATCTTTAAGTAGCTTCGCCGAAACCCACCTACCCTTCGTGTCTGAGGAAGAGGAGATCACCTCAACGTTTGCAGATTTTGCAATGAGCATCACCACCCCATTTTTCTTCGAGATTGCTTCTGAGCCTATTACCTCAGTGTAGTGTTTGTTGCGTAGAGTGTGAAATTGCTTTGTGTCCAACTTCGTTTCCTGCATCAGGGCTATGTCCCCACGTTGCCTACGTAAGTAATCGAGTATCTTCTGCCGTTTAACTGGTTGGTTAAGGCCTTTCACATTCAGTGATAGTATTTTCAGGTTGGCTATAGTGGTTGTCCCTATTGGAGTATCTATAGCAGAAGCCATCAATTGTCTGAAGTCTGATATTGTCTCATGACACATCTATATGCATAGGACTTAGAAAGTAAAGAGAGCATTAGACATTTGTCACTATCTGCAGCAGCATAGTTTGTATTGATTGCAGGGCTAGAACTATATGCACAAAATGTAGGAATTTGAACGATAGAGTGCAAACTTCGGAACGCAGTGTGATGCGATGGATGCAAAGTAGGATGCAAGATGTGATGCAGAGTAGAAAAAACAACAAAACAGGGCAAAATACAAAAAGTTAAATCAATCCCCCCCCCCCTTCCCCCTACCAACCTCCCTCCACCCTCCTCCCTCTCCCACAGCCCACCCCTCCCTCCCCAGTAGTAGAAAAGAAACATGGCGACTCGGGAAAGACGACCTCGAGACCGCCTCCGTACAGCCTATCCATAACTATTAATCCTTGGGGCTGCAACCCCAGATTACTGAAACAGTGAAACAGGTATGAAGGCATCGAGAAACAGCAACGCCTGAACATTGAACTCAGCAGAAAGCTATCACATTAATTATGTATGCGTGAACAAAGCACATCAGAGTAACAGCGAAAGCTTCACTTTCTAAGGGTATAGCATAATACATTATTTAAGGCACCAGAGTATTATTGTGGTATCCTAGACAAGAAGGTGCATAAGAACTCACAGAGCAGAACAGAACATAATATGCCGTTGACTGGGCACATTTCAAACTATCAGTGAACCAAACTATTCGTGACCAGTAACCGAGTGCCACATTCGGCCAAAACCAGTCTTACTCAGTTTCAGCCAGAGTAGGTACATTATGCGTGGTTAGGAGCAGTAGATTAACAACACCGTTAGGCACAAGAGACTCATCCTAGGCCGGATGATGAGGCTCCCTGTTGAGTTGAGGGGGAGACCTCCATGTTGCCATCTCCATGGCTGGAGAGGTGTTGACGCAGTTTTCGCGGGTCGGAGAACACATGGGTCACGCCTTGTAATGTTACCTTAACCTTCGTCGGACCTATAAAGCCATACATATAACCAAGTGTCTTCAGCTGTGGTCTTAATGCAAGGAACGCTTTCCTGATGTCCATAGTCTCTTTGCTAAAATCCTGCGAAATGAAGATCTTGTGGCCTTTCCATAGCACATGGTTATGCTTGCGGACGAAGGTGAGTATTTGCTCTGTGTGTTGGTATCTTAGTGGTTTGCATACAATCGCTCTCGGACCCTTCTGCTCTTTGGTTATTCGTCCCGGTACTCTATGAGCTCTATCGAACTCCAGTGGTTGAGTGAAGGTTAGATTTGTGGCCTGCGTGAACCACTGCTCAAGGAAGGGTATGCAAGAGCCATGGGATTCCTCTGATTTCTCTGGCATGCCAAAAATTCTCAGGTTCCCCCTTCTATTTCTATCCTCCAATTCCGCAACTTTCCTCACAAGATGGTCCGAACATAAGGAGAGATTCTTGATGGCTCCACATGTTTTATTCTCAAGGTCTTCCAATTTACTTATCCTGTTCTCAGACTCCGTTAATCTCGTATTAATGACTTTGATGTCCTGGCGGATTGCAGCAACTTCCTCTTTGGTGGATTTGGCTAGGTCCCTGACCTCTTCCAGTCTGCTCAGTATTGTGTCCATAGCATCTGCCATTACCTTATTTCCTTTGACTGGCGTTGGTGGGTCAGATTTCAGGCACTTTGAATTTTTACCATTTTCCTTATCACCCATTTTTAATTGGTTTACTGCAATTTGGCTTTGTTTAGCCGTCGGTTATCACTGCACGTCACCAAGCTCACCTAGGACGCAGTTGTTGATCTGTATCTGTCTCGGTAATGATTTGATGGTCACCAACCTCACCAACTCACAGCACTAAGACTGGATTGCTTTAAGACAGTACAGGGCAGCACATTATATCCTCTCCTGGCTTATTCTGGTGGTTGTGAGTAGTGAATAGTGATTTACTAATGAGGAGTATGCATATATCACCAGCACGGTAGTAGCAGACTGCCCCATGCACACTCGTTTTCATTAGCCGTCATTTTGTACATTGCGTGTTATTCCTTGTAAATACCAGATACAAATGGTTGCTATAGAGGTTTAACCAGCACTATTCACACCATTACAGTGTTTATCTACGCCGAGGTGTTGCAGGTCAAAGAGTCTCAAAGCCGTGATGTGAGTGGCACAGTAGATCCTCTTAATTGTCTCAGTAAAACCTCATAATTATTGCAGCCAGTTCAATGCAGTTCAGTTATTTTCAAAAATATAATGCAGTTCTGTTATTCAAACACATTCCAGTCTCTATGAGCTATAACAATTGTGTACTCGATCGCAGCGGTAAATGTGCATGGGCGCAGTGATTAGGGTGCAGGGTAGTTCAAGCGCTGTTTTAAACGTGCGAGGTAGCCGCCATTTTCAATTGTAATCCCTCGCGCCGGTTTCCACATAAATGCACATTTATCAGCGCCTCATCTGTGAGGTCCGTTTACTCACGGTACATGTGTTGCCGCTCGCTGGTCCGTGGCCGTGTTTTCCGCTTGTGTGGGCATACCATTCAGCGCATTGTGGTTCTGCCGAAGCTTCGGGAGATTGTGCGGACGTTACCCGGAGGTGGGCTCCGCAGTACAGTGCAGATTTCCCGGTCAGGGTAAAACGGCAATTTATACCTGTTTCCTCGGACAAATTCGCCTCAGACTTCCCTCATTGCTGGCCCTAATGCTCCGACAGGCAGGCACTCGTTCCTGGACAAGAACGGAGTCGGATTGCAGCTCTTTCGGTACATTTAATTACGGCTGCACGGAGGAGGAAAAAGTTAAGCCGCCATTTCTCCGGCGTCCAAGCCACGCCCCCTTTTTGCATATTTTCTATAGCGGGAACTCAACCCGAAGGTATCGGAGCGCTCATGAGCACTGTATTTACATTACATATTCAGGCACTGGGAGATTGTCATTTCCCCAGAATCACGGGGTGTGGATGCGACCTCGAGGCTTGAACTCTGGTTTCCAGCACCAAAGTCAGCAGTTTAAGCCGATGGACCACATCCTCTCTAATTTGGTATCACAAGTCAAGTTATTCATTGTATGTTATTGAACGTGTGGTATGTTATGTTACAATATTTCATGTCCCATGCTACCTCTATGAAAGCAAGGAATTCCCTTTGCTTGATTCGGCTCAAAATCTTCATTGGCTATTTTTAATAGGTGGTTCGTGTTACGGTGTTTCTTAAAATGCTTCCAGACATTAACAGTTAAGCTGGCATTCATAGTGCTATGGTAATTTACTTTCCAGTGTGGACTTCTCAGACTGGTCCTGCAAGGGGGGCAGCTGCAGAGAGTGCATCCTACGTTTTGGTAACAGCTAAAAGGCTCAGCTTCCAAGCCAGGCCATGAGGTAAAATCAGCTGGTGAGGTGCTAACGCAGTTGATTTAAACTGTCAACCTTTGTGTAATTGCATGTGGGGTGGTTTCCTAAATGTAAGAGCTCAGGACATACATTTAAACACCATAGCAACCACATAGGTGAAAATAAATATTTAAAGGCATACGAGACAGTTAATGGACCAAGACTATATGGCCCTGGAGACACACTAGCACCAGCAAACGGCGTCGCTGTGCTTCACAATGAACAGAGTTTAATGTTCGAAAGCGTCAACATGATCGCATTCCGTTTCAGATTGCTGTGAGTGACGTTTTCATAATTTCAGTGTAATGAGTGACATTTCAACAACTATGAGTGACACTTTCTTGCAAGCCGTTTCCGTTTTTAAGGCTTTATTCGACATTTGTCATAAAAGCATTCACCTAGCCCTGATACAATAAATACTACATGTAAAAAAAATTTCTAAAAATACATATTAAACATGAAATGTCGAATAATTACATGATAAAAATACATCAAATTACATCAAATTATCACACTTCTTAAAAAGTAGATTTTCTATAAAATAAAATACAATAATCCATATGGCAAAGTGCAAAATTGAGAATATGCATAATTTCATTACGATGCAATTGCCATTAGCGATCGGGTACGAATTAACCATGACCAAGCCAGAAATGTTGCTACCCCAACCACAAGCAATATGGAACAATCTGTTTCGAGTATCCTAAGGGCTTCAGATTGGCTGCGGGTTCCCAAATTTGAGCACACAGGTTTTAACCATTTACGTCTGGGGGACGAGTACAGTGGGCAACAGAACAAAAGATGGGAAATGTGCTCAGTTTGTTCATTACAATGGTGACAATGTTCATCCCATGCTGGGGACCAATGTTTCTTAAACGCGTTCACCGGGAGTGTACCTATGCGAAATTGAAAATAAAGTTTTCTGTCATAAGGTTTTTCAATGATGTCCCAAAAAGATTCGCAAGAAGGGTACATTTTTATATTTAAGAAGCGAGATGTTAAATTTGAACTTGTACTGTCACTAAACATTGTAAGGTATACCATTTCCCAATATAGATCTTTCAGCTTTGCCTTCGTAGGAAAGCAGGTTACGTCTTTGGTGTCCCATAGATAGTCCAATTTCAATTTTATAAGGAGTCCCCGGAGCTCCCTTAGCCATGGAATACTATGGAAGCGGTCGAATTTAATGACGTCCGTCAATGCTGCCGCATAGTGGCTTAATTCTGGGGTCACCATGATCCGTCTCCAGTATAGAAGAGGGCGTAGCCTCGCTATGTCCTCTATGCCTTTTCTTCCCAGATCCAATTTTAGTGGGATTGTGAGTGTGCTTTGGGGGACCATCACAATCCCTCGTAAAAACCTGTTTTCTGCTCGGCCCAGTTCTCTCAAATTAGAAAACCCCCATAGTTCAGAGCCATATAAACAAGCCCCCAGGACTTTCATAGAATAAATTTCCAACACACAGTTTACTGGCTTTGTCAGCGAGGTGCGGTGTTTTAGGGTAATTGCGCCTGCTAGCTGCCTAAACTTTAATAAAGTTGTGGTTATATGTGGTTTCCAACTCATGTTTTCTTGTAGAGTGATGCCTAGGTAAGAAAAAGAGTCCACTCTTTCTAGGGGTGTACCTTTGTATTTTATTACACCTTTGAAGGTGGACTGCTGGTTGAGGCACATGAATTTTGTTTTGGTGGTATTCAATTCAAGACCCCTCCCATCACAAAATACACCAAAGGCATCAACCACTTTTTGGAGCCCACTAGGGGTGCGGGAAAGTAAGAGTGTATCGTCCGCAAACATGAGGACAGGTACACGAGAGCCAGCAATTACTGGGGCGTCACTAGCAATCTTCTCTAGATGTTCAACGATACCATTCATATAAATAGAGAAGAGGGTTGGCGCTAGGACACACCCTTGTCTCACCCCACGTTCTACCGGAAAGGGATCAGTTACTTCTCCTTGCTTGCCCCATCTTATTCTTGCAAAATTATTTTCGTGTAGGCGAACAAGGAGTGTAAGCAATTCCTGGCTTAAGCCTACGTCCGCCAAGGTCTGCCAGAGTTTTTCTCTGGGGACCAAGTCGAAAGCGGCTTTTAGGTCCACAAAGACTGCATACAATGTCCCCTTCTTTAGAGTGACATTTCTCCAGTAGATGGTTAAAAAGTGGAGGACTTGTTGAGGGGCGAAACCCAGCTTGGTAAGATGACAAAATATTTTTTTCGTTGATCCATTGCTGCAGTTTGTTTTGGACTAATCGGCCCATTAGTTTTTGTGCTGTATCGATCAAACTAATGGGTCTATAGTTTTTTGCCAGGGTTCTATCACCTTTCTTATATATGGGAATGATTTCAGCTCCCTTCCATGAGGCAGGCACTTTCCCTCCCATTGCCACCGCATTGGCCAGCATTGCAAAATAGCTACACCAGGACTTCCGATCCGATAGAAATATATCAGCCGGAATTCCATCCATGCCTGGAGCTTTACCCCCTGCTACACAATCCAATACGATACTCACATCCTTTTCCACAAATATTGGAGATTTATAGTAAACTTGTGGAGGAGGACAATCATTATTAAACATGGGATTACGGGCATACTGTGGTTGGAAGTATTCTACCCAATTGCTTTTCGGGACATGATTCGTAGGCTGGAGTGCTACGCCACCCTTTGCCCATTTTACTGTGGCCCAGAAGCGCTTGGAGTCCTTGGAGGCACACGCCTCCTTGAGTTCGTGCCAGCAATCCTCATCCCAGCGCTTCTTTGCCAATTTTTGAGCCTGTCTATACTGGTTTCTCGCCAGCCTTACTGCTTCTGCACTTCCTGATCTTAGTTCCATGCTAAGATTATCTCGTGCTACCCTACAACTCTTGTCATACCACCCTTTGATCTCTTGGACCTTTTTCTTTTTATTTGGGACTACTGTTTTAACAAAAAAACTTTGAATTTTGGAAAACAGATTCTCGTGGGCAGCCATCATGTAGTCTGTGAAGTCAATCATCCCATAATGCGACTTAATCTTAGAGACTTCGTCCACCACTAATTCCTTTAAAGTCTCTATATTGGCAATGTCTTCTAGGAGCATGCTCCACTTCAAGTGGCGGAGGTTATTTGAACTTACAAGGTCTTGCGTCACCATTTGATCCCCTCTTGGATGATCGGGCACTTCATGGCAGGGATGGAGTGTCAGGCACAAAGGATTGTGGTCACTTTCTATTTTGTCCTTCACTTCCATATCTACCAATTTATCCCAGGCCCTTACATCCAGAAGTATATAATCTATTCTGCTGGCCGCTCGGCCATTATCAAATGTATTTTTCCCCATTAAATCTGACGGTGCCCGTCCATTGACTGCTCTAAGCCCTCTAGAAAGACAAAAACTTTTCAATTGAATTGCTACTGTGCTCCATTTTCTGATTACTGGGATGTCTAGTTGAGGAATTCTCCACTTGGTATCCTCATCTTCGGCCAGGATCCTATCCTCTTCGCCCAAGGGTTCAAAGGTGATGTTAAAATCCCCGCCTATTATTACATGGGGTGGCACTGGTAGCATTTCAATATGATACTCAAGGGTCGTTAAGGTCTCTGATGGTTTGCCCCTACCAACTCCCCTGGAATAGAGATTAAACAGGGCAAGTTGTTGGCCATTTTGCCAGCTAATGTCAAGTGCTAGAATATCATTGGAGGGTATAGACCTTTGCTTAACCGAGCAATTCAAAGTTTGGCGTACCCAAATTAACAGGCCCCCAGAGGGACGACCCACTCGGTTTCTTATAGCTGGGACGTAAAAGTTCAAGTACCCTTGCCGGAAAATTGGTGTGGGCGACCAAGTTTCTTGCAGCATAATAATATCGTAATGATCGATAAAGTCGACCCAGTCTGGGATATTTTGCTTGTTTGTGATTCCAGCTATATTCCAAGAGATAATAGATAATGGCGGTATAACCATTTGATGGTATATCTGGTCAATATCAGGAGTATTTATTGCTTCTACAAGTTCTATGCCTCGGGCTAAGCCTCCACTCAGTGTTGGTGACTTCTCAATTACCTCTAATGCTCTTTTTTGTTCCATCAGTACTCTATTTAGTTCCTCTGGGACGGGAGTGAGGGGTACATTAGGGACCATGGTCAATTTATTTAATGAAGCCTCATCTGAAATAGGAGTCTTAACATATCCCTGGTGCAGCTGGATTTCAGGAGGGACAGGAGAAGCACATACGAGTCAATCACACTTGTTTAGGTCGGATAACGCGGAGTAGTGGTTATCCAAGTTTAACCCCCACTCGCATAATGGGTTAGTCCTGGCCCTTCTATTTCCCACAACTGTCCACTTTGTTCTCAGTATGCTAGGTTTAGCTACTAGACCTCTTCTACTATAGAAGAAATCCAGTGTCAGTGGTATTATTTCTGCTGTTCTACGTTGTGGAGGGAAGATGTTCCGCAGGACATCAGGCAATACTTCGGGGCCCTTGAAATTCAAAACCACACAGTCCCCTTGGAATTTCTTTGCCTTAGTGCCTATCCACTTAACCCTTCTTGCTGTGAGCAGATCGTCAGATAGTTTTTCCTTGCCCCAGGGAGATATGTGCATGTTGTTACTAAGCCACTGCAGAGCCTTATTTCTTAAGGAATCCGAAGACTCGATCTGTCCTGTTTTCAATGGTGGTGTGTTTGCAAGTACTAGAATCAAGGGGGAAGCTTCGACAATTAATTCAACTGGGCCGGTTTCTAGATTGAGAATCTCAGAGGTGGTGTTGTCTACTGCTTGTACTGGATCTAAAGTTAAAGCCGTGTCAGGGGTGTCACCGTGCCTAGAGCTGGCTTGTTGGATTTGCTCAGATGGAACTTGCGGGCCTGCATTCATATTCCCCCCAAGTGTATTCCCTACAGCCTCTATGTGTTCAAATTTGGTTATTATTAAATTTGATATTTCCCCCACCCCCTCATTAGTTTTCCTTAGGAGGGTCTCTAACTTGTTAACTTTATTAGCTAGTTGGTCTACTTTTGATATGAGGGGTTTCATTAACCCTGATAATTTGGACTCCAGTATGCCCATGAGCTTATTTAAGAGGGTATCCTCCCCGTCTACACTTTTGTACTCTTCCTCCCTTATCCCTTTTTCCGCCCTTTTCTTTGTTCTTCTAGGAGGAGTTACAGGTTTGTTCTTGCAAGAGCGTAGGCCACCTCTTCTAGGCGGTGCCTTGGTAATCCCTTTTTTAGCTCTTGGTGCAGGGACAGGAGTGGGAGGGGTACTGCTCTCTAGCTCCACAATTGTATCAGATTAATTTGGCTCTTCTAAGATAATTAGATCTACAAGAGGATCAGGTTGTTGGACAATGGAAGCCGTGGATACATTTAATGTGGAGCAATCATTAGGGTCCTCAATCGGGTCGGTGGTGATAATTTCATCACTGGCAGACTGGAATACCCCTGATTGATTAATTTGGGCACAAGGTGGCGAGTCCATAAGTCCCAGGGAGGACCTCCGATCATTATTGATTTTTGCCACTACCTGGACCAAATAATTATCCATTGTGTTTGCCGGGGTGGCAGGTGTTTTTTGCCTCGACATAATGATCAGTCAAATCTGAGCAACAGTGCCCTGGTGGCGAATATAGCAATAGTAGCCCAGTTACACTATAAATATATAGGTATGTCGCCTTACCGCAGGTAGATTTGAAAGATAGGGGAAAGGGGGGTGGCCCAGTCCAGTCTCTCACAGTCTAGAACGGGCTAAAACGGGCCCGCCCTTGGCCCGGGCTTCGCCCGGCGTCCCGCGAGACGGGGGTGACACCAAATATATGCGCCTCCTGGCGCTCGATTGACGCGGACAGCGTCGCCGGGAATGCTGGGAAATGTAGTTTTTAGCAGTCCCCAGCACCGCGCTCCGCTCAGCGGTCAGACCCACAGATGGAACAAGGGTCAGGTGGCGGGAGGCGGGTGGGCGAAGGTTCAGCTTCTCAGGTGCTCGTTCTCCTCAGACCAGCAATAAGGACTTTGGCAGCAATTCGCTTTCTGGCAGGTTCCCCACTCGACCGGGGTGACACCAAATTTATGCGCCTCCTGGCGCTCTATTGACGCGGACAGCGTCACCGGGAATGCTGGGAAATGTAGTTTTTAGCAGTCCCCAGCACCGCGCTCCGCTCAGCGGTCAGACCCACAGATGGAACAAGGGTCAGGCGGCGGGAGGCGGGTGGGCGAAGGTTCAGCTTCTCAGGTGCTCGTTCTCCTCAGACCAGCAATAAGGACTTTGGCAGCAATTCGCTTTCTGGCAAGCAAAATCAAGCAATGAAGACAAGTGTAACATATAAATAGCAGAAATTCCATCCAATAAGAGACTCTAAGAAGAACTTAAAACCGCTGAAAACACCAGAAATGGAAGGGCACTGCCACAGACTGCTGTTATAAGTTGAAGAAGGCAGGCTGGCACTGCAGCTGGTCTGATTATGATCTAATTAATCTGATCATTCATGACGGTGCATTAGACCATCCTTTGTATTTTAGGTTTACTGCCATAGTGTGAGACATTTAATCAAAATGAATATAAGGTAGGGTTGCCAGCACAACCCTCCCCGACCCCCAGTCCGGTCCCCACACTCAAACACTACGCTGCACGACCCCCCAGCACTACCCTAAACCCTAAAACACTACCCTACACTACAAAAACACTACCCTAAACCTCTACCCCCAGCAAGACTCTCCGCCGACGCCCATTCCGGCCCCCTACTTAAACACTACCCTGCATGACCCACAGCACTATCCTAAACCCTAAAACACTACCCTGCACTACACAAACACCACACACTACCCTAAACCCTAATACACTCCCCCCAGCATGACCCCTGACCCCCAGTCGGGTACCTACCCTGCACGACCCCCAAGCATCACCCTAAACCCTAAAACACTACCATACACTACACCAACACCACAACACTACCCTAAACCCTAAAACATACCCCCAGCACGGCCCTCCCCAGACCTCCAGTCCGGTCCCCACACTCAAACATTACCCTGCACGACCCCGAGCACTACCCTAAAACCTAAAACACTACCCTAAACACCACAACACTACCCTAAAAAACAACCCCCAGCACGATCCTCCCCTAGTATAATAAATAAGGCACTCTACCATTCAGCATGCTGATTGAATAGAATGTTAATAGCATTTTGTGTAAAGTCCAGTAGTATTCAAATTGTTTTTATTCACTAAATGTTCTGCGTTGTAAATGAAGACTATGCAATTACAAATAAGTATATGTTTAGTATTCTGTTTGTATTCAAGAAAGAAAGACACTAAGACCATTAAATTAAAAAAAGATCTAAAGAACTTTTCATGGGAAAAAGTGTATCCTTACATAAAGGATGATTACGTCCCTTCCAACAGAAACCAAAGCTATAGTACTGATTCTGACAACTCTGACACAGGATCAGACAACTCGAATAACAGTGACAACTATAGTCCCGAGAGGAGGGCGTTTCAGGAATAGAGGCGGTTACAATCCAAATTGGTCAGGATACTTTGGCCCTCCACCATATGGCCCACCTCCACCACCTCATCATTTCTTTTACGGACCTCCAACCTTCCCCCCTCAATATCCACATCAGACACAAAACTTTTGGGAAAATACACAAAGACAGGAACAACAACAGCAGCCTTTTTTATCAAGAGGCAGGGGACAACAAAGAGGAAAAACAAGAAAAACTCAACAGGTCCAGTGGGCACAACCAATAGAAACATCCCAGAGTCACACCAGGAGCATGGGACCGGTAGACCAACCAAAAACGAGCAAACCACCAGCTTAGTTGTTAATTTATCTAACATCCAGATCACAGAAATGCAAAGAAGGGTCCTGGAAAAAGGACTAGGTTTTGTCCCGACCCCCACAATGGACAAGTTCCTCCTAGCCCGAGAGATGAATGACTTCATAAGGAAGATAAAATTGCAGGTTTTCTTTAAAGATAAACCTTTGACCAAACAATCTACTACTGACTCAGGTTTATATAAAAAATCTACTTTTACCCCCCTCAATGCAAACCTTCCGGTTGAAGTTTTAGCGTTTGAAAAAGCGGTAATGAAGGACATTGCTGAAATTGACCCAAAAACCATCAAAGTATTTCACAATCTGAGCAAAGTAGAAAATGAAGCGCTTAAGAAACTTTCATGCATGAAAGAAATCACAATAAAACCAGCGGACAAAGGGGGTGCGATAGTGTTGCAAAACACTACCACCTACAGGGAAGTTTGCCTGGACCTGTTGTCAGACAAAAGGAACTATATGAAAATCACTGAAGACCCCACCAATTGTCTCAGAAGGGAGATAGCATACCTGACTGAAGAGTCTACTGCCAACAATTGGCTAACGAAAAAAGAGGCAGACTTTTTGGAAAATAAAAACCCAGTAGTTCCATACTTGTACACAATACCAAAAATTCATAAATCATTAACACATCCCCCTGGCAGACCGATAGTATCGGGCATAGGATCAATATTGGAACCTTTATCAAAATATGCCGATGCTTTTCTAAGACCGCTTATTCAATCTACAGAAACCTACCTACAGGACACAAAATCGGTCCTTACGGTACATAAGGATCTACCTTTTGACTCCTCCAAGAACATCCTGATTGGATTGGACGTGGAAAGCCTTTATACAAGCCTACCCCACGCCGAAACTCTACAGATATTGGAAGACGTCCTGTTCGAACAAGAATGGGAATATCAAACACCACGCCATGTCGTCTTGGAGTGTTGTCGCTTGGCTCTAACAGAAAACTTTTTTCGTTTTGAACACACCCTCTTCCGGCAGTCCCATGGCACTAGCTGGGAAGTACTTTTGCGCCGAGCGTAGCCGGGTTATATGTCCATCATCTTGAGAAATGGAAAATCCTCAATGACACGAATCCCTATAGACAACATGTGAGTCTTTGGAAAAGGTACATCGATGATGTCCTTCTCATTTGGGAAGGTACGGAGATAGAGGCACAAGACTTCCTGATATGGCTGAACCAACAGGATCCTTTCCTCAAGTTCACACACACCATGAGTAGATCACAACTGGTGTTCCTGGATCTAAACATCATGGTTGATGGAAACTTGCTAAGCACACCTACTCATTTTAAACCTACTGCAAGAAATTGCCTGTTGATTTTTGATAGCTTCCATCCGAGACACCTAAAAGAAAACTTACCTTTTGGTCAGTTTTTAAGATTAAGGAGGAACTGTAGTACCAAGGAGGCCTACAATCAACAAGCCAATGACCTTGCGAAAAAACTGCTGGACAGACAATATCCATCAAAATTGGTGTCAAAAGCAAAGAAACGAGCAGCAAATAATAATAGAGAGGCATTATTGGAACCAAAGATCACCAAAGAACCCTCTGTAAAAAGACCAATATGTATAACTACCTACAACATTGCCTCTAACAAGGTGACCAACATCATTAGAAAACATTGGAGCACTCTCAACTGTGGAAATCTGGATATACCAAAACCTATGTTCAGCCATAAAAGAGGAAAAAACCTAAAAGACTATCTTGTCCACACTCGCCCACAAGTAGAGAACAAGAGCCAAAAACAAAGAACTATCGGTACACTACCTACAGGACACCATCCATGCGGGGACTGTAGTGTCTGTGAATGAATGAATGAATGAATGAATGAATGAATGAATGAATGAATGAATGAATGAAAGCGTTTTTATTGAGCGCAACAGTTGCCCTGAGGCGTCCAGGCGCTAGAACTAGAACAGTGTCTTCCAGAGAGACAATCCAGGAGGGGTCAGAGTTAGTTGAACAAGAATGTTTTGAGCTGTTTACGAAAACTCGCCAAATTGGAGTTACTTCTCAGATGACATGGAAGAGTGTTCCACAGTCTGGAAGCGTTGTAGGCAAAAGAGCGGCCTGCTGATCTAGCTCTGTAGATCCTAGGGACTTTCGCCAAAAAGGCATTTGATGAGCGGAGTGATTTATTGGGCTGATAGGGAAGAATCAGGGCATGATTAATTTCTGGGCCAGTCTTCCAAAAGGCTTGGTGGGCAATACAGAGTGTCTTAAACTTAACTCTATCCCTGATGGGAAGCCAGTGAAGAGTCCTTAGGCCATGCCTTATCGAGGTTCTGCGTGGGAGCCCCACCAAAGTGCGGGCTGCACAATTTTGTGCACAATTTTGTGTCCGCTGTAATTTTTGCAAGCTGTACTCTGTCTGTTCCTCTGTCTGAGGAACAAATATCAGGGCTTCCAGGGACTCTGATACCCTACTTTATAGTGTAGATTGTGGCGACATGTCTGAGCTAGGCATCTGCATGTACCGAATTGCGCCTGTACACTTTACCTTTCTCCAAGCTAGCTATAAATTGCCAGAGCTGACGTAGTTTGTTTGGTTTTGAGAGCTCGTGTATCGTTAACCAGTCTTTTTCTAATTTATTTTGTTTCAGAGACCATAACTGGTGTCTGCCCTTTCTTGATAGATCTTTGTACAATTCCCTTGTTTCTTCCGTTATAGCCTTCCTGTGTGCTCATTTAGCCCTCTTAAGCTTACTTATTGTTGTGCATAATATTTTATTGTTGTGTCTAAAATGTGAAAAGGATGTTGTCGTTCCATATGGGCTATCTTTGTCGTTTTTGAAAAGTATAGATTTCAAGTCACAAATCCAACTCGTCCAATTGGCCACACTAGGTTGTTTTCCAAGAGGCTTCCCTTTGTACTCTTGTTTTTTTCCATACATTAAATAACGTAGCCTGATGCTTGTTCCATTTTAACCTTCTGACTAATGTATGGTCTTCAGTCCCTGTTGAGTCGGATACTGCAGCCGCGTGTTCCCTCTGTATAATGCTGAGATTTAAAATCCACCTGCAACAGTTTGTGATCGCTAGTTTCATGTGTTTTTACTTCGAATTTGACTAATTTCTGAGTGAGTAGTTTGCATAAGAAAATGTAATCAATTATAGAGCAGTTCTTAAAAGTGGCAGTATCCAAATATTTGAGATCTAAACTTTTCCAGGTTTCATTGACAGACTTTAGGTCATAGTTTTTCAGAAATGCATTGAAAATCCTTTCAAAGCTGGCCGGACGTGACATATCATTTTTTGTTCCTAGATGGTGGAGATTAAAGTCTCCTACTATCACTTTTGGCAGTAGTGCATTTGCGTGTAAAATTTCCTTTATTAAGGTTATGGTATTTTTTGTAACTTCCAACTTTTTCTGGCCAGATGCATTTAAGTATATGTTTATAACTAGGATTACAACACGTCTGTCTTTCTCCCTGCTACCCTCTATTAAGAGCGCCTGTAGCACTTCTGACTCTATTTGAATCTTTTAATTTGTTTTAGATGTTTTACGTAAATCGATATTCCTCCTGATGGTCTACCAAACCGATTATATTTAGTTGCCAATGTATGAAAACCGGCATAGCCTTCGAGGTGGACATGCTCTGTGGCCCATGTATCTTGTAGATATACTATATCCGCTTCTTGCAGTGACTTAATTACTGTTTCGTGTTTGAGTGCTTTGCGTATTCCTGCCACGTTCCATGAGATGATTTTAAAGTTAAAAGGTAATTTATGATTCGTGTAAGGTAGAATTGCGGTATCTGATAATGTGGTTTTGGCAGTGGGCCATCCTTGTAGTTTCTGTGGCGTATCTGGTAAGGCTGCCTGGTCATCAGGAATAGAAAGAGCCGAGTTGTGACTCTCGGTCTGTCCTGCTGAATTGATCGTTCCATTGAATATTCGGTGGCCCTTCGTCTATTACTGTCCTACTTATGTGTTTATCTTCCTGTCTTCTTACTAGTATGGTTAGTTTTTTATAGTGTTTATCTAAATATATATTTGTTGTACCTCGCAGTATCCCCTGTGGGTCCTGTCTATTTGTTGTTATGTAGTTTAATTTTTCAGGCTCTAGAAGGATTGATGGATACTTTTCTTTTTCAGGTGCAGTTAGAATGATCCCCCAGTCTCTAAAAATATATTTTTCTCTAAGGACTGCTTCAGATGTGTGGTGGTTTGACCAGGTCACTACAGTGTCTTCTTTGCAAATGTCTCCCTCCTTTGGTTCAAACTGAACACAAATTATGTCTTCACTCTTTATGTGAGTCAACAAAGGTATATGTTGAAGGAGCTTTAGTAAGTTCTGCCTGTTTAATGTATCGTGTCTACCCTTTGATTTATACTGTCGTTTAAGAATTATTTTGCATGTATTTCTGGTTTGGGCTGAAGTTGTTGTTGTACCGGACCAGGGTTCTGGGTGTAGAGTTTCTTTACAGAGCGTCTCTCCTAGTGCATTTTCAAAGTTGTTGTGCACAATATTTTATTTATTTATTTATTTATTTTAGGTTTTTCTAGAGCGCGTAGTCACCCAGCGGGTATCCCAGCGCTGAACCTCGTGCTCTCAAGGGAAGAAGGTCGGGAATGAAGAGGGCTCAAGGGAAGAGTAAGGTTTTAAGAGACTTACGGAACCACAGGAGATTAGGTTCTGCTCTGAGGTTCGAGGGGAGTGCGTTCCATTTTTTTCCCGTATTGACTGAGAACCGGCGGCCACCTGCACGGGCCTTCTTCACCCTGGGGATCATGATGAAGTTTCCATGTTCGGATCGAAGCGCTCTCTTGGGTCTGTAGGGTGTGATCCAGTTGTTGAGGATCGGGGGACCTGTGTTGTTCAGTACCTTGTGGGCCAGACAGAGGGCTTTGAAAGTTACCCTTTCCCTGATTGGGAGCCAGTGCAGCTTCCTCAATGCGGGCTTGGCTGATGTTCTGGCTGGGGTGTTCGTCAGGAGTCGGGCTGCGGCGTTTTGGGCTTTTTGCAAAGTTTGAAAAGTGGATTCCGGGGCCCCCAGATAAATGGCGTTGCTGTAGTCCAGCCTGGATAAAATTAGGCCTTGGATCAGCAGGAGACACGACTGGAATGGCAGTAGGGGGAGTACCTTCCTGCAAGATCTGAGAAGTCCGTAGCAAATGCCGGCTGTCTTTCTTGCCTGTGTCCTGAAGGTGAGATCCGTCTCCAGCCACACTCCCAGACTCTTGACCTCCGTCTTGGGGGTGGGGGGTTCACCCAGGCAGGCGGGCCAGATGTTAGGGGGGAGGTTCGTGGTGTTGTGTCCTAGGAGCAGGATCTCTGTTTTGGATCCGTTTAATTTAAGGGCTGAATCACTCATCCACCGATGGACGTTGGAGAGGCAGTCGTGAAGATTGGAGGGCTCTAGTTAGGGGTGAGACAGCGTTACCACCAGCTGTGTATCGTCGGCATTGCTGACGATAGTAACGCCAAAAGGTGAGACCAGTTCCTCCAGTGGGGCCATGTACACGTTAAACAACGTGGGGCTTAGAGATGAGCCCTGTGGCACACCACACTGGAGGGGAATGGAGGGGGAACGGCTTTCACCTTCCCATACTTGGAAGGAGCGTCGGGAGAGGAAGGACGTGAGCCATTTCAACGCCCTGTCTTTTACTCCGATGTTATCAAGACGTTGGGTTAGGACCTGGTGGCTGACCGTGTCAAAGGCCGCACTCAGGTCTAGGAGGACCACTGCCACTGATCCTCCTGTATCGATGATTTCCCTAGTCTTCTCTACTGCTGCGAGGAGAGCAGTGTCCGTGCCCTGACCTGGTCTAAAGCCTGTCTGTGAATTGTTGAGGAGTTGGTTTGATTCCAGGAAGTTTGACAATTTTTTGTTCGCTAGTTTTTCAGCGACCTTACCTATCCAGGGGAGGAGTGAGATAGGTCTATAATTGGATAGATCTACTGGGTCTAGCGATGGTTTTTTAAGGAGCCCTTTTACGACAGCCTCCTTCCAGCTTGAAGGGACTTCTCCTTGTGCCAACGAGATATTGATGAGGGCAGTCAATTGGGGTACTATGGTCTGGGTGATGTTTTTGACGTACCGTATGGGAACTGGGTCACTGGGGGCTCCACTCTTAGTTGATGTAAGTGTAAGTGTTGCCGACACTTCCTCTTCGGTAACTGGGCCGAGCGACGCTAGATAAGGCTTATCGGGTGAGGGCGGCGAGTCCCTAGCTCTCTCAGTGGTGTCGGGGTTAGCAGCAGGGAGGGAGGCGAGGATTTTTTTAATTTTTTCGTCAAAAAAGGTAGCCAGATTGACGCATTTTTCCTTCGCTGCTTTGGGGTCCATAGGTTTTTGAGGGGGGTCTGGGACATGGAGGAGCTCTTTGAGGATAGAGAAAGTCTCCTTGGCTGAACAGGAGGAACTCTTTATTTTTTCCTCGTAGAAGGCACTTTTCGCGTTGTGGAGGGCTCATTTATACGCTTTCATGGATGATTGATAGGCGTCTTTCTCTGCCATCGACTTGTTTTTCCTCCAAGTGCGTTCTGTCTTTTTACACTCCTTCTTTAAGGCGTTAAGGGAGGGTGTGTACCAGGGGGCGGGGTTGTTCCTTTTGACATGTTTTAGAGTACTGGTCAGAGGGATAAGGCTGTCTAGGGGGTGGGTGAGCCAATTGTTAAATTCTCTGTCCGCTGTGTCGGGATCCGTGGAAAGAGGGATGGCGGTTTCCCGTAATTTCGCTACCCATTCCTCTGGTGCTAGCTTGTGCCACCGTCTAGTTCGTATCCTGGTTTTCTGTTTAAATGCTGGGGAGATTTGGAAGGACCAGTGCATAGGGACCAGCATATGGTCTGTCCATGGTAGTGGGGTAGGATCTTGGGTTTCCAGGTTCTTAATATTAGTGAAAATTGGATCCAGGAGTTGTCCTTTCTCATGGGTGGCTTTAGAGTTCAGGAGGTGGAGGTCGGCTGTTGTGAGGTCGGCAAGTAGGTTGGCTGCGGCATTGTCCGCGCGGGTCAAGAAAGTGCACGTTAAGGTCCCCTAGGAGGAGAAAATTGGAGGCTGAAATTGTCTTTAGTAAGATGTGATCCATCAGGGTGCTGGAGAATTCTCCTAGCGAGCCTGGCGGACGGTACACTAAAAGTCCTGAGAGTGAGATAGAAGGTGAGATCTGGCTGGTGAAGTTGCAGTTTTCACAGTCTTTGACGGTTCCACTTTCGATTCTGCAATTAAGATGGTCTTTGTAGAGTACGGCTAGACCACCACCTCTGCCGACTGGTCTATTCAAGCAGCAGATTTGGTAACCGGGAGGGGTTGCGTTGACCATGTCAAAGTTACTGTGGGGGGTCAGCCATGTTTCGGTCAGAAACAATACGTCTAGCGTCGAGTTTTGGGCGAGGATGTTTATTTCGTGGGCGTGTTTTACTAGGGATCTGCAATTCAGGAGGCCAAGCCGAAGTACTCGGCCGCGTTCCGTTTCCTTGGATGTGTTACAGAGGATACATCCTGAAAAAGGGGTGTCTTCCTTGAGAATGAATTTGCACTGGGGATGTTTTTTAGTGTTCCAGGCAAGCAGTGTATCTTGGGTGTAAGAGATACGTTTCTGCGGGTTGGGCATAGTGTCTAGGCCTAAGGCCGTCTAGGCCCAGACGGGCTTGCCTTTGGCGCGCCCGCTGCGCCCGTCCGCTGCGCTTCCTGGCGAGGCACATGATTTATGTTGTAGGGAAGGGGTGTCAAGGGGGTGTGGCCAACTGAGGTGGGCGTGTCTCTCATCGCGCCTCGCCCTCGAGAATGGCGATGGGAGAGTGGCAAGCATTGCAGCGCTAAATCCGCTGTTCGTGAACTAAGAGGTGAGTAATTTTAAAATACACAGAGTATCACACAACAAAGTTTTTAAAAGAAATCAATGTCTCGCTCACTCCCGGCTTCCGCCTCAGGAGTCTCGTGGTTCTTAGTGTTGCGCTTTCCAGCTGCGCGCACTATTTATACTTGTATCAGGGGGCGTGGCCTACTGAGGTGGGCGTGTCTCTCGTCGCGCCTCGCCCTCGAGAATGGCGATGGGAGAGTGGCAAGCGTTGCAGCGCTAAATCCGCTGTTCGTGAACTAAGAGGTGAGTAATTTTAAAATACACAGAGTATCACACAACAAAGTTTTTAAAAGAAATCAATGTCTCGCTCACTCCCGGCTTCCGCCTCAGGAGTCTCGTGGTTCTTAGTGTCTTGGTTCTTGGTGTTTTAAGCCCTCTCCTATTATTCCGTTAAGTGATCCATGTTCATTTTTGTCCTTAACCATTTCATTTGCTGTTTGTACCGTTTTCTTTACTGTTCCACCATTTTCAGTGGGAATTGATTCCTGTACCATGGTATTAGTGGTATGTGCATCATCACCCAGAGATTTTTTTTTGCTTTTTCTTCATACGTCGTGACATATTCGGATTAATAATACTAATGAGATTTTCCTGTTTCTTTTCCTTGTCCGGCGTTCTGCTAATTTCCACCGAATGGGATGTGATTAATGGATCCGTATTTATGTTTATGTTACAATTTATGCAGTCCTTTTGTGATGCTTTTTTGATGCTCCATTATCACAGATCTTCTATTGCCTACTATTTGGGATGATTGTATCTTTAAATCTTCAATAAGGGTGGAAAGCACTTCTGGGATTGATACCAGTTTGTCGATTGTTGGCCCACAGGCACATTCTGTATTTAAAGTGGTTGCGTAAGCTTGAGCTTGTGTTATCAACCGATTTAAATCCGCCCATTTTTGATCGATCCCTGAGATTGGTATTGGTAAGTTGCTCCATTATCATAGATCTTCTATTGCCTACTATTTGGGATGATTGTATCTTTAAATCTTCAATAAGGGTGGAAAGCACTTCTGGGATTGATGCCAGTTTGTCGATTGTTGGCCCACAGGCACATTCTGTATTTAAAGTGATTGCGTATGCTGTGGATGCGTCACCACTAGTCACGATGCAGGCCGCTAAATTACCAAATAATACTGACTAACTACTACCAATTTCTTAGGGACAGGAGACAGGACAGCCTGACAGGACAGAGGAAAGTACTTGAATTTGAATTTGAATTTGAAGGGGATTTATAGAGCGCATGGCTGCCCGTGAGCGTCCCAGCGCTAACTGAAATCCAGAGGTAGGGCCAGGCGGGGTCAGGAAGAGGTCAGGGGAACAGCCATGTCTTCAAGGATTTACGAACTGACAGGAGATTAGGTTGGGCCCGAAGGTCTGGAGGGAGAGTGTTCCACATCTTGGACGCCTGATATGAGAACCGCCGACCCCCAAAGCGTGTTCTCTTGATCCTGGGTATTTGGGTCAGATGGGCGTTGGTTGAGCGGAGGGTTCTGTTTGTGGTATAGGGTGTCACGAGATCTTTAAGAACAGGAGGGGCTTTTCCATGCAGGATTCTGTGAGTTAGGCACATGGCCTTGAACTGCACCCTTTGCTCCACCGGAAGCCAATGGAGTTCTTTGAGTGCAGGTTTGGCAGAGCAGCGTTTTTTTGTGCCTGTGAGGATTCGGGCGGCCGCATTTTGCACCACCTGTAGCCTTGAGATGACTTTTTTTGGTGAACCAAGGTATAAGGCGTTGCCGTAGTCAAGTTTTGACAGTATAAGACCCTGTATAAGTAGTTTTCTTGACTGAAGCGGGAGCAAAGGGAGGATCTTACGGGTGGAACGTAGTAGGCCAAAGCATGTGCCCGCGGTTTTTCTGGCCTGCGTGTTGAGGGTTAGTTTGTCATCCAACCAGATCCCCAAGCTTTTAATGTCAGTTTTGGGGATTGGTGGTGGGCCCATGCTGGGAGGCCAGAGAGACTCCGGGTGGAAGTGGGACTGGTTGCCCAATACCATTAGCTCGGTTTTGTCCCCATTGAGCTTTAAGTGGGAATCGCTCATCCAGTTGACTATATCCCCCAGGCAGGAGTACAGATCGATGGTGAAGAGTTCTGACTGGCTGAGGGAGACGACCAGCTGGGTGTCGTCAGCATAGGTCAGGAGTTTAATGCCATAAGGGACGACAATTTGTTCAAGAGGTGCCATGTATACGTTGAAGAGTGTAGGGCTCAATGAAGAGCCCTGAGGCACTCCGCAACGTATCGGGGTTTCCCTGGAGATGCAGTCTCCCTCCGCCATCTAAAAGGAGCGGTTGTGGAGGAAGGATTTGAGCCAGTCGAGGGCCGTCCCAGTAATGCCAAGGTTTTCCAGGTGTTGGGCCAGGATGCTATGGTTGACGGTGTCGAATGCTGCGCTGAGGTCCAGGAGGATCACTGCCACTGATCCTCCTGCGTCGATGATCTTCCTAGCTTCTTTGACGACCGCTACCATCACTGTTTCTGTACCCTGGCCCGGGCGGAAACTTGTTTTGGAAGTTTTAAGCAGCTCATTGGACTCCAGATAATTAGAAAGCTGGGAGTTGATGTATTTTTCCACCAGTTTGCTAATGCCGGGGAGGAGTGATATCGGCCTGAAGTTAGCCAGATTGTCAAGTTTTTTTTTTTATAAGTGCCTTCACCACCGCCTTTTTCCAACTTGTGGGAACAGTTCCGGATTCGATGGAGGCGTTTAATAAGTTGGTCATAGGTGGTAGGATGCTCGGGCGACCTGCTTCAGATGTCTCACTGGAGCTGGGTCATGCGGAGATCCGCTTTTGAGGGCTTCTAGTATGGGACCGAGGGTTTCCGCGTTAATGGGGTGGAACTTACTTAGCTCAGTGTCTCTGTTCTGGCGCTGGGAAGAGAGAGGGAGGGAAGGATCCACGGGAGAAAGAGACAGAAGTTGTTTGAGGATTTTTTGTATTTTTGAGTCGAAGAAATTGGCTAACTCGTTACAGTGTTCGTTCGAGGGGTTGCGTGCAGCTGGAGGTGTAGGGGTTTTTAGAAGCTTTTTCGTGATGAGAAATGTCTCTCTCGATGAACTTGCTGCCTTTGCTGATTTTTTCATTAAAGAAGGAGATTTGCGAGTTTTTTAGAGCCTTTTTGTAATTAGGAATCGTCAGTCTGTACTTGTTTTTACTGATGCGATCAAAGTCTTTCCTCCATACTCTTTCTGCTCTCTTGCAGATTTTCTTTAGGAGGCGTATCTCCTGGGTAAACCATGGTGAGGTGGCTTTTATCCTCGGTTTACGATGAGGTTTTTTGGGGAGAGCTATATCTAGAGAATTGGTGACCCAAGATGAGAATTCAATGTCAGCTAGGTCCGGAGTCGAACTAAGGGTTGGGCTTGTGTCCTCAAGAGCTTGGTTCCATTTTTCATAGTCTAATTTCGCCCAGGGACGTGATGGTCTGCCAGGTGCTTGGACTTGCGGCGGTTTGGGCTGAATACGCCAGCTAAAGGTCTATCTGAAGTCTATCCTATGCGGATTAAATACCTACTCAACTTAAATTCTCTAACCTCTCTTAGATAACCAGCCAATTGAGCCCAAAGTTGCAAACAAGTACAACGATTAATTATTAGTGTGTATTTTTTTTTATTTTGTATTTATTTTATTTTGTATTGTACAGTTACTTAAAACCATCTGCAATATAACTTACATGCGATTTTAAAAGCAAATTGCAACAATTGTTAAAAAATACATTCTTGTAAAATAAAAGAACAGTGGGTTTACTTACAACTGTGTAAATACTGAGTAAGAAAATATATTATATACATAAAAAAAAATAATCTGCAAATGGTTGTCAGTTCGTTATCGTTTCAGCCTTGTTGGAGAATACTGGTTTAACAGACCAAGTTGCCTTTTATAATGCCTGGCCACTCTTATTCCATAAGTCTAAGACGCAACTCGGCCATGTATCTCCCAAATCTGGCCAAGTCCTGTGGTGTAGTACAGGAAAAGAGAACCGAAGTTGCTTCTTTCACTGTCAGTACTCTGTTTCGGAGCCATATTTATTTTAAAAGGATCCTACGGAACTGCAACATACCGGGGCAACAACAAATCAAGTGTAGCAAAGATTCAAATTTAAAATCACAGATTCTGCATCTGATCCTATGTTCTAGAGATCTTCACCCGGGATTTAATTCCTAAATGGGGAGGGGAACCAGTCTGGCCCATACAATGTTTTTTAGTGCTTTCCTTCCCAGAGCTTGCTTCAGATTTGGCAGGATTTTACTCCCGGCAAACGATTTTATCAGCCAAGGTGAGCCTCTTCCTGTTGTGTGTTCTGCTAGGTCACTTTGGTGCGACAGTTGATAACATTGTTTATTGATTGAATTTTTGATGACCAGATAGTTTACCATTCCGTGATCCCAATTTTCCTTTGCTAATCTCAGCATTTTCACTGCTTCCTCTGTGTAACGATGCCACAGGTTAATTGACCCCCCATAAATCAGCTTCAGCATGCTCTTTAGGCTTCCAGTTAAAGCTGTTAGGACTTGGAAGTAGTATTTCACATGCGCTTCCAAGCATTCTTTACTTTGTTGCTTCAGACCAAATTCTAGACGAATTAGGCTGTTGCGTGTGTTTGGGCAGTTTGAAAATGCGTTTGTAGGCCTGGCATTGTGCTTTGTCTAACATTAATTCCAATTTACTTGGGAATGCCTGCTGTGTGTATCCAGCAATTGCCCTGATTTTTGCTTGTATTACTTTCCTAATGGGAACAGTTGTTGTGCTTTGTATTATCTCATTTAGTTTGCATAGGGCATAGATTGTTGAATGTGCTTTAGCCTTCATTTTATGTAGATGTATTGTTTATTTACCGGGTTCACTTAGCCAGCAATCTAGGTAATTATAGGATTTTGCTGTGACGATGATTTCTTTGCCCAGATGCCATTTCAAAAGAGCCTTTTTTGGGTGGTGTCCAAAAATAACTACTTTAGTTTTTTGAGCATTTATTATAAGTTCATTTCTTTAATTGTAGTTATTGAGGCCATCTAGGCCCCTTTGTAGCCCGATTTTTGTGTGATCCATTACCACCAAGTCATCTGCATACTGTAATATTTGCAGTTGTAAATAAGGTGATGGCATAGGATTTTCCTTCAACATCTAAGAGGGAAATTAATCTGTAATTTTTTTGGTCTGTGTTATCTCCTTTTTTGAAGATAGGATGAAAGAAAGAGCCTCGCCATGAATCCGGCACCTTTGCTTTCAATCGACATTCATTGAACAGATTGGATAAAATGTTGCCCCAATATACCGGATTTTCTCTAAAAATGTCTCCTGGAAGACCGTTCGGCCCGGGTGCCCCGTCCTTTCCTATCTTTTTTATTACCTTTTCCACTGCCGTGCGGTCTTGATCTTTACCCAAGAGTTCCACTGAGGCGTCCTCCTCTGTTATTGCACTGTCTGAGGAACAAATATCAGGGCTTCCAGGGACTGTGATACCCTCCTTTTTAGTGTAGATTGTGGCGACATGTCTGAGCTAGGCATCTGCATGTACGGAATTGCGCCTGTACACTTTACCTTTCTCCAAGCTAGCTATAAATTTCCAGAGCTGACGTTGTTTGTTTGGTTTTGAGAGCTCGTGTATCGTTAACCAGTCTTTTTCTAATTTATTTTGTTTCAGAGACCATAACTGGTGTCTGCCCTTTCTCGATAGATCTTTGCACAATTCCCTTGTTTCTTCCGTTCCAGCCTTCCTGTGTGCTCATTTAGCCCTCTTAAGCTTACTTATTGTTGTGCATAATATTTTATTGTTGTGTCTAAAATGTGAAAAGGATGTTGTCGTTCCATATGGGCTATCTTTGTCGTTTTTGGTAAGTATAGTTTTAAGGCACAAATCCAACTCGTCCAATTGGCCACACTAGGTTGTTTTCCAAGAGGCTTCCCTTTGTACTCTTGTTTTTTTTCCATACATTAAATAACGTAGGCTGATGCTTGTTCCATTTGAACCTTCTGACTAATGTATGGTCTTCAGTCCCTGTTGAGTGGGATACTGCAGCCGCGTGTTCCCTCTGTATTTGTATTTTGTATTTGTATGTCGATTTGTAGAGCGCGATTGCTGCCCGGGGGCGTCCAAGCGCTAAGAAACCAACAGAACAAGAGGAGGTAGCCCGGAGTTATTGGGCAGCAGTGAAGAGGAATGTTTTTAGCTGTTTTCTGAATGAGGTGAGATTGGAATTTTTCCTTAGGTGGAGGGGTAGGGTGTTCCATAGCTTGGAAGCGTTGTAGGTGAAAGTCCTACCGCCTGTTCTGGACTTTTTTATTTTGGGAATTGTGGCCGTGAAGGTCTGGTTGGATCGCAAATTCCTAGTGGGGAGGTAGTGTGACACTAGGTTGCGAGTGATGAGAGGACCCGTTTTCCAGAACGCCTGGTGCGCAATGCATAAGGCTTTGAATTGTATTATTTGGGGAATGGGTAGCCAATGCAGTTTTTTCAGTCCATTTTTGACTGATTGACGTCGAGGGATCTGAAGCAAAGTGCGCGCGGCACAGTTCTGCACGTCTGTAATCTCCGTATCGTGTACTCAGGGGCGGCGAGGTAGAGGGCGTTGTTATAATCCAGTCGTGACTGGATAAGGCCCTGAATGGCTACTTGTTTTGCCTCCATCGGTAGAAGATGGAGTACCTTCCTTAGCACTCTGAGGAGGCCGAAGCAGGTGGCTGCCAGTTTGGTGGATTGGGTGCCAACTGCAACAGTTTGTGATCGCTAGTTTCATGTGTTTTTACTTCGAATTTGACTAATTTCTGAGTGAGTAGTTTGCATAAGAAAATGTAATCAATTATAGAGCAGTTCTTAAAAGTGGCAGTACCCGAATATTTGAGATCTAAACTTGTCCAGGTTTCATTGACAGACTTTAGGTCATAGTTTTTCAGAAATACATTGAAAATCCTTTCGAAGCTGGCCGGACGTGACATATCATTTTTTGTTCCTAGATGGTGGAGATTAAAGTCTCCTACTATCACTTTTGGCAGTAGTGCATTTGCGTATAAAATTTCTTTTATTAAGGTTATGGTATTTTTTGTAACTTCCAACTTTTTCTGGCCAGATGCAATTAAGTATATGTTTATAACTAGGATTACAACACGTCTGTCTTTCTCCCTGCTACCCTCTATTAAGAGCGCCTGTAGCACTTCTGACTCAATTTGAATCCTTTTATTTGTTTTAGATGCTTTACCTAAATCGATATTCCTCCTGATGGTCTACCAAACCAATTATATTCAGTTGCCAATGTATGAAAACCGGCATAGCCTTTGAGGTGGACATGCTCTGTGGCCCATGGCTCTTGTAGATATACTATATCCGCCTCTTGCAGTGACTTAATTACTGTTTCGTGTTTGAGTGCTTTGCGTATTCCTGCCACTCTCCATGAAATGATTTTAAAGTTAAAAGGTAATTTATGATTCGTGTAAGGTAGAATTGCGGTATCTGATAATGTGGTTTTGGCAGTGGGCCATCCTTGTCGTTTCCGTGGGGTATCTGGTAAGGCTGCCTGGTCATCAGGAATAGAAAGAGCCGAGTTGTGACTCTCGCTCTGTCCTGCTGAATCGATCGTTCAATTGAAAATTCGGTATCCCTTTGTCTATTACTGTCCTACTTATGTGTTTATCTTCCTGTCTGCTTACTAGTATGGATAGTTTTTATAGTGTTTATCTAAATATATATTTGTTGTACCTCGCAGTATCCCCTGTGGGTACTGTCTATTTGTTGTTATGTAGTTTAATTTTGCAGGCTCTAGAAGGATTGATGGATACTTTTCTTTTTCAGGTGCAGTTAGAATGATCCCCCAGTCTCTAAAAATATATTTTGCTCTAAGGACTGCTTCAGACGTGTGGTGGTTTGACCAGGTCACTACAGTGTCTTCTTTGGAAATGTCTCCCTCTTTTGGTTCAAACTGAACACAAATTATGTCTTCACTCTTTATGTGAGTCAACAAAGGTATATGTTGAAGGAGCTTTAGTAAGTTCCCACTGTTTAATGTATCGTGTCTACCCTTTGATTTATATTGTCGTTTAAGAATTGTTTTGCATGTATTTCTGGTTTGGGCTGAACTTGTTGTTGTACCGGACCAGAGTTCTGGGTGTAGAGTTTCTTTACAGAGCGTCTCTCCTAGTGCATTTTCAAAGTTGTTGAGCACAATATTTTGGTGTTTTAAGCCCTCTCCTATTATTCCGTTAAGTGATCCATGATCATTTTTGTCCTTAACCATTTCATTTGCTGTTTGTACCATTTTCTTTACTGTTCCACCATTTTCAGTGGGAATTTATTCCTGTACCATGGTATTAGTGGTATGTGCATCATCCCCCAGAGATTAATTTTGTTGTTGACTCTTAATAAATATTTGATATAATTTATTTGATGGTTGCTTTTCCTGGATTTACGGATCGTTGCTTGTGGCTTCTGTGGAGATATATGTAGATTGCCCCCAACTCCTTCTGATTTGTCTGAACTTTTGGCGCTTTAAATGTTTTTTTTGCTTTTTCTTCATACGTCGTGACATATTCAGATTAATAATACTAATTGGATTTCCTGTTTCTTTTCCTTGTCCGGCGTTCTGCTAATTTCCACTGATTGGAATGTGATTAATGGATCCGTATTTATGTTTATGTTACAATTTATGCAGTCCTTTTGTGATGCTTTTTTGATGCTCCATTATCACAGATCTTCTATTGCCTACTATTTGGGATGATTGTATCTTTAAATCTTCAATAAGGGTGGAAAGCACTTCTGGGATTGATGCCAGTTTGTCGATTGTTGGCCCACAGGCACATTCTGTATTTAAAGTGGTTGCGTATGCTTGAGCTCGTGTTATCAACGGATTTAAATCCGCCAGTTTTTGATCGATCCCTGAGATTGTTATTGGTAAGTTGCTCCATTATCATAGATCTTCTATTGCCTACTATTTGGGATGATTGTATCTTTAAATCTTCAATAAGGGTGGAAAGCACTTCTGGGATTGATGCCAGTTTGTCGATTGTTGGCCCACAGGCACATTCTGTATTTAAAGTGGTTGCGTATGCTTGAGCTCGTGTTATCAACCGATTTAAATCCACCAGTTTTTGATCGATCCCTGAGATTGTTATTGCTAAGTTGCTCCAGTATCATCGATCTTCTATTGCCTACTATTTGGGATGATTGTATCTTTAAATCTTCAATAAGGGTGGAAAGCACTTCTGGGATTGATGCCAGTTTGTCGATTGTTGGCCCACAGGCACATTCTGTATTTAAAGTGATTGCGTATGCTGAGGATGCGTCACCACTAGTCACTATGCAGGCCGCTAAATTACCAAATAATACTGACTAACTACTACCAATTTCTTAGGGACAGGAGACAGGACAGCCTGACAGGACAGAGGAAAGTACTGGAGTCTATCCTATGCGGAATAAATACCTACTCAACTTAAATTCTCTAACCTCTCTTAGATAACCAGCCAATTGAGCCCAAAGTTGCAAACAAGTATAACGATTAATTATTAGTGTGTATTTTTTTTTATTTTGTATTTATTTTATTTTGTATTGCACAGTTACTTAAAACCATCTGCAATATAACTTACATGCGATTTTGAAAGCAAATTGAAACAATTGTTAAAAAAGACATTCTTGTAAAATAAAAGAACAGTGGGTTTACTTACAACTGTGTAAATACTGAGTAAGAAAATATATTATATACATAAAAAAAAAAATCTGCAAATGGTTGTCAGTTCGTTATCGGTTCAGCCTTGTTGGAGAATACTGGTTTAACAGACCAAGTTGCCTTTTATAATGCCTGGCCACTCTTATTCCATAAGTCTAAGACGCAACTCGGCCATGTATCTCCCAAATCTGGCCAAGTCCTGTGGTGTAGTACAGGAAAAGAGAACCGAAGTTGCTTCTTTCACTGTCAGTACTCTGTTTCGTAGCCATATTTATTTTAAAAGGATCCTACGGAACTGCAACATACCGGGGCAACAACAAATCAAGTGTAGCAAAGATTCAAATTTAAAATCACAGATTCTGCATCTGATCTTATGTTCTAGAGATCTTCACCCGGGATTTAATTCCTTAATGGGCAGGGGCACCAGTCTGGCCCATACAATGTTTTTTAGTGCTTTCCTTCCCAGAGCTTGCTTCAGATATGGCAGGATTTTACTCCCGGCAAACGATTTTATCAGCCACGGTGAGCCTCTTCCTGTTGTGTGTTCTGCTAGGTCACTTTGGTGCGACAGTTGATAACATTGTTTATTGATTGAATTTTTGATGACCAGATAGTTTACCATTCCGTGATCCCAATTTTCCTTTGCTAATCTCAGCATTTTCACTGCTTCCTCTGTGTAACAACGCCACGGGTTAATTGACCCCCCATAAATCAGCTTCAGCATGCTCTTTAGGCTTCCAGTTAAAGCTGTTAGGACTTGGAAGTAGTATTTCACATGCGCTCCCAAGCATTCTTTACTTTGTTGCTTCAGACCAAATTCTAGACGAATTAGGCTGTTGCGTGTGTTTGGGCAGTTTGAAAATGCGTTTGTAGGCCTGGCATTGTGCTTTGTCTAACATTAATTCCAATTTACTTGGGAATGCCTGCTGTGTGTATCCAGCAATTGCCCTGATTTTTGCTTGTATTACTTTCCTAATGGGAACAGTTGTTGTGCTTTGTATTATCTCATTTAGTTTGCATAGGGCATAGATTGTTGAATGTGCTTTAGCCTTCTTTTTATGTAGATGTATTGTTTATTTACCGGGTTCACTTAGCCAGCAATCTAGGTAATTATAGGATTTTGCTGTGACGATGATTTCTTTGCCCAGATGCCATTTCAAAAGAGCCTTTTTTGGGTGGTGTCCAAAAATAACTACTTTAGTTTTTTGAGCATTTATTATAAGTTCATTTCTTTAATTGTAGTTATTGAGGCCATCTAGGCCCCTTTGTAGCCCGATTTTTGTGTGATCCATTACCACCAAGTCATCTGCATACTGTAATATTTGCAGTTGTAAATAAGGTGATGGCATAGGATTTTCCTTCAACATCTAAGAGGGAAATTAATCTGTAATTTTTTCGGTCTGTGTTATCTCCTTTTTTGAAGATAGGATGAAAGAAAGAGCCTCGCCATGAATCCGGCACCTTTGCTTTCAATCGACATTCAGTGAACAGATTGGATAAAATGTTGCCCCAATATACCGGATTTTCTCTAAAAATGTCTCCTGGAAGACCGTTCGGCCCGGGTGCCCCGTCCTTTCCTATCTTTTTTATTACCTTTTCCACTGCCGTGCGGTCTTGTTCTTTACCCAAGAGTTCCACTGAGGCGTCCTCCTCTGTTATTGCACTGTCTGAGGAACAAATATCAGGGCTTCCAGGGACTGTGATACCCTCCTTTTTAGTGTAGATTGTGGCGACATGTCTGAGCTAGGCATCTGCATGTACGGAATTGCGCCTGTACACTTTACCTTTCTCCAAGCTAGCTATAAATTGCCAGAGCTGACGTTGTTTGTTTGGTTTTGAGAGCTCGTGTATCGTTAACCAGTCTTTTTCTAATTTATTTTGTTTCGGAGACCATAACTGGTGTCTGCCCTTTCTCGATAGATCTTTGCACAATTCCCTTGTTTCTTCCGTTCTACCCTTCCTGTGTGCTCATTTAGCCCTCTTAAGCTTACTTATTGTTGTGCATAATATTTTATTGTTGTGTCTAAAATGTGAAAAGGATGTTGTCGTTCCATATGGGCTATCTTTGTCGTTTTTGGTAAGTATAGTTTTTAAGGCAAAAATCCAACTCGTCCAATTGGCCACACAGAGGCTTCCCTTTGTACTCTTGTTTTTTTTCCATACATTAAATAACGTAGCCTGATGCTTGTTCCATTTTAACCTTCTGACTAATGAATGGTCTTCAGTCCCTGTCGAGTGGGATACTGCAGCCGCGTGTTCCCTCTGTATAATACTGAGATTTAAAATCCACCTGCAACAGTTTGTGATCGCTAGTTTCATGTGTTTTTACTTCGAATTTGACTAATTTCTGAGTGAGTAGTTTGCATAAGAAAATGTAATCAATTATAGAGCAGTTCTTAAAAGTGGCAGTATCCGAATATTTGAGATCTAAACTTTTCCAGGTTTCATTGACAGACTTTAGGTCATAGTTTTTCAGAAATACATTGAAAATCCTTTCAAAGCTGGCCGGACGTGACATATCATTTTTTGTTCCTAGATGGTGGAGATTAAAGTCTCCTACTATCACTTTTGGCAGTAGTGCATTTGCGTATAAAATTTCTTTTATTAAGGGTATGGTATTTTTTGTAACTTCCAACTTTTTCTGGCCAGATGCAATTAAGTATATGTTTATAACTAGGATTACAACACGTCTGTCTTTCTCCCTGCTACCCTCTATTAAGAGCGCCTGTAGCACTTCTGACTCAATTTGAATCCTTTTATTTGTTTTAGATGCTTTACCTAAATCGATATTCCTCCTGATGGTCTACCAAACCAATTATATTTAGTTGCCAATGTATGAAAACCGGCATAGCCTTTGAGGTGGACATGCTCTGTGGCCCATGGCTCTTGTAGATATACTATATCCGCCTCTTGCAGTGACTTAATTACTGTTTCGTGTTTGAGTGCTTTGCGTATTCCTGCTGCGTTCCATGAAATGATTTTAAAGTTAAAAGGTAATTTATGATTCGTGTAAGGTAGAATTGCGGTATCTGATAATGTGGTTTTGGCAGTGGGCCATCCTTGTCGTTTCCGTGGGGTATCTGGTAAGGCTGCCTGGTCATCAGGAATATTAAGAGCCGAGTTGTGACTCTCGGTCTGTCCTGCTGAATCGATCGTTCAATTGAATATTCGGTATCCCTTCGTCTATTACTGTCCTACTTATGTGTTTATCTTCCTGTCTGCTTACTAGTATGGATAGTTTTTTATAGTGTTTATCTAAATATATATTTTTTGTACCTCGCAGTATCCCCTGTGGGTACTGTCTATTTGTAGTTATGTAGTTTAATTTTGCAGGCTCTAGAAGGATTGATGGATACCTTTCTTTTTCAGATGAAGTTAGAATGATCCCCCAGTCTCTAAAAATATATTTTGCTCTAAGGACTGCTTCAGACGTGTGGTGGTTTGACCAGGTCACTACAGTGTCTTCTTTGCAAATGTCTCCCTCTTTTGGTTCAAACTGAACACAAATTATGTCTTCACTCTTTATGTGAGTCAACAAAGGTATATGTTGAAGGAGCTTTAGTAAGTTCCCCCTGTTTAATGTATCGTGTCTACCCTTTGATTTATATTGTCGTTTAAGAATTGTTTTGCATGTATTTCTGGTTTGGGCTGAACTTGTTTTTGTACCGGACCAGAGTTCTGGGTGTAGAGTTTCTTTACAGAGCGTCTCTCCTAGTGCATTTTCAAAGTTGTTGTGCACAATATTTTGGTGTTTTAAGCCCTCTCCTATTATTCCGTTAAGTGATCCATGTTCATTTTTGTCCTTAACCATTTCATTTGCTGTTTGTACCATTTTCTTTACTGTTCCACCATTTTCAGTGGGAATTTATTCCTGTACCTTGGTATTAGTGGTATGTGCATCATCACCCAGAGATTTATTTTGTTGTTGACTCTTAATAAATATTTGATATAATTTATTTGATGGTTGCTTTTCCTGGATTTACGGATCGTTGCTTGTGGCTTCTGTGGAGATATATGTAGATTGCCCCCAACTCCTTCTGATTTGTCTGAACTTTTAGCGCTTTAACTGTTTTTTTTGCTTTTTCTTCATACGTCGTGACATATTCAGATTAATAATACTAATTGGATTTCCTGTTTCTTTTCCTTGTCCGGCGTTCTGCTAATTTCCACCAATTGGAATGTGATTAATGGATCCGTATTTATGTTTATGTTACAATTTATGCAGTCCTTTTGTGATGCTTTTTTGATGCTCCATTATCACAGATCTTCTATTGCCTACTATTTGGGATGATTGTATCTTTAAATCTTCAATAAGGGTGGAAAGCACTTCTGGGATTGATGCCAGTTTGTCGATTGTTGGCCCACAGGCACATTCTGTATTTAAAGTGGTTGCGTATGCTTGAGCTTGTGTTATCAACGGATTTAAATCTGCCAGTTTTTGATCGATCCCTGAGAATGTTATTGGTAAGTTGCTCCATTATCATAGATCTTCTATTGCCTACTATTTGGGATGATTGTATCTTTAAATCTTCAATAAGGGTGGAAAGCACTTCTGGGATTGATTCCAGTTTGTCGATTGTTGGCCCACAGGCACATTCTGTATTTAAAGTGATTGCGTATGCTTGAGCTCATGTTATCAACCAATTTAAATCCGCCAGTTTTTGATCGATCCCTGGGATTGGTATTGGTAAGTTGCTCCATTATCACAGATCTTCTATTGCCTACTATTTGGGATGATTGTATTTTTAAATCTTCAATAAGGGTGGAAAGCACTTCTGGGATTGATGCCAGTTTGTCGATTGTTGGCCCACAGGCACATTCTGTATTTATCAACCGATTTAAATATGCCAGTTTTTGATCGATTCCTGAGATTGTTGTTGCCATGATGTTAAGCAAGTCCACTTGGACATCCATCTTGTTTGATTGATAGTTCAAGGCCTCAAGTGTGAGTTGGGATGTCTAAAAGAATATGTCCCATATTGCTCCACAGTCTGTCATTGCTACTGGTTGTATACTGTCAATGTTTTTACTATGGTTGTCCCTTGCAGAGGTGTTATTAAACAACGATTCACTATTGACTGTTAGTTGATTTTACGTGTGGCCTTTGCTATATGGGAATATGTGTTTTGGTGTTTAAACTAATCTACTGTGGTTTGCGACTCCCTCTCCACCATGATTTTTTTTCTCCTGGTTCCTCATGGGTCATGCTGTTTTGAGAAATAGCCGATGGTGCTATGTGAGTCAATGTTTGGATTTTACTATCAATTTGACTTGTTTCCATATATTGATATGCATGTTGAGTGAGGTTTAAGACATGCTTGTTAATTTTTACATGTACTTCAATCGGTTGGGGGGGCCCCGTACTCTCAAGTTGCTCTTGCGGGTTTTGTGACATTTCTTTAACGGGGATTCCATAGAAAATATGTCCTGGTATACTTAGCGATCCATGTTCATCAGGAGTTCCAGGTCCTTAATAGACCCCATGATTGGTTAATTTGTTCTTTACATTCTTGGTCCTGCTGGGACCCAATTTGAATTTGAGTCGTGGGCCTTATATTAGTTTGTTCAGTTTTTACAGTAGTGTACCCTATGTGAATAAATGGTGGGATTGGAGATGGATGACCATGCTTCTGCCCTATCTTCTCATCCTGAAGAAATAACATTGTGTCCACTGGGTCTTTTAAAAAAATTAATTTACTTGGTATGCTACTTGATTTAGCAAACATTTTGTAGACTGGTGAGATTTAGGGCTGCAACGCGCCCTCTAATTTTGCTTTGTTATATTTTGCAGTTCGGCCTTGTGTTTTCTTTTTCCTTTTTGTTGATGGAAGTGTTGTTCTCTCTCGCTCTTACCTCATAGTATCTGGAGTATATTATGTGCTATTATGTGCTGTTTTTGCTCTTGTTTTTCTTGTTTTGTTCTTTTATTTCTTATTTTGTGTCAGTTGTTTGATCTTTTGATTGTGCCTTAGACTTTATATTTGTAACAATCCTGCTGCTAGCCAGCATGCAGTTTATTTGGGATGTAGAAAGAAAGAGAAGAAATGGAGGAAAACCCGAACTGAGGAGAATAAAAAAGGCACATCAAGAGGCCCAATCGAATTATTATAAAAACATTAGGCTGGCTAGGAAAACAGTCTTATCCAGCAACTTGATGAAGCAGGCAATTCTTCTAAAGAACTTTACAAAATACTACAGACCTTTGTAAAACCGATGGCCTGTGAAAGTTCGGATGATTTTTCCCAGCCTCTCTGTGACGACATCTCTCTGTTTTTTGAGAACAAAATAAATACGATCTATGATAAAATCATGACAGCCTCCAGTCACACGAACAGCTTTCCTAATCCACCTAAATCATCCATACCTGGGGACCATTCATTTACCACCTTTCCATCTATTAACAATATTGACTTTTTCAATCTTATCAGTCATATAAAATCTGGGTCTCCGGATGATTTTCTACCCGCCAAAATGATCGCTTCCTTGAGTATTTGATTGGACCTGAGGTCCAATTTGTATTAAATCTCTCTCTCAAGGAAGGGCGGGTACCTATGGAGTGGAAGAGAGCGGTGGTGAACCCTATTCATAAGAACACAGCATACCCATGGACGGATCTTTCCAACCTCCGAGCCATCTCCCTTTTGCCATACTTTATCAAGATGGCCGAGAAGCATGTGAACACCTGTCTGTCAAAATACATCGAGACAGCGGGAGGTCTGGACTCCTCGCAATCGGGGTTCAGACCCAATCAGAGCACCGAATCTGCCCTCCTCTCAGTGACCGATATGATCCGGATGGTACTAGATGGAGAAGGCTCGATGATTCTGGTGCTGTTAGATTTGTCCGCTGCCTTTGACGCGGTGTCACATGAGCTTCTTCTCGGCTGCCTGCGGGAGGTGGGCATAGGGGGTGTGGCGCTGTCCTGGGTAGAGAGTTTTCTCACAGGCCGCTCACAAGGTGTCAGATTGGGCTCCCTCCAATCCATCTTTAGGGAGCTCACCAAGGGAGTGCCACAAGGCTCATGTCTAAGCCCCACACTATCTAATGTGTATGTGGCACCCTTGGCTGGCATTGTGAGAGAATATGGGTTCACCCCGGTGTCTTATGCTGAAGACACCCAGCTCCTGTTCCCTTCTAGTCCCTCACCCCAGCAATAAGGAAATCTTTTGCGGATGGTATGAGGGCGGTCTCAAACCGGATGGCTACAAATTGCCTTTAATGCAATGTAGGCAAAACAGAGGTGATGTTATTCGCGGAGGCCCCGCTTCGGTGGTCCCCAGAATGGTGGCCTCTGGATCTTGGACCACTGCCAAGTCCAAAACAGACCGTTAAAAATCTTGGTGTACGTCTGGATCAGGCACTGGTGCTTAAATAACATGCCAATCAAGTTGCTGGTCTTTGTTTTCACACCATCGGACTCCTGCGACGTGTGTTTCCATTACTACCTGACTATCATCGTAAGACTCTGGTCCAGACATTGGTGATCATTAGATTGGACTACTGCAATGGCCTGCTCATCTCGGCCAATGAGGAACAACTTAATCATCTGCAAGTGGTCCAGAATACCGCAGCAAGACTGGTGCTCAATATTTTGCCTAGGACCCCCACCCGCCCGATTTTGGACAGCCTTCACTGGATGCCTGTTCGTCAGCGGGTTAAATACAAAATTTGCTGTACACAACTGCCTCTTTGGTACAGGCCCTAAATACTTAACGGACAAGTTCATCCCCTATAGTCCTGGACGTTCCTTGCAATCAAGTAACCAGCAATTGCTTCAGGTCCCCAGGATTAAGAGGGCAAGACCGGGAGTGCGTGCCCTCTCCTATAAAGTTCCCACTCTCTGGAACTCACTTTCACTTGCCCTAAAGACTAATTTAAATTTTCAATCTTTTAGGAAGATCCTTAAAACCCATCTATACTCAACCTTATAATTTGCGGGCTAGTTCTACTATTAAGCTATTGGTCTAACATCTGTACCTATTCGCAAGTGCGGAGATACCCCTCTGGGGGTCGAATCCTGAGCTATATAAGAAAATAAATAAATAAATTGGGATTTTGGGATTTTTAGTCCTTTTCGTTTTATTTTCCCACTTTCACTTGCAGTGTCTCCAAAAATAATAATAATACCGGATCCAACTCTAGTTCCAAATCCAAAGTGAGCAACAAACTTTACAAGCCCACGTCAGTCGACACACAAGAAACTCACCCGCCGCTAGTTGGTTGCTGAACTTCGGTCTTCACTCTGTACAATGATTAAAAGAAATGAAAACAGCAAGTAAAAGAAAAAGTGTGAAAAACGCAGTTAAAAACACACAAAAAGTAGTAAAATGCAATACTTAGAATCAGGAATAGGGAGGGATAGATAATAAAAAAGATCAAAAAAAGTTTATAGAAACAAAATATTGAAAATATATAGGTTAGGATAGAAAAACAGGCCCAGAACCACAGCAAAAAGTGAAAAACAAGATTGCCAAGCCCATTGGCGACCACGTGGTGAAGTTTGCACGATATTTCTCCTGAGCACGCAAAAGGCGTCCCCGAGCATGTAATACGTGTTCCTGAACAGGAAAAACACATCGCAAACGGGCATAACAAGCAACTCTGTGCGGTCGCCGAGCTTTCTCGTAGCTCACAGAGTCTTTCTGCAGCTTCGCGGAATTTCGCATAGCGCAACTACGCAAACTTCACCCAGGGTTACTCCTTGCACTTTGGCAAGCAAAGACACCCCCGGACATCAGAAAGCTGCAGAAGACTCCTCCAGACACCATCCCAAGACCTGCAATATTCCAAAAGTTTTGTATTATTGCACCTTTGTACACCATGGGTGTGAATGCATCCATCCATAGCTAGAAATCTGCCTAGTCATATAGAGCCTACATTTCTACAGTGCTTGGGTACTTAGTTCAAGAAATAGCCCCCGAAAAAGAAAAATGTCCCTATCACTATGTAGGATTGGGGCCAAGAAACAACCTTGTAGAGTAAAACCTCATAGAGTAGTAGTAAACATCATGTGGTATGAGACCTACCCCACAGCACTCTACCTTTTCACATAGCGTGGAGGGAAAGGGGCAGCCCTTAAGTGTATGGACACTTACAACGTATTCCTTGTTTTTCAGAGGCAAATGAATGATTCACGTGGCACAAATGAGATCTGTGGAACACTACTGCATGTACTAAATATTGCATAGGGCACCTCCACGCTGATGGACATCTACTGACAATGCTGGCAGTTTGCCTACAATCAATTCACCCCAGGAGGGACTCTATGCTCACGTAACGATCTACAACCCAACCTTTCTCATCACTGGAGAAGACCTATCCGAGTTGCTCAAACATCCGCTACAGAAAAAAACTACCCTATCACATCAGGCTCAAGAAAAAAGAACCACTGATTATTTTAGCCAGGCTCAGAACAAGGACATTCGGAAATAATGTCAACTAATTTCTGATACTCAAGTAGGTGCAGAAGAGTCCAAACCATTCTTCACCATGCAAACAACAGCACATTCCTGCTGGTTGCATATAAACAGGTGGGCATTTCTGATCGATGATCAACAACACTAAGCTCAGCCTAAATGCTATCAAGTAAGAACTAAGAGCGATTTGTTTCATGGTAGTGCAACATCAGTATATGTTGGACTTGATGACTATGGTGGAGGATGGGGTCTGTGCCAAGACCTGTGTGTACTTATGTACTTTTATCCCTGGAAATTACTTGATCAACATGCAACATCTAGACGCTTAATTGAAGGAGGGAGGTGCCCCTGAGCAATACAGGTATGTCAGTTTGTGTTCCTGGCTCCCGTGGGGAGTGACCAGACCGTGCACATCATTACTTTTGAATATCATTTTTCTTCTGTTTTGTGTGGATTCCTACAATTTTGGGTTTACTGCTGTACAAACGCAGTCCTCAAATTAGGTAGAATGAAAGTAAATAGGGAGGTAGTAACAGACTCAACAGAAACATACCAAACCACAAATAATGTGACTGTCATGAAGTGTGGGGCAATTGATGTAGTTGAAAATTCAACTGGGGGGAATGTTAATATTGAAAAATACAATGTTGAGGTACGCCATGATATATGTACATATAACCCTGAACTCGCATCACTATTGTTGAATCCATACAATATGACCTATCCATCAACCTTGATTCAGAAATACATGGTCATAAAAGCCCTGGGATGTAGGCCTGAAGCAACTTATTGACAGATCACAGGTGGGGTGACACGTATCCCTTAGACAAACGTGCAAACATGAAACCCAGATCGATACCTAAGATAGGCAACGGCACCACATTGGTTTTAGGAGATTGGTTCCATTAAAACACATTTGTCCGGAGGGTACCTATGTTACCAAAACACAATAAAGTCAAATGCTACACTAAGGGCCTCATTACGATGGACAGCCACCATCAGGCCATCAGTGAAGGTATCAACATCATCGGACCATGCAAGACCAGCCGTCAGAGTAAAAACAGCCGTCAGATGGACTGTAATCCCTACAATGGTGGCAGTGCCTGCTCAGGGATTGCAATATCAGTTTCTACCGGCTGTTTGATGGCGGTAAACCTGCCATGAAAAAGGAGGCAGAAATTGATGTGGGCACCCATGGCGGGCCTCCCTTTCACCCTGGACCTCCACTATGTGCCCTAGGGGTCACCTATAATTCCCCCATAAACACCTGTATGGTGCCTGCCACATAGTGCCAGGATGTTTGAAATTTTTTTGTATTGCGGCGTGTGCTGCAGCCTGCAGAACTCGTCGCAATATAAAAGATATGGATTGCGACTGCCTTGAAGGTGGTTGCATCCTAATAACGATGGCGGGACCGCTGACAGCTATATGGGGAGTCCAGTTCCTGACAGGATGGCAGTCGGATGAAAGTACCACCATCATCATAATGAGGCCCTGAATTAGGAACAGTCAACCACTCAGAATACAGCATGCACACTACATGCAGTGAAAACACGTTCCCCATGCCACACATCTGGAAACGTGCCCACTGGCCCCACATTGTGTCCATCCAAAATCGAGACTAACCTGTACTTCTTTTCAGATATTTGCATGTTTTTATGGCGCTGCGAATCGACTCCCGAAGGAGTACCTCCGCGCCTTTGGCAGCAACTAAAGAGCAACAACTCGTCATGATCTAATTCAAAGCCCTGAACCAGCTAATGATTAAACAGGAAAGTTTTGAGTTTCTTCCTAAAAGGGAGATGTTCCCTGCATACTCTGATTTCCTTAGGGAGTTGGTTCCACAACTTAGGGCCTGCTACGGAAAGGGCCCTACCCCCCTTTCTAGCTTTCATGGCCCTAGGAACACATAACAAGTCCTGATCTCCTGATCTCAAGGATCTGGATGGGACATAAGGGATGAATTTTTCAGTGAGGTAGCCAGGGCCCTTACCTATAAGGCATTTATGGATGACACAGCAGATCTTAAACATCACCCTCTGCCTTACCGGAAGCCAGTGCAGTTTGGCCAACAATGGTTTTGAGGGAGTACGAGGCGGGGCGTTTAAAACCAGTCGTGCAGCAGTGTTTTGCACAACTTGTAATCTAGCCAAGATACCCTCATTGGCACCCAGCAACAGACCATTGCAGTAGTCCAGCCTACTTAACACTAGTGACTGGACCAGCGTTCTCCTGGTGAAATCCGGTAGCAGAGGGAATACTTTCCTGAGAAGACCAATTACATGAAAACATGAACCCACCACTTGATTGGTTTGTTGTGTTAGGGTGAGCTCATGATCCAGTTTCACTCCCAGATCTTTAACCACCGTTTTGGGCTCAGGGACGGGGCCAAGATCTTGAGGCCACCAGTCAGGAGTCCATAGACGTTTGGCCTCTCCGAAGAGCATCACCTCGGTCTTGGAGACGTTGCACTGCAAAAAGTTGGCTGCCATCCAGCGTGCCACCTCCTTCATCCCCCGGGCAAAGGAGTCACGCACCTCGGGAGTCATGATTTTAAAAGGGAAGAGGAGTTGTGTATCATCTGCATATGATACAGGAATTAACCCGTGGGATCTCATGACGTTAGCTAGGGGTGCCACGTAGATATTAAATAACGTAGGGCTCAAACACGAGCCCTGTGGCACCCCCTTTGAGATCACCACCTCCTCTGATTGGTATGGTCCCAAAATGACTCTCTGGGTGCGTTCACTGAAGAAACTCCTTAGCCAGGCCAGAGCCTTGCCTTCCAGACCGATGTCAACTAGTCTGGAGGTCATGATTTCATGTGACACAGTGTCAAACGCCGCAGATGACCAAATTTATGGTCATCTGACTAGGTCAAGATTTCTATCTTTAAAGGAATGTACAAATTATTTTATGATGCTTCATCTAATGTATAAAATTAGGGCGGAAGCCTGGCTAATCTAGACAGCGCCAGATGCGGAATAGTGAAGGGATGTCATGCCTACTGTTTCTGTGAGTGGCGTTTGGCCATAAAAGCGTCAACGATGATTGCCTTTGACATATGTATCTCCCTGCTCCCGTTCCCGGCTAAAGTGACAGAGAAGATTGTCAACAAACAGCTAACTCGCTACCTCGAAGTCAACATCTTGGACCCATCCAACCCTTTTTTCACAGCAACAACAGCACCGAGACCGCCCTCATCGCCGCCACCGATGATATCAGGATCCTGATGGAAAAAGGAGAGACAGCCGCCCTAATCCTCCTGGACCTATCAGCAGCCTTTGACACAGTCTGCCACCGCACCCTATCAACACGCCTCCACGACGCAGGAATATAAGAGAAGCCCCTGGCCTGGACCACATCCTTCCAGAGCGTCCGCCTCCCACCCTTCCGCTCAAAAACCACCAAGATCATCTGCGGCGTCACACAGGGATCCTCCCTCAGCACTACACTGTTCAATATCTACATGGCACCGCTCGCCCACTGCGCACGACAACACAACCTCAACATCATCTCCTATGCCAACGACACCCAGCTGATCATATCCCTCACCGAAGACCCCTACACCGCCAAAGCCAACCTCCATAGAGGAATGAAGGCCGTAGCTGACTGGATGAAGAACAGCAGACTGAAGCTGAATTCTGACAAGATGGAGGTCCTCATTCTCGGACCCACCCCATCAGCCTGGGTGGCCCACATCGCTAGACACAGCCCCGGAACCCACTGACCACGCACGCAACCTGGGGGTCATCCTCGACTCCACCCTCTCCATGACCAGGCAAGTCAATGCCGTCTCCGCATCCTGCTTCAACACCCTCAGAATGCTCTGCAGGATCTTCTAATGGATTCCCGCCGACACGAGAAAAACCGTCACCAAGGGCCTCGTCACCAGCAGACTCGAATACGGAAACGCCCTCTACTCAGGAACAACAACCAAGCTCCTGGGATGACTACAACAAATCCAGAACATCTCGGCACGACTGATCTTCGACGTCTCCCGATGCAGCCACATTACACCCCACCTGAGAGGCCTGCACTGGCTCCCAGTCAACAAGAGGATCACCTTCAAACTCCTCATCTACGCACACAAAGCACTACACAACACCAGACCTACATACCTCTAAAACCGACTCAGCTTCCACACCCCCACCCGAAGCCTCCGCTCAGCCAACCTCGCCCTTACCACAGTCCCTCGTATCCGGAAAGCCACCGCCGGCGGCAGATCCTTCTCCTACCTCGCCGCCAAGACCTGGAACACTATCAATAACAACCTACGGCAGACCCAGACCCAGGACCTACTGGCCTTCAGGAGACTTCTCAAGACCTGGCTCTTCGACCAGTAGCACCCTCCACCCCCCCAGCGCCTTGAGACCCTCAAGGGTAAGTAGCGCGCTTTATAAATGTGTGTGATTGATTGATTGATTGATTGATTGTGTTGACCTCTGATGATGTCCTCGACTTTAATAAGTCATTGTATTTTATCTTCACTATGTCATGTATGATGTGCTTTGTTCAATAAAAAAAGAACTATTGCCAAAATCAGTGTGTTTTGAGAAATCCTTCAGATGGCGCCTGCTCTCCTGACTTCTGTGTTTAATTAAACCATCTGTTACTGTTTTTCCAAACACCTCATGCATTTTCTTTTTTCAAGGTAAATTCACGTTCAAGTAACAGTATGAGTCAGGGTCACTGTTTGATTAAAGTATAGCATGCAGACTGTTGAGCATGCTGAAATATAGTAGCACAGGGCCTGCTTATGGTGTCACTGCTTCTCCACAGGCTGTCCAATCTGCTCAGAGAAATTAATACAAAGGGTTGTCTCACTGTACTAAACTGAACAGCTGAGCCACTCAGACAAAAACATGTTTACAGATGGATGACTTTCTCAGTAAAACTTTACTGTGAATAGATCTCTCAACAGAGGGCTATGTTGCTATAAAAAAGGAAAAATAACATCTATTTCTTTAAGCTGATCCATGCAGAACACGTTCTGTGTCAAACTGTGATAATAGATAATGGATGGTCTAGTGTTTGCCTGGATCCTTCTCCACGCATCCTTTATATGCTCTAGAGAGTACGTAGATAGGGAGATATTTCTTGATTCAATCAAGCAAACAAGCAAGCTATGTCATATTACTACGAACATTCTTTCTGATCTACACTGCAGGCTGAGTCCATCTGACTCACAGAAAGACACAGTATATAAATGGTCAGCATGCAAACAATATTTATCTAATTCTGTGCATTCTACTCTATTTTATGTGCGCTTCACATTGTCTTTTGTGAGCTTCTCCCTGAAGGGCGCTCTGCTGCTCGCTGACACGACGGTGCTGATTTAGGTGTGTGTTCATCTGTCCAAAATAGATATTACTAGGGGGCATATTTACAATAACTGGCGCATCCCTGCAAATCAGCAGGGATGCGCCAGTTATTGTGCGCCACAGCTCCGCCATCATGGATGCTCCGCATTTACAATGCAGCGCACCATGGTGGAAAAATGGCACAGATGTGTGATGCATTGCTAGAGTTGCGTCGCAAGCGCGTCACAGCTACAGCAATGCTCTGGGGGTCCTATCTAGTTAATGCTGCATCAATCCTTACGCCTGCTTCAAGCAGGCGCAGGGTTTTGATGCAGCATGGGCCTAAAAGTGACTGAGTGAAATCTTGTAGATTTCACTCGGCCACTTTAAGGAGGCGTTCCTGCGCCGGAACGCCCCCCCACCCCCTGCACAGGAACGCCTACATGTGGCGCAGGGCATTACAACATGAAGCATCTCCCAGATGCCTCATGTTGTAAGTACCCCGCAACATGGAGCAGGATTTGCGCCGCCGCTGCGTCGCAACGTCAGCATAAATAAGGCGCAAGGGGCTTGTAAATCTGCCCCATGGTATTTTTCTCCTTAAGATTCTCTTTAGGCTGCCTCTTACTCCAAACTTTGTGGCGGTAACTGCATGTCATCCTCCCAACATTTGCAGATCCTTCTGTGGTTACCATTGCTGTTGGCTTTCACACAAATGAGTTGTTATGAAGCTAAATTGATCTCAGTTCTGTACACTTTCTTGTGCTACTTCTGCAGGTTGCTTCCTCTGGGAGGAATCTGGAGTTAGCAACGTTATTTTACTTCACTGACACTGACTGCGGCCATTTCAACTCTGGACACGTATTCTATCTTTGTAATTTGGGATTTTATCATGTAATATGAATATTGCAGCAATAAGAGCAGCTTTGCAGAACAGATTTTTGCATCTGATCTGCCAAATGATCATCTGAACAGAACACCTTTTTGTTTATCTTCTTTTTTAACTGGGCCTTTCCAGCAACAGCTACATTTGGAATTATTATTTACAGCAAACTTGATAGCACTGATTATCTCTCAGTGAATTCAAATATAAACAGTGGTGACATGTTTTGCATTTAACTCCACAAATCTTACACAACTCCTCTTCCAACGGTGACTAGACACAATATCGAAAAAAATATTGACTGGACTGAATATCGAGTTTTTTTATATAGAATGGACAGAATATTTAATTGCAAAAATATAGTGGTGCAGAATATCGAAATTCAGGTAAGAAATATCGATTTTCATAATATCGAATTTAGTAATATTGACAGTCATATTATAGTTGTTAAAAATACTGTATTGTTTATATCGTTTTAAGTGTTAGTATATGTGATAAAAGTATGTAATATTTTTGTATGTTTAAATTTTTTTTAAAGTAATGAATATTATGTTATTTACTGTTTGCGTAATGTAATTCCGTAGCGGGTTGCGGGTTTATAGGGTAATAGGGTGGAAAGTAATTTAATTATAGTAAATTAAATATTAATTTTTAGGAATTACTTAATATTTTTAGTTCTGTAGTGGGTTGTGGGTTTATATGGGAATAGGGTGGGAAGTAATTTAATTGTAATTAAGTAATTATGTATTTTTTGGTATTGATAATTTATTCATAATTAATTAATTATTAATTGGTAATTAATTTTTTATTAATTAGCAATTCATTTTTATTCATTGATTAATTGATAATTATATTAATTGGATTTATTTTTTATCCAGAACGGATTGTGTGTTTATAGGGGAATAGGAAGGGAAGTAATGTAATTGTAATGATGTAATTATTGCATTTATGTTTGTGTATTGCTAATTAATTTAATGTAACATATTTATTTGTTGGTAAAAAAAATGAGTACTTTTTAATTTTTGGTATTGAAAATTAATTTGCTACAATTAATTATTCATAAATAATATTTATTGTTATTAATAATTAATTAATTTTAAAATATTTTGTGATTGGTATTTTTTTTATTAATTTTTTATTGGTATCACTAATTAATTTCTTTTTATTTAAATAATAGATCATTAATTTCCCTACTGTTCCACTCTCTGGAGTGGGAATTTTAAATTGTACCCTCCTGCTATTCAACGCTTTCCCTACTGTTGCGCTTACTGGAGTGGAGATAGTAATTTTTACCCTCCTGCTATCCAACGCTTTCCCTACTGTTGCACTCACTGGAGAAGGAATAGTAATTTTTACCCTCCCGCTATCTAATGCTTTCCCTACTGTTGCACTCAGTGGTGTGGGAATAGAACATTTTACCCTACCGCTATACCACGCTAAACATATTGAATTTTATTTATAATATTATGTTAATACATATGTATTAAAAAATAAAAATGCTTGTATTTTTTTAATTACATTATTGTTTATCATTTTTAAGGTTATTTAACTATTTTAAGTATGTTTTACTTAATTCTATTTATTATTTCATTCATTTTACATTACTTTAAAATATTTTAAACATTCTATATTTTTACAAACTATATTAATTACAACGATATTTTAGATTTGATATTTATGTACTTACCAGTCTGTAATAGAAATTCGATATTCTGGTAGTCTATATTTTGTCATCGATATTTTTGTATGCCTATATTTAGCTCCTCGAGATTCTGTCAATGATTCCTTCCATCATGTTTGTGACTGTTTCTAATGGTTGCTGGTCAACACTTCTAATTTATCGATAGAACAGTGTTCCATGCCAAGGATCAAATTTGAACTCTTACCATTGGTTCATGAATAACATTACACTTCGGATGCTAAAATGTTGAATTAGATATGGAGGTATTAGTGCTACACATTGAATAAAATCGGCACCATAAGTGAGCAGATAGATGAGCCTTCCTGAGTCTGCCGATCACACCTCTCTGCCGCGGCTTGTGTTCCCCGTATTGCTGCTCCATCCTCTATTTACTGCTGTTACATACTACCATTTTACTGTCTAGCCTCTAATTGTTAATTTTTAATGTTTTCATTTGTTTTTCTCACTAACTGTAAAGCGATAGCCACTGAAAACATCATCACCCTTTCCAAGGGACTCTGCAATACCCTGGTTGGCTTCTTCCATGACAAGATCTCTACTATCTACAAAAACTTTAAACCCTTATCCACCAACGCCAACATTCTTAGCCTCCTCGCTTTAACAGACACTAAACCTGACTACATGCTCACCACCTAGAATTGGTTCACCACCAACACCGCAACCATCATGAACTCTGTTCACCCAGGAGGACTGGGGGTAAATATGAGAGGTACCCCTTAACAACAATCAAGGGAAATAGGGTTAACCAACTGATAAAACAAAATGTAACCAGAGAAGCAGGCAGTCCTTCGCGTTTTACCAGGGATATACCCCTACACATCGCAAGGACATAACGGAAGCGCCCCTGGCTTTTTAATTAAAGGGCTCCACGCAACCAGAGAAGTGAGCAGTCCTCTGCGCTCGAATAGTGAAAGACAAGTTCATACCGCAAGGACAAGACATAGGCGCCTCTGGTTTTTAACAAACAAAGAAAAGGAAAAAAAACGCTTTATGGGGCTCAACTATTTTGGATTGCCCATACCCAACGCTTACAAGTTTTTAGCACCAGGAGTATTTTTCCTGTAGCCTGATTTAGACATGCGATTTTAAAATGGACATATAGTCAGCATCTCCTCTTACATCGCACTTTGATATGGAAAACAATTGAAATCTAACTACCTCTAAAAATGGATTTTAAGGGTGATTATATTGACCCTTGTACCACGACAGATATCAAATGTAGTCTTGATAAAGGTGGATTAAATTGTGGAAAACCACCAAAACGCGTTGACGCACTACTTAGTATAATTCACGACTTAGACATCTCTGTCGATATATTGTATTGTGGTGTGCATAACTCAGGTGTCAGAAATAGAGTCCGAATATACACCCAGTATTGTACGAGTGCAATGTCTTACTGTTTTCTGTCTCTGTGTTTCAATTTTGCTGGCCAATATTGAATGTCGATCATTTTTTACTGTCCCTTTCTTGTTTTAATTTGTGTCGAGTGGTTCCCTAATTGTCCACTCTTTTAATGTTTGTATTACCAATAAATTGTAAGAATTCTTTTTACATACGTGAATCTTGTTATTGTTTTTGACCTTCGAGCTCAAATAATTCAGTTCTGCTCAAGGGAATCTCTCTTGTTTTATCACCCAGGAGGACTCACAAACTCCTGCCCCACCACAACAGGAGCAAGTTGATCAGCAAAGAGCTTGCCAGCATCTTCAACACATCAATCACCATGACCACCTTCCCTGAAGAATGGAAACATGCAGTAGTCAAACCCCTTCTCGAGAAATCTTTTGCCAAATCTAGCACACTTAAGACCAATTGTCCCTTCTCCCTGCTCCCTTTTCCGACTAAAGTCCTTGTGAATGGCAATCAACCACTCACGGAGCACCTGGAGAGAGACAACCTTCTGGACAACTCCCAATATTGATTCTGCTCCAACCACAGCACCAAAACCACCTTGATCGCTGCCACAGACAACATCAGAAACATTCTTGACCCGGGAGATATGACAGCCTTGATCATCCTCGACCTCTCTGCAGTATTTAACCCTATATACCATCACACACTTATCAAGATGCTTCACCATATTGGAATCCCAGAGAACACCATCAAATAGATCACTTTCTTCCTTGCCAGCAGAACCCAAAGAATCCGACTACCTCCTTTTAACTCAGAACATGAGACATTCATCTGCTGCATCTCTCAAAGCTCATACCTCAGCCCTACTCTGTTCAACAACTATATGACCCCCCTCAGCCAGCATTTTCAGAACCAATGTACTAAACGTCATATACTACACCAATGACACCCAGCTCCACCATCATGACCGCCTTCCGCAAGTGCATAACAAGTATTGAAGAATGGATGAAAGTCAAATGCCTAAAAGTTCACATGGACAAGACTAAAGTATCTATCTTTGGGAAGAACAGCAACTGGATCCTGAGTGAGTGTCCATTTCACTTGCGCTACTTACATGCTTTACTACCAAGCATGCTTCAAGTAGTTTAAGGGCAGATTTAATTGTACACAACCTCTGCCTGTAGTATCCCAGTGAAACGAAATCACAATTTTATCTCTTTTTCATCTAATATTTACTTTGGTTTTTTGCCCTCACGTTTTGTTAGTCTACAGCATGGCAAACGTTATTTAGGCATGCAACTCAGAGGTTTATGGAACTGTTCTTGCAATATCTACACACTTGTTGTTTGGTTTCCTCATTATCATTTTTCACTATTTGTTGTAGATATTTTCCCCTTATAATGGGCATCTGTCTGCCCGAAATGCATCGTAATGGATTCTAAGTGAATTTACTTGAGAAGGATATCTACGGATGATTGTTTGATATGAATGAAATATCAATATGATGAGAATAAAATACACGTTGCTTCATCAAAAGGAAGAATGAACTAAATTGAAGTTTGCTTGATTAACTATTTAATACACGCTCTGCGGGTTTCTTGTGTTGTGCTCAGAGGGATGCTTCCTAACCATGAAACGCAACTTCATTGCATTTCCAGAGTACACTTTTTGACCAGAAAATGGTACCCCAGAAGCACACAACAAATTTAACAACGCATCATCACAACACAGGTTCTGCGTGTTTCATTAGCTTTTGTTAAAACTCAACATGGACAAGTAAGTATTTATCTTTGGGAAAAACACCCCCGGTTCTGAAATGATGAGACTGTGAAAGAACTATAAAAAGTCTCTTTGAAGTTACATCAAAGGCAGTGAAGGGTGGTATCGCGGAAGAATTAAGATATTTTTTTCATCCTGAGGAATGGAGAGCCCGATAGGGACCCGTCTCTTCACCTGCATTTAGAACTGCTGGTACTGAGCACTGACAAAACCCGGCTTACTTAAAGCTTTGCAAATATGTTCCACCCTTATTAAACAACCTTAAGCAGCAATGCACTGTACAAGATTTCTGGCTATCAGCCTTCATCGGCCTGGATAGCTTGACTCCAGTGGCGTAGTGAGCACGGACCCCACGTTTGCGCATACCCTTCCCACATAGGGTGAACAGCAAAACACACAAGATGATGGTCGGAATGTTGCACAATTGCAAAACATTCACGCCCAGTCACAGATCTGGGTTTAATCCATTGGTATTTTGCTCACCATGCCTCCCCAGTTCAGACATGGCCATATGCAAATCAGTCTTGACCCTGTGCCTCATGGGAACAGTCCAGACTGAACTGCCAAGCCATGTCTTCCCTGGACTAGAATCAAGCATCCTAGGACCGGTTTCTGGATATCAGCCTTCATCAGGAAGGATATCTTGACTCCAGTGGCGTACTGAGCATGGTACCCACGTCTGGGTATGCCCTTCCCTCATACGGTGAACAGCAAAACACACAAGATGATGTATGGAATGTTGCAAAAATGCAAAACATTCACCCCCAGTCACAGATCTCGGTTTAATCTATCGTTATTTTGCTCACCAAGCCACCCCAGATCGGACATGGCCATATGCAAATCAGTCTTTACCCTGTGCCTCATGGGAACAGTCAAGACTGAACTGCCAAGCCATGTCTTCCCTGGACCGGAATCAAGCATCCTAGGACTGGTTTCTGGCTATCAGCCTTCATCAGCCAGGATATCTTGACTCCAGTGGCATAGTGAGCACGGGACCCCTGTCTGGGCATACCCTTCCCACATAGGGTAAATAGCAAAACACACAATATGCCTCCTGGGTGAGCCGGTCTCAGCAGACAGGGCATTCCCGATGCCTCCGGAGCGTGTAGAAAATAGAAACCTTCTCAGGGGTCCCACTGATACTTGGTCCTATTAAACCAACAAAGAAGAAATTGGCACAGAAGCTGGGGTGAATGTATGACATTGTTCTGCATTCTGTCCATCAACTGTGGTTTTTGCATTTGTCACCCCGAGTGGGATGGGTATGTTCAGACGTGAGTCCCATGCTCTCCACACCACTGGATTCAAGCAAGCCGGGCTGAAGATGGCTGGAATGCCATAAAACGGTCCTCGGAAGCTTGTTTCCGGTCCAGGGAAGGCATGGCTTGGCAGTTCGGGATGGACTGTTGCCATGAGGAACAGGGTCAGACTGATTTGCATATGGCCATGTCTGAACTGGGGTGGTGTGGAGTGCAAAAAAACTATGGATTTAGGCCCAGATCTCTGTACTGTGGTGAATGTATGACATTGTTCTGCATTCTGTCCATCAACTGTGGTTTTTGCATTTATCACCCCGAGTGGGATGGGTATGTTTAGATGTGAGTCCCATGCTCTCCACACCACTGGATTCAAGCAAGCTGGGCTGAAGATGGCTGGAATGCCAGAAACTGGTCCTCGGAAGCTTGTTTCCGGTCCAGGGAAGGCATGGCTTGGCAGTTCGGGCTGGACTGTTCCCATGAGGCAGAGGGTCAGACTGATTTGCATATGGCCATGTCTGAACTGGGGTGGTGTGGAGTGCAAAAAAATATGGATTTAGGCCCAGATCTATGTAGTGGGGTGAATGTATGACATTGTTCTGCATTCTGTCCATCAACTGTGGTTTTTGCATTTGTCACCCCGAGTGGGATGGGTATGCTCAGACATGAGTCCCATGCTCTCCACACCACTGGATTCAAGCAAGCCGGGCTTCAGATGGCTGGAATGCCAGAAACCGGTCCTCTGAAGCTTGTTTCTGGTCCAGGGAAGGCATGGCTTGGCAGTTCGGGCTGGACAGTTCCCATGAGTCACAGGGTCAGACTGATTTGCATATGGCCATGTCTGAACTGGGGTGGTGCGGAGTGCAAAAAAAGATGGATTTAGGCCCAGATCTCTTTACTGGGATGAATGTATGACATTGGTCTGCATTCTGTCCATCAAGTGTGGTTTTTGCACTCTGAGGTAGCTGGCACTCACTATTAAGTTTAATATATTCGGTAGAGACCTAGTCGACCTCAGTCCTACATCTAAACTACAGTATATATTTTTCCAATGCACAAAGCCTATTGGGAATATAGGAACTCTGAAAAAAGGTATAACCTTAGGAATAGAGATAATTTGAAAAAACCTGACAGATATCAAGATAATGATACACGTCCCTCTCTATCTTTTCAGACTTCCTCTCAGAAATCGGTAAGGAGAGGACGGTCAGAAAACAGGGAAGAATGGGTAAAGTCCAAAGACAAATAACACTTTCACCAAAGTAAAAAAGGACACAACTAGAGAACGGGGAGTAGGCTCAAACAATGCTAGACAGTGCAGCAGAAGTCACCGTTTTTTGCAGGATCCTTAAGGATCATCTGGAGACAGTGGACTTGAATGAATCCATTCAGGTTGAAACTGCAGACACCAGGGTTAGCGTACCCCACAAGTTATATGAAGTAACACTCCGGGTGGAGGGGGACATAACCAGAAAATAAGAGCACTCCTTTGGGAGAAGCTCTCTAAGGGCTATGACATTCTTCTAGCTGAACAAGACTGGCCACCTGAATTTGTCAGGGAGTGCCCACATGGCAAAGAGAAAACTATGCCAGCCTTCTCAAATCACATCCCAATTCATAAAAAATACACGTATGCCAGAAAATGGGCAGTGGCTCAAGCTCCAGCATTATATAAAATTCATGTACGATGGGATGAGGATTCTCCTCACCATAAAATCCAGTTAAAAAATCAACCTGCTGCTCAAAGGCAGTAACCAATAAAGCAAGAGGCTAAAAAACAAGTCAGGGAGATTTTAAAACAACGTGAATACATGCACCTCGTCAATGAACAATCCTTTGTTTCCTGTGTCCAAACCAGTAAATTCATATCATCTTGTATTGGATTACAGACATTTGAACTCCTGTACACATAGTGCAGCACTGATGAATAACATCGTGCACAAAAATATAACACCACATTAGATATTTCAAATGCATCTGACTGCTTTCTAAATTATGAGTGAATGAATGAAACGAGATTTATATCGCGCAACTTAGCCCCTGAGGGCATCAAGGCGCCTAACCAAATAAAATGATACGGTCAGAGAGCATGATTAATGATAGGCCTTGATGAAACACCACGTCTTTAAAGCCTTCTTAAAGGGAATCATGGTGGGTTGAGATTTGATCTCAGAGGGGAGGGCATTCCATAAATTAGGGGCCACAAATGAAAAATAAATTAATTAAAAATAAATTATGGCGACCCAGTGGCAATTTTGCCGTCTCCCCCAGGGATTCAAGAATAGTGCAGGGTTATTTTCAGCCAGAGAATGTCGATGACATCTATCTTACAGATGTCGACTTGGACATACACTTGAAAAAAGTGAACACCATAATACTTGGGTTCGCATCTGAAGGGTATAAATTCAATTTCAAGAAATCCCAAATTGCCCACCTCAATGTCCTATTTCTAGGGTACGAGTTATCAAGTGAAGGGAAAAACCTGGCAGCAAACTTTCTAGAGAAATGGGCACTGCTCCAAGCTCCAAAAACGTGATAAACTTGCAGTCCATTCTAGGTTTCCTGAATTTTGGAAGAACGTAAGTTCTGGATTAGGCAGAAAGGTTTAAACCTCTCTAAGAACTAAGCAAACCTGATTTCAAACCAGCAAATTGGACTCAATCACACACAGAAATTTTGCGTTCAGTCCAAACAGACATGTTAACAAAAACACAGTTACAGACACACGAAAACGTGCGCAATCTTGTGATCCGAATCATCCCAGGGAGATGCGGATTCATGTACCTGACCTTTAATGAAGGAGAAACGGTACCAATAGCATACAAATCACACACACAAGTTGAAATGAAGTTCACTTCTACTGAGAAAATTCTGACAGCGGTTCAACCTGCAATAGCAAAAGAGAGAGCTCTTGCGCAGGGTAAACTCATTATGATCATTACAACTGGAGTCCCACTGTGCAACTCTGGCCAATAGCTTGCTTAATCTCCACAACGGCCCCCACAATGCTAAGGATGCCTGGCCTCCACCTTGGGGGTGCCCAGGAGTGGACACCTCACAGGGAAAGCCAGGATGGGTTCAACAGTGGTGTTTGTACAAGCGCCTTGGGACCCTTGCGGCTGAGTGGTGCGCTATATAAGTATCAATTTACAATGGGTTAACTCTCTAGCTACAACAGATGTTGAATATGTTTTTGACCCTAGCTTGAAAACACAAGAATTTCTCCAATACGAACACGAATGTCCTCTGCCAACCGAAATTCTGCCTCTAGAACATTACGGCTGTATAATATATACAGACGGATCAGCACATCCCGCTATTGGGGGTAAACAAGCCTATGGTGCTGCGTGCGCGATTGTTAAAGGTCGCTGGCACGAAGGCAAATTCAGACCTATGGTCACTAAAACTCAATCACTCGGAGACGGTACAGCTCAGCGAGCTGAACTACAGGCTTTCAAGATGGTGCTTGAAAATACCGATCGTAAATTCCCCACACTCATAGTGTGCAATTCGTATTTCTGCATTGAATTTTACAACGAAAATTTGCAGAACTGGGTTAAAAACGGGTTCAAAAATTCAGAAGATGGCACAATCAAGCATAAAATGCTTTGGGAACAAGTACTTCTTTTACAAAAAGAACTACAAAAGACTCACGTGATACATACACTGAGTCATCAGCGTGATGGCGTTCACGTTGCAGGGAATTCATTGGCTGATGAAGCCGCGAAGGCAGCTGTGCAAACGACTTCCGTAGCTACAATCGCTCACTCAAAAAGAGTAATAGATGGTGAAACGTTACTAGCAGTAAAATCCTCTATGGAAGGCAATCATGCAGCCTAATCTCTAAACTATCCACTCACATATACAAACATAATTGATGCAAACTCTGTTCCTTTTGGTCAAATTCCTGGATTGGGGGACAGAGTAATTCCAAACGGAAGCAGAGAGCTTACTTTGTTCAAGAAGCACTTATGGGAGAGGGTCTGACACATCAAGGGATCTTGAAATCTCTAATAAAATTAGAAGAGATGTACTGGTGGCCAGGAATGAGCATCCAAGTTTACGAATTTAGAATAAACTGTGATACCTGTCACAGATATCACAGCTTTGTGGACCACGAGATACTTGACTACGGGGTAGCCACCCACTTCAGATACCACTAGTAGACAGCATTCGGCTATCTATACGCAGACCTCCCTACAGACAGAGGCGATCCCACAACTCCTAGTAAAGATTTTTTTGGTTATGGCCCCAGCGCTCGGCTGACGCCATAACTGTTATAAAGGATTTGCGAGTCTTTATCGGCACATACGCAATCAGCACGCTACATTCTGACCAGGGTCCTTCGTTTAGCTGTCGAGCTTACAAGGAGGCTATGGTTAGCTTGAGCGTTGCATTGCAGTATTGTAGTCCCTTCCATCCTGAGGGTAATGCGATAGTGGAAAGAAATATACGTGACATAAAGCAATCCATAACAGCTAAGGTCAAACATTTAATAAGTGTCCAGCGTAGTCTTAACAATCTGCAAATGAATTCTGTGGGGGGAATCACTCCTTATGAATTATTGTTTGGTACTAGAATGATAATCGAAGACCTCGATTGTCACACCTCAGTGGTGGAACAAAAATCCTTTCATGTCAAAGATCGTTTGGCTGTTTTACAGGACTTAAATGAAAAAAGAAGTCTGAGTAACACAACACAAAAGCCAACAGCCACTGAAGAAAAACCACCTGTCCCAGCAAGACCTGTCTGGATTCTAAAGATTGGGGATCTAGTCAGGGAAAAGATAGCGGTGAAGAAGGAATTTGGGCATTCTTACAGAAAAGCAGTACCTGTCTTAGCAATCCAAGGAACAAGATCAGTAGTACTACCGCCCCTTGCTGGTAAAAAGGAGAACCGAGTTGTGTCCATCGACCTGGTCAAACCACAATCATGTGGCCAATAATAAGTAGTAGGCCCAGTGGACTCCCAAGATGTCGCGGAAGACCAAATCTTGCTACTATCCAAGAGGTTCAAACTGAAAGACTTATCACGTTTGATAAACCTGCAGTAAGAAAAGAAATACTATGCAACAAAGCCATGGAACTTGTGTCTCTTGAGACCCAAATAACAGTTCGTCAATAAACACCTGTCTACAATGATGTATCCCCTGATTACACCAATATGACAAAGGAAGATGCAACTCCAAAGATTAATAGCAATCCTGATGCAATTCCAACAATTGATAAAACTGCCTCTGGCTATTTAATCAACTTTGATACATTTTCTGAGGATCCCACTGAACCAGAGGAAACGCCAGTAAATAAAACTCTCAAAGAAAAAACAACAGAACTCTTCCATCAACTTGAGAAAATATATCTGGTTTCACCATGGATTGAATTTTGGATTGGTTTATGTGTATTATTTCTCCTGCTATGGCTGATTTTAGTTTTAAGCTTGGGACAAATGATAGATAGAAAATACAGTACAATGGACACAGCAAGTCAGAATATCAACTTGGTCCTAAAACCTCACAAATCATCCCATCATGAAAAGAGAGACTTGTCATCAGTAAACATCACAGCTGTTCCTTTTCCTGGTGGTATAGCATAGGATGGAACTGATTATGACATCTATGGGCCGGTGGAGCTGCTGAAGATTCCACACCAGTTCAAAGTTTCTTTAAGTGACTTTGTATCACCAAGCACATTTTCTGATGATTCGGACTTTGAGACAATTAATAATATGATGTCAAATTTAGAAACGTCTGCAAAATTCACAGAACATAAATACTTAGAAGGTTCATCAGATTATGAACAAATGTATTGTTTTAATCACTATGGTCACCACTATTTGCACAAATCTGCACGTCCTAGGAATGTTTTTACTTATGATCAATGGGAACATTGTTCCACGCCACCAAAAGGCAGCTCAAAAACATTTCATGAAAAGTTTTCGTACTTCTCAGGGTTTAATGTTACAAATCCAGAAGCGTTTTATTTCAAAAATATAATCAAGACAGGAATTAAAACAATGTTGACCAACACTAAACAAATGTATTCTGCAAACTTTTATGCTCAGCTGTCTACATTAGGTTTCGACTTTTGGAAAGACAACATTGAGACAAAAACTGCCTGGGGCACAAAAGACTGGCAGGTACAAGGTTTAGAAGCCTTGTTCAGTGCCTGCATTATACCAGAACAAATAATGTTTTTAAATGACACTGTTCAACAGAATTCTTGTCTTGGCCTGGCTAAGATAAAAGATTTAAATAAACCATCCATACCTAAAGCCACTTCTGAGAGTAGTGATACTACAGAAAAGGAGGTAGGCGTACCATATATTTTGACACAAAACAGAACTAATCCTGATTGGAAAACATGGTTGATATGGCCCACAGACACCAATACCTGTCATGATAGATTCCTGAACAAAACACAGGTGCTAAAACTGAACAGGACAGATCCAAGATACTCCCAGAGACAACATCCAGGGATAGTAACAACATACAGTGTAGGAAAACTATGGCTAAAGACATCCACACTTCTGGAAATCAAACAACACTTATCTTTATTTAAAGAAAGCAATGATTTGCGAGATTTCTTAATCAGGCCTCGCAAACCACGGCAAAAACGTTTCATATACGCCGATATATACGCTGCGTACAACAAAGCTTGAAAAATAACGCAAATGGAAACTGCAGAAAGAATACAAGAAATTGATCGTATTAATTTAGAGAAAGCTCTCTCTGTAGTGGACAATGGGTTAACGACTCTGTCCTCCAGAATATATTCATTTAACAGCATTGTACCCTCTGCAATTGATATAATGGAACAGGACTTGCTAATATTACAACATGGCCAGCCTCAATTACGTGCTATAATGCAGTTAGGCTGGACATTGCAAAATCTTCGTTCAGGATACGTGCCAAGGCGTTTATTCAACACGTCATTGTTTGCTGTATTTAACCTTACAGATAAACAAATCTCTTTGGCACAAAGAGGAGCAGACTATACGGTGCTGAGCATTGAAAAACAAGTTTCTGAGAAGCTTGTCATTGAATGGATAATTCATGGCACCATCATTATACCAATGACGATTTTCCTATTTCAGTATTGTCTACAGCATATGCCAGCGGGCCTGTATGAAAGGTTGGGTAAAGAATACATTAAGTCAACATGGGCTTTACCTTACACACACAAATGTTGGAACAAGAGTAAAGAGGTATTCCTTAGTGGAAAAAATTTTAAAAACTCACTAAGTGGTACACTTTTGTGCAAAGGTATTTATTTACAAGGAGCCTGCGACGGTTCTGCAAATAACCTCTCTTGCCACCTGCACGGTACTCCCTTCACTGTGATAGAACCCATTTTCAGGCAGCTATCCAATGGCAGTTGCGTTATGTTGAATGATCACAGCTGCTGTGGCATGATGCCAGGAAAACTTTATCTTGTTAGTGTGTCGTTCCTGGTCACTTGTTGTATGCAAGTATTGTATCCAACACACAAGATAGACAGTGGGACGGCATTATGGCCTTCACTGAATATCTCCTCTATACAAATTGATACTTTAAGCAGAATAAGAGCCATTCTTTTGCAAAAATCTGTGCCACTGACCTCGTCTAGAAAAACGTATGATCTGCAAGTTGCAAGGTCATCTGCAGAGATACATGCATTATTTTCAACAAACTGCCCAGTACATTTTGCAGAAATGTTAAGTCAAATCTTAAATATGTCTGATACCAGTGACATCTCACATGTATTTAAGACGATTTTTTCGGGACTGTTAACACCGTTTGAAGCAATCCTTGGCATTTTTCCAAAATTTGTATACTCTGTGTTCCACGGCCTGCCTCTCATCTTGGGAATTCTATTTTTATTCCTTCTTCTCCAATATGGCAAGTCTGGTAACCTACGATACCCAGACCACCATGGAAGGGACCCTCCTTGCCATGAGGTATTGTGAGAGGATTACACAGATTCTTGGCTTGGCTCGTTTAAGAGATCTGGACACAACCTGGTTTCTTTCGTTCAGACCAATCTGGCAAGATTGCATCTTACCTGTTCTACGATGCCTGCTTTGCGGAAAGGAATGCGTGTTGGACATTTGTCTTACACTTCCATCAGTCCTGCCATCAAATGTCGACGCCTTGCTAGGTCCGGTAACGACTCATGCATTGTGTTGTCCCCAACGTCTACCAATCCTGATGGAGGCATTCATTGAGGACTCACCAGCAATGTTCCCTCTAATTTTTTTCCTCTGTGTGCGGCAGTGGAGGGTCTCTGTGCGCTGCAACCATGGCTTGGTGCGCCAGGAACCAAACCGCGCGTGTCTGCAGCACCAAATGTCACTCATTTTTGGTGCCCTTCTGCCCTCTATCCCACTCGTTTTTGGTGCCCTTTTAATCTCTCTCCCACTAGTTTTTTTGCCATTCTGCCCTCTGTCCCACTCGTTTTTGGTGCCCTTCTGCCCTCTGTCCCACTCATTTTTGTGCCCTTCTGCCCTCTGTCCCACTCGTTTTGGTACCCTTCTGCCCTCTGTTCCACTAGTTTTTTTGCCTTTCTGCCCTCTGTCCCACTCGTTTTGGTGCCCTTCATGCCCTCTGTCCCACTTCGTTTTTCCATGTTTTAGTGCCCCTTTTGTCTCCTGTTCTGCTCGGTTCCCCAGCCACTCTAGCCTTTTGTTTAAGTATTGATGTGAATCAGAGCCCCTTCACAGGCTCCGATTAACAGTAATACTTAAACAAAAGGCCAGAGTCTGCAAGTTGGGGTCATTTTGGGAACTGGGCCAGGAAATGTAAAAGAGATCAATGTATTGTTCTACTAAAGACCTCAGAAGTCATCTTACTGGATTTCCCAATTACGGATCAATTCCAGCTGTGTTCGGAAGCAAGTCCTGCAGCAGCTTCTGAAGGCCAAACAATGGTTGTATCCCACTGGGGAAAAGATAGACTGCAAACACCAGAGGCCTAACTACACAGAGAAGCCTTACCATAGCTAATCTCCTGTAACTCCTGTATTAATACCACCAACCATGTGCCTGAGCTCACCTCACCACTAAGGACAGCAACCATCCACTATTACTTTAGTACACTATAACAAACTGAAATGACTGCATGCAATGGTTTGCTTTGAGTGCACAAGACTAGCCCTAATAACAAATAGTAACCAATAACACTGAACTAACCATTAACCACGGGTTCCGAGCAATGTGCTGCCCGGCATAAAGCGCTTCTCCGCCTCATCAGGGGTAGTAAGAAATATATAAAAGCAATAACAGTTAAGATTGAGAATTTGATCTGTTCTCTGGCAGAAGTGCAGGGGCGGGTGCTTAAACTCTCACCTTTATTCATCAAAATCAATTATTGTCCCAAAAGAAAAATGCGATCAGTGATGCAAGCCATGGGTTTACATACAGGAATGGTGTCAACTCCATCTAACAAGTTATTTATTGATGTTGCAATTGAGGAGGTGTGTTACCTTGTAACACAAGTGTATAATAAATGCACCTCAAGTTGTTTCACCACAAATAGTCTGTGGTTGTTCTTTTGCACCAGGTGAGTCATCGCTTATAACTTCTGCTCTGGGGAGGGAGTGGGCATATAATGCAACATCACCGACATCTACACTATGCATCGAATGAATCTCTCATAATGCAGTCTGCATACACAACTGTTAAGAACAGACCCATTCACAGACTCTGCGATGGCCCCCTGTCCCCACATATAGTGCACTTGTGCCTCAGATCCAAGACACTCCAAGTGCTCTCACAATGCATCTCTATCCTGACTAGTAAATACGTTTAATAGATTATTTCAAATTCCATTTGAACTTCTTCTGTTATATGTATTACATTTATCCAAAGTATGGTAAAAAGACCTTTTTTTACATAAATACTATTGCCAAATTGAAATCAATATTCATTTTACATACTTCAAAAGGATGTGAAGTCCTTTTGAGTATTTGAACCTGTGACCTATGGATCAATAACCATTCACTCGTCACGACAGCGCACACTACCTTTTGAGCTTTCTTCACACATTGTGTATTTTTTCTACTCAGAACTCGCAGGCATGAACCTCCTAAAGAGAACTCCATAAGCAGCAGAGTCGTAGGGAAAAATACTGGCGGAAACAACTCGCCATTTCGTCCTTCTGAGGTTGATAAAATGAGTACCAATGAACTGGAGTATCACAGCCTCTTAATCACCTTAAGGTAAATTTGAATCAGCTGCACAAACTTGGTCCCTTTTATCTACGAACCCCACTGAGCCGGTTACGTGAATTATCTAATTGGGAACGAGGAGGTATTTGCCAGCACCTGCGGATTATAATGGTGTCCAATATATTATTCAAATGGTCAGTGCTTTTCTACAGCAGCTAAAATCAATATTCATATTTTTTTCAATATGGACTTTCTGGAAAACAGCACTGGCCCAAATGAAGTAAAATAGCACCCCTTAAATAATGAAATAATGTATTGCTGCAAAGTAGCGCCACGCGGACAGGTACTTACATAAAAAACTATATAGCAGTGGCCAAAAAGAAGCTATCAACCTTCAAGGGTCTGTGTGCGAGGCAAAAACGAACTGAACAAAAAGTTCAATGGGTTCAGCACATGCTGCACTGATTTCTCCATAACTTACAGGCCAAAGACTTTTGCAACAGAAACATGTGCGATGTGCAGCTCTCATGATTCACTCCAAGTGGGACAGCTCAGTGGGTTTGTGTCCCTACGGCAGAGATGGGGATGAAAAGTGCAGGTCTGATAGCCCGGACAGTTAATGCCACTGCTACCGAGATGTTCCTGAAGCCTTCATTCGCGTCACATTTCTATCTCAGCATGAAGGTTTGGCTGGCCTGCTGCAGGGACCTGTGCGCCTACGTCACACAAAGCAATCTGAAACCTTGGAAGCTATGAAACCATGTGGCCCTTTGTGAAAAACATTTGTTAATTGCAGCCCCGTCATGCGCTGTAATTAACAAACATTTTCACAATGGTTCACAATCAGCCCCCAACCGCGCTCCCTTAAGAGAAGACATTTAGCAAGTCCAAAAGCACGGACTTGCTAAATGTCTTCTCCCAAATCTACCGTGGAAAATCAGCTGTGATGCTGGATAGAGGCCTTTGCATCCTTGACTTTCACGAGCGCAATACGTGTGCTGTTTCTGTGACCTGGAGCTTCTTTCTCTTCATCTGCTGAACTGATCCTTCTCTGACCTTTTATACACACAAGAGGAATGTGAACTCGCATGGAAGCCCTGCCCATTTTGCCCCGCCCAAACACTCGCGGTTTGCACCGTCTTCCCGCCATTCATCCACTAAGATGGACAGCTCACTCAAGGGACCCCTGCGCCCTTCGTGGCGATTGCATAGTAACACACACATGGTCGCTCGAACTAGATGATGCTCAAATTCAGTGACTCATTCATTAGCCCAAAAACAATCGTGAGCGTCGTCGAGGCTGGACAGGTGTGCCTTCTTCCCAAATCTACCGTGCAAAATCAGATGTGATGCTGGATAGAGGCCTTTGCATCCTTGACTTTCACGAGCGCAATACCCGTGCTGTTCCTGTGACCAGGAGCTTCTTTCTCTTCATCTGCTGAACTGATCTTTCTCTGACCTTTTATACACACAAGAGGCATGTGAACTCGCATGGAAGCTTTGATGCTGGATAGAGGCCTTTGCATCCTTGACTGAAACCTTGGAAGCTATGAAACCATGTGGCCCTTTGTGAAAACATTTGTTAATTGCAGCCCCGTCATGCGCTGCAATTAACAAACATTTTCACAATGGTTCACAATCAGCCCCCAACCGCGCTCCCTTAAGAGAAGACATTTAGCAAGTCCAAAAGCACGGACTTGCTAAATGTCTTCTCTTAAGGGAGCGCGGTTGGGGGCTGATTGTATACCATTGTGAAAATGTTTGTTAATTGCAGCGCATGACGGGGCTGCAATTAACAAATGTTTTCACAAAGGGCCACAAACAGCCCGCAGCCACAGCCGGAACTACCGTTTTCGCGCCGCTCGCGTTTTAAAAGCGGCGGCGCGAAAGCACTCGCAGGATGTGTGCGCGCTTCCCTCGGGACTCTGCGCGCTCGGGGTAAACAACGTGCGCGCGCCCGCGCGCATTACAGGGAACACTGCTCACCAGTAAGTCTAACTGAGGGTGAGATAAGAGGATCAACAGGCACACAGGTACTATCTGATATGAACACTGCTAATGTGGCACCTGGCACTGACGACAATGCTTCTCATCTGTGCACATTTGATCTGCTTGATCAAGTAGTTGCACTTTCACCTACTGTGGTAAATGATTTCTTTGCCAGCCTAGACGATCTGATGATTTCTCCTGACACGGAGAATAACTTTTGATTCATGCACACAGCGTTCACTGGACTCTGAAATTCGGCCTTTAAATTTTTGAAAAAAAAACTTCTAAATTTGGAACTCTATTTTTTGACAACCAATTGAATTTTTCTCTCCAAAACATTTGAACTTGGCACAGACTAATCTGCTTAAAGTAGAACTATTCTTAGAGAACAAGAAATTATTTGTATTTTTTAACCCTTTCGATGCTGATGACGAGCTCAGCACGTCATCACCCATGGGTGTCGTGTGATGATGACGAGCTGAGCTCGTCATGACAACAGCAAAATGGTAATTTGCAGCACAGCGCAAAAATCACCGCAGCAGCGATGCGGTTAAAACTGCATAGAGTAAAGATTTGGCCTTGTCCTCATATAGCAATTGCCATAATATGTTATGTTATGAAATGGTCTCAACCTTTCTTTCTGTATTCAAGAGCCATTTTCATAAATATAAATTCATGATTCATTCGGTTTGCATATTTAGATACCATACAATATACCTAGAATGTAATAACTTCCTTAATATGCGTACTGTGGAACTGCTGAATGTTTTTCCCTCATGTACAACCATTTCAAGTGCATTTTTATGTATTTTGGGGTGGGATTGTAAACACTAGCTTTAGATATGTTCAGTGCTTATTAGGTTAGTTTTATTGAACTTAAGATCGTGGAGTGGGTGTTGTAAATGAATCTAGGAACCTAGTGTAATTTTCCTGATTCATGCCCTTACATAGGTATACTTTATCATATCCTTATATAGGCATAGAAATCACTACCATATTTGACCTAAGACATACAGCCCAAATACGGCATGGCTACTTCCACTAAGTTCAGAGAATACACAAAAATTTCTTGGATAAACCTGCCTTCAGCAGCTAGGGACTTCCCCCTGCTTGAATTTTAAGTTCTCCAAGACCTCCTGGCATTTTCCAAGAATTTAGCCTTTGAGTGACGTTATTAAGTCCAAAGATACGTCAAACTTGGCACCTTCAAAGTATAAATATGCCTAGGTTTGCCCAGACAGACACACAGAGGTTTGGAGCTGATCGACTATCTACTTGCCGACGCCCTACAGCAGCAAGTGCCGAAGGAAGCAGACCCTCTAGCTGATGCACTGAGAGAGACGCTGTCTTTTCTCTTGCCGAGAAATCCAGCTCCAGTTTTTCTGGCTTACCCTTGTGGGTATCTTGGAATATGGATTCCTGAGAGAGAAATACAAGACCTCCTTCATTCTAAAACCAAGGTACAGAGCTGATTAGACCTCTTGGAGAATTCTTGGAATAGATTCCTGGAAGAGAACTACTAATCTTAGGCTACTCCTCACTTACTTCTTCCCTCGTACTAGACTTAGGTTAGGTACACCGGGGTAGGCGTATTTTAGAAGCACCAGTTGAGTACTTTTAGTCATTATTTATTACTGTATGTATTTTATACATTGTATGCACTTTATGGCTTAGAAACCATATCATGCTTTTACAGTACTACTTTATAATACTGTTCATATTATATGCCTTGTACTTTATAACCAGTATTACGATTGTAGCAGATCATTTCCAATGCTTGAGAAAGAAGACTGTTCAATAAATACTTTTATTGAAAACGCCCGTCTCTCTATTTCTCTGCATCTCTGGTGAAACGAAGCATGCACGATTGATTGAGTAAAATAGTTATCTATTGTTTCCGCGACTCTAGAGATTTGGTTTCTTATTCTTGGGAAACAAAGTTTTCATGTTTATGCAGTTGTAAGAAACCAATCCCTTCTTGTGAATTCCAGAAAGTTTCTAGTGACATCTGAGCTAGATGGCACTCACTATTAAGTTTAATATATTCGGTAGAGACCTAGTCGACCTCAGTCCTACATCTAAACTACTGTATATAATATTCCAATGCGCAGAGCCTATTGGAAATATAGGAACTACACTACAGGATAGCTTCTCTCAAAAGGGGTAGGTTTGGGATGTCTGCTGTTCTCACAGTAGAATGGGTAGCATCAGTGTCCAACAAAAAGGTAACATAATTTCCCTCTACTTTTCCCTCAATGAAAGGACCTGACTGATCTACCGGTAAGGATGCGCCAAGTACGCATTCCTCTTCCCCCCGTTTCAGGCACCGTCAATACTCCTCTCTTCCAAAAAACGTGTCCTGTAAAAGAAACTGTGTTACCGTGTTTTTCTTACCACTTCCCTCCTAAAATCTGGTGTCCATACTGTATTTTGGTTAGTCAAGTCAAGTAAAGTAAAGATTTGTATAGCGCACTACTCACCCAGAGGGTCTCAAGGCGCTTGATGGGGGGGTGGCTACCTATCAAATTGCCAAGTTTTGAGTTGTTTTTTGAAGGAGAGGTGGTTCTGTGTGAGGCGGAGGTGGGTGGGGAGAGAATTCCAGGTTTTGGCCGCTAAGTAGGAGAATGATCTTCCTCCCATGGTGGCTCTTCAAATGTGTGGAATCACAGCGAGGGCTTGATTGGATGATCGTAGTTGGCGGGTGGGGGTGTAGAATGTCAGGCGTGTGTTGAGGTATTTGTGTCCTAGGTCGTAGAGTGCTTTGTGTGTGTGGGTGAGGAGGCGGAACGTTATTCTCTTGTTGACAGGGAGCCAGTGAAGGTCTCTCAGGTGATCGGAGAGGTGATTGTGGCAGGGTATGTCTAGGATGAGTCGGGCGGAGGCGTTCTGAATGCGTTGGAGTTTTTTCTGTAGTTTGGCTGTTGTTCCGGCGGTTATGGGGTGTTTCCGTAGTCCAGCCAGCTTGTGACAAGTGCTTGGGTGACCGTCTTTCTTGTTTCAGTGGGGATCCATCTGAAGATATTTCTGAGCATACGTAAGCTGTTAAAACATGATGATGAGATGGCGTTGACTTGTCTGGTCATCGAGAGGGAGGAGTCTAGAATGAATCCCAGGTTGAGAGCATGGTCCGTTGGTATGGGTGTGCTGTCCAGGGCCGGTGGCCACCATGAGTCGTCCCATGCAGAGGGGGATGATCCTAGGATGAGGACTTCCGTCTTGTCTGAATTCAGTTTTAAGCAGCTGTTCTTCATCCAATCGGCTACATCTTTCATCCCTTCGTGTAGGTTGGTTTTGGCGGTGTTTGGGTCTTTGGTGAGGGAGAGGATCAGCTGTGTGTCGTCAGCATAGGAGATGATGTTGAGGTTGTGCTGGCGTGCGATGGATGCGAGTGGGCTCATGTAGACGTTGAAGAGAGTGGGTCTGAGCGATGATCCTTGTGGTACGCCGCAGATGACTTCTGTGGCCTCTGATCTGAAAGAGGGGAGGCGGACTCTCTGAGTTCTTCCGGCTAGGAACGAGATGATCCAATCCAATGCTTTTCTTTGTATCCCAACGTTGCTGAGGCATTGTACAAGGGTGCTATGACAGACCGTGTCAAACGCTGCAGAGAGGTCCAGGAGGTTCAGGGCAGCAGTTTCCCTGTTGTCGAGTAGTGTTCGGATGTCGTCTGTGGCTGCGATGAGGGCGGTTTCGGTGCTGTGTTTGGCTCAGAAGCCGGACTGTGATGTGGATGGTATTCTTGTGGACGATGGCGATGCCTCCTCCTGTTTGGTTGATGCAGTCCTATCGGATGATCTTGTAACCGTCCGGGATGGCTATGGCGATTTCGGGGGCAGATGAGGTGTTCATCCAGGTTTCTGTAAGAAAGGTGACGTCCGGCGTTGTGGTGTCTAAAAGGTTCCATAGTACAATGGCGTGTCTGTGGACCGAGCGGGTGTTGAGCAGGATGCAATTCAGGTGGTAATTATCATAGCCCTGTTTGGCATTTATGGATGTAGTATGGGTCCTGATGCAGCAGAACTTTCAGGATTGGCAGGTGAAGGGTCCATGGGTGCGTCCTGGGGCGGCTTGGTGGCAGTCGGGGCGACGGCCAGCGTTGAGTGCAGAGAGGGATGCGGCGTCGTATGTTAAGCGGGTGGAGTGGATTTTGCGGGGGCAAGGGGCTCTGGCGTTGGGCGTGGTCCAGGCACGTATGGGCGTAGATGGGCTTACCTTTGTCGCGCCTCTGGCGCGCAAGAGGCGCACCCGCTGCACGTAAGTGCAGGTGTCGTAAGTGGAGAGTGGAGGGAGCAGAGCAAGGGAGGAGCAGCTGGGAGGCGGGAGCGGGGTGGCGGGTGGGGCAGGCATCGGGCTACTAGGCACAACAAAACGGGATTGGGGCAGTGAGGCACAACAAAACGCAATCGAGGCAGTGAGGCACGATCTTGCACAGATAAAAAAAGATGTATCAGCAATGGCAGGACGAGATGCACAAATACGATACCAATGGCAGGACGAGATGAACAAATACGATGCCACACTCAGCGATGCAGATCAGAGAGGGAGCCTGAGGCAATTGATTCTGTATTACCTTTGCAGCTGTCTCATTGATACCTCATTCTGCGTTTGTGGATTTAAATTTTGATTTTTGACATTATTATTCTGTATTAATTTACACGTGTTTCTCCAATGCCCTATCTTTCCGCACCCATGACATGGAAACTTTGTCTTTGCCTCTTCTCTACTCATTTTTCTTCTGGGTTGTCCTCCACTTCCATCCCCTTGGCCTTCCCCTTTCTTCTGATTGCTTGCTTGTTGACTTAACTGTAATTCCTGCTGTTTTGCCATTTTCACTTGTGCCTTTTCTTCTAATTTCTTTTGTTTATTGTCGATTTCATCCTCACAATATTTTGCATACTTGAGAATCTCGTCGACAGGCTTGGCCTGCCAACACAGTTTATGCTCCTTAATCATTTGGGAAATTTCAGGGTTTAATCCAGACACAAAATGATAAATAAAATGTGTCAAATCATTTTTGTCAATATTTTCTAGACCACAATACTGTTTAATTACCTGCAAGAGGTGTTCATAGTATGCATGTACAGATTCATCTTTATTTTGAGTGGTTCTGTTGATTTTAGTCCAATCTGTTTCATTTGGAGGAATCTTTTCCTTTAAGTGAGTTATCACCTGATTATATTTCTTCATCACTTACCCTGAAAGGGGCCTCTGTCTTTGGGTCTCTAGGGTATTTATCACTAGGCCAATCTACAGTGATTTTGCATTCTCACCACAAATCAGCTGGAACCACAATGTCAAATGAACCATCTAAATCTTTCAATAGTACTTTCAACACTTTCACAAACCTTTCGACTTGTCGATACCATTCAACAGCTTTTTCTTCAAGCTTTGGGAAATCCTTAGTAAATGATAAATATGTCACTATCTGTACATCTTTTGACCTTTGGGGAATAATTTTTCTGATTCACTGGTTCTTGTATAGGTAAATCCCTCAGAGGAATTACTGATTTGCATTCACTTGCTTGATCGTAGACTATTAATGTTTCTTTTCTAGGCTAAACTATTGTTGTAGTCAAAACAGGAGTTTTAGGACTGACTTGCTTATCTCCATATAAGGGAACTACCAGACCTAAAGTCACTGGAATGGTCAGGGCTTCAGGTCTTGTATTTAATTGAGAGATTTTCTGAATTAATTCACTACGCTATTCATTTAAAGCTTCCCTTTCTCTCTCTTGTAGCACCTTTTCTAATGAAGTTCCATGCACAATTTGTGGGACTAAAGGTGGTTGCAAAAATGGTGCACTAGGAGTAACTGTATGAGTCTCTTCTTGATATGGTGGCGGGTTTCTCATTAATATCTCATCCAAATAATCATCATCCGAATCGCCACCACCAGTCATTAAATGTTTCTTTTTTTCAGTACATTTACTTCCTGTTGGTTCTACTGTGGTAAAGACAGGATATAATCCTCCCACTAACATAGACTACCTCAATTGTTTCATTAGTTTTTCTCAAGTATCTTTTGGAAATATAGGGATAAAATCTGCTAAAACCTCTGTCACTTCAAGATCTATCTCGCTCAAAAGCCTCTGTCTCCCACTCTTCTAGGGCTTCATACTGTGTTAATCTAGGTCTGGGGTCTAATTTATTCATGCAGCTTCGTAAATTGTGAAAAATTCTACCATTAAAGGTACCATGTTCGGGAAATGCTAATATGCCATTGTCTTTTGTGTATTCTATCCAATTCTCCAACCACACACAAGTGTGGTAGCCCCTTTCTACCATCATGTAAGATGCAGGCGTATCAGGCGGTGGAAGAAGAATCCCTTCTCTTGTTTTCACTGGTTTATCTTTCTTAATGTAATTTTTAATTTTCTGCATGTACATGTTATGTGGTCTTCCCCTAAGATCTTGAACTCTAGGAAAACCTAAATATCTTCTATCTGGGCTATTTCCTGCAATATTTATATACCACATATACCGCTATTTATTTTTAGTAAAGTTTCCGAATAATTTAAGTTTTTTTTTTGCAGAAATATTTCTCAAATACCAGCATGTCTTTTATTTTTCCTAACCAATGAAGTTTTAGCATACAAGCAGCATTAACCAATGATTGCACAGATTTTCTGTGACGTGAATTTCACTCCCAGCGCTCACCCCTCCTTTACAACTTTCTCAAGGTTACACACCCGCTGTTTCTACCTATCCCAGCGTGGCCCTTTATGACGTCAGTGCAGCACCCGTGACTGACTCCCTCCTTTACAAGGTAAATACAAAAATTCTATTTCTTTAAATTTCAATTACACATTTCATTATTTGACAACAAGAAAACATTCGCTAGTGTGCCTGCTTGACTAAATAGAAAAGACACGTTTTTTCTTTCACAGTGAGTAAATCAAATTCTGTCTACTCTTCATGCACTACGAGCAAACTACCTTCAGTTCACTCTTCACTTAAGAACTCCTTTACTAGCAAACACTCTCACTTTTATACTAGAAAAATAATCCCTAACTAGTGCTTCAAGTTTTAGCTAACTTTACACCCTTATTCCTCAGGCAAGTAACCTCACAGCAGTATGGTTTCTATTCTGGCAACTGCTTTCTGTATCCCGGGATATTCCAAAACAACACTTAACACGATCAATTGGTTAGTACATATGAATCAACAATTCAACAATTCCATCAATAATATGCAATAGAGAAAATCAATAACACATAATCAATAATCAGTCCTTGGTATACAATTAACTACCTATTTTAACTAAACCCTGACCATCAATCTGCTACCAGAAAAGTATACCGATTGAGAGCGCGGGACCGCTAGTCCAGGTAATAACATACTCACCTGGGTCCATCCACATTCCCACATCGAACTAGCTGTCCGGCCTGTGTTAACTATTAACAATCTATTAGTGACTTGAGTCCTTTAGGACTCAAACCTGTAAACCATGAATTACCAATCCTTGACACCTAAGCTCTAAGTCCTGTGGATCAGAGGGTGTTAGATATAAACAGGTAATTTACTTCAACATTTATCCTTCCTGAAATAACCACAGACTTGTGGAAAGTTTAAAAGTGTTATCTATGAAAGATTTAAGTCAGTCTTTGACCAAATTACAAAAATCATGAATTTCATAAGCAAGAATATGAATATAAACAGGTAAAGTTTGCAAGAAATCACAGTAACACCTTTGAACATTGGTACCTGGGAAGGGTGAGAAAGGGAAAATAGCACAAGGACATCCCACATGGATTATATTTACCTAGAATGATGCAATGACCAATCCTGGTCACGGGCTGGGGCAATAATCAGGAGCAGGAACCTGACAAATCAGGCGCCCACGTGACAAGACAGGTGCAGATCAGGATAGGTGACCTCAGCTAAGTGCAACGCCAGTGTCACACCCCTCTCTCTAGGAAAAGCCGATTCATACCCTGATTGGGTAATCGATTATTCAGACAGAGAGCTCTGTTCTCGATTGCCTATTGAGTGCGTTTGATCGGTGACAGGTGAGCTATTCGGACAAGTCGGACAATTCTTTTCTGTCTACCATTTCGAGGGCAGTTGCAAATCCATGTGTTCCCCTTCAGTGATTGGCTGAAAAGACGAGGAGAGGTCATCACACCATGCTAAGATGAGGTAATTTCAATTTGTTTCAATTGATTGAATCTCCACCCACAACTTTATTTTCTTATGATTTTATTCCGCCCATCAACATTGTCATACAAAACATATACATTGTGTTTGTTTGAGTCTTCTTGCTTCCTTCCAAGAGGTCAGCAGAGCTGGTTCCCAGGCACATCGTGGGTAAGAAGAGTTTTAGACTCAATTCAATGACAGTGCTTCAGCAGATTTTGAGTCAGAGGGTGCATGTGCAGCATCATCCAAGATGGAAGACAAAATAATAGTCAGGCCTAAAGTACGAGCTAATAGCAAAGTCAAAAAAAAACATCTTAGAATACAAAAATAAATTAATACACTGTATACCCCCTATCTCTACTTTAAGCACATTACTTCATTTTAACTTGTGCGATTCGTGATTAGGCAGAACGAACAAATTTAGTACAAGCAGCAGCATGCGCATAAGTATGAGTAAGCAAGAAGCAGCCATCTCGGCACTAGTGTGCAGGAGCAAAGTTTCTCACCAAGCGAAAGAAACGTCATGCCACGTAGATGTGACTGACTCATGCGCAGTGAAATTCTCGCGTTGTGGCGGCTATTTTAATGCAATTGAGTTATTGTTAGTAAAAGAACATACGAAAGCTTCCCCTAGATATTAGAAATGTTGTGTTTGTGCAGATATTAGTAAACAAAACATGTTGATTAATATATTACAAGTTAGGTAGAGAGGGTTGAATATAAGCAAGTTTCTGTATACGTGAAACCTTGCTCCATCACATGGCTTGATGATGACTAATTTCCTGCGTCACAATGGATTTGACAATGACACATCTCCCAACTGCATGACTCAGAACTGACGAACCGCCTAAAACCCTAACAGTCAATGCAGATGCATCACCTTTGACTTCGCAGCTTGGACCTATTTGTCAACGCTTCCTCCATGATAATTTTGTATAGAGTAGGCCCTGCATGGCTCCTGTATCCTGCCTGACTTTTCAGATTTGACCAGGTCCAGCACTACCAAATAGTCCTGGTTGATGTTTTATGCTTGTAAGCACTATATTTCAGGATGTTCTTTAAAAATTCTCAACTCCAGTTCTGCTTATAGTATTTTTATCATTTTGGTCTTGTTTTATGCTTACAATTATTGTCTGTTTTCCTAACCCTGGTGTGGAGGCTTTCTGTCATGCTTTTATTGTGTTACTGTGTGTGTTTGTTGCACAAATACTTTACAAATTGCCTTTTGTACATAAGCCTGACTGCTCTGTGCCAATCTACTAAAGGGTGAGCACGAGTCATCCTTTAGTGTTTATCTAGCTTGCCCTGACAAGAGTGGTGATCCCTAATTAGACAGGGTGAATACCTCTGGCAACTAGAGACCCATTTTCTATCAGATTGCCTCTGGGTAGCGGGTGGAATGGTCTACCGGTCTACCAAAACCAGGACCAATCTGTTGCCTAAGGCTGTGTTTGGGTTCAATTATGTTGATATCCATCCTTTGCTAGGTATGCATAATTTAGAGGCATGTCTATATGAATTTAAGGGGAGGATAATGTGAGAATTTGGTAGGAATATCTGGGCGCCACTGAAGAAATGGAGGAACTAACAAAAAGACAAGTTTATGAATACATTATTTATGAGTGTTTTACAGCTGATCAATGTTTTTATATTAGAAATATGAATTTTCCATAAGCTATGATTGTATTTATATTGTTATTGAATTATGCTGACTAATTTATTGTACATTCGGAATTTTATATCTTTATACTGTATAAATTGTATATGTATTGGATCTTAATGGAATTACACCGTATTTCTCAATAAAAAAAAAGATATCTATCCTTTCAAAGTGAGTGCCAACGACAGGTAATAGAGTCATGGCAGGACTCACAGCAACTTTTAAGAGAACCTGACACCCCCTCACTCAAAGGGAACCAAAGCAATGGGTAGAATGCTCTAACAATTGTCAGAGACTATGACTTGGTGGAATGTGTTAGGGAGGACCTACTCTGAGAACACAAACTGACTTTTTACAGTAGTCATACTGGGTCCTGTGTCTCATTGCCCATTGATGGTGACCCACTGCCTGTAATTTTGAAGTATTGTCAGATATATCAGCTGTTGACACTATCACCCATGGAAATAGGGCTCCCTATAGCTATCTGGGACTGTCTGCTCCCCAAATACTATACTTGTCAACCAAGGTCTCTGCCCACCAGAGGGAGGCTGTGCCCTCTTGTGGCATTTGGAGTCACCCTTGGAGTGCCCATACTTCTGGCAGAGAGTCAGACTGAGACTGGGTACCACTATTCCCTGGAGAATTATTTTAAATATGTTTAAGTACTTATTTGAACTTTTTCTCAATGCTCGTTTCTTCTGTTTGGAACCCTGACCAACTTTACTGGCGTCTCCCTCAGATACCTTAATGATACTCTGGTGCTAGCCAAGAGGTTTGCCTCCTCAGCAATCTTTTTGGGGTCAGTCAGCTTGCTGTCAACTAGGCGTTGATGCAACTCTGCAAAAAAAATACAGAGAATGAGCTCTATCAATATCAGATATTATAACCAATTGAAATAATTCACTTTGCTGCCCACACTTAATCATTCAGTGCTTTGTTAAAATAACCTGCAAAATCTACCTAGGACTGGTTTCGAGCTTCTGGATTTCTCTGATCCTTTGCTGGTACTTTCCACGGGCCAACACAAATTATGCTATGAAAATCGCTTTCATTGGCTTGTACCTGGTTTGGGAACCCAGCCTCTAGTGTCAGAATTGTGGACTGCCCCACAGTAGGCATGTGTTTCTACATACCACCCTCCAATGCTCTTCTTTGACCTTGTGGACCCTGAGGGCTACCTCGAGGCAGAAAACAATTTGTCCAGGTCACACCAGAACTGGGTACCCGATCCTTAGGTATTCCAAATTTTTTTGTCTCCCTCAGACAATTGTTGTATGTTGCCACCATCAATGCTGGAATCTGCCTGCCTTACTTTATTGTCTAGCTCTCCCAGACTCAGTTCATGCGCCAGAACATTTTCCAATGCTCTTTCAACCCTTTTCTCCTCAATTTTGTATTTAGCCATTTGCAACTTGAATTCCTTCTCCTCTCTTTTTTCTACCAGTTCTTCAGGGGACAGCCAATGAGAGGAGACACTGCTGGTTCCATTATAGGGGACATATTCTCTTCTTCTGCTGCAGGTGATTTCTCCGCCTCCTCATCCTCTCCTGTAGTCTCACCTGGTATGGAGTGAGCTTCTTCCTAGGCCCTCACTACCTTTTGCAATTCCACCCTCCTGGTGGTGCTCTTGGCAGCGAACTGTAGAAGCACCCTATTAGCCCGCTCAAATGCCATGTTTGCAGGTGTGGTTTCAGATCTAATAGATAAAGATAAGATTTTTGAAAATCAATCAGGGAGAATTTGAAATTCAAAATGTTCATAGATATGGCATGGCATTGCACAAACACAAGTCCCTATCTCACTGTTGAGCATCAATGTTAGAAATTGGGGTGTTGGTTGATGGGGAGCAGATTGATGACAAACCCCCCAAATCAGACCCAGGAGGCGAGAAACACCTTCAGACCTAGATTGAGGAAACTACAGGTCCATGTTAGTTTACCTGCATAAAACAAGTGCTTTTCGTAAACCATTGGCTTTTAGTTTGCTTTCTGCCCCTAGAGGGGCAGAATGGGGGTAACCACCCCTATATGCTACTCAGGGAAGGCAGAAATATTGATTTTTCCTGGGCTGTGGGGTGCACTCCCCTCAAAATGATACAGATCTTTACAAATCCCAGGTGTCTTGTTTACTTTCCCCATACACCCCCTGTGGGATGCAGAAAAATGAACAGGCCCCTCGCATGGGAGAGGCACAGGCCCATGCCTGGGGGTGATCATCTGCAATGATAATCTCTGTGGACCTAGTGGAGCGGATTTCTGTTTGGGACTCACATGCTCAGCCTGATCCTCTGGCAGGGATCTACAAGGGGAAGGTTGTACTGGAAGAGAGACCCCCTACGCAAAGTTGCCTGTGCCTATGATGATTGGTGTGTGGGGGAGTTATGTTCCTGACACCCTTCTGAAGTGAAAGAAGACAAAATTGTTAGCGTGGTCTCCTTTCGCTTTTTTGTTTTCCGTTGTCCTCGGTACTCTGTATATGATGGCATTACATCCAGATAAAAAAATCAAACACAGGACATGAGGAAAGCTGTTGCCTTTTGTCTTTACTTTGATCTGGAGAAGGAAAATCTTCTAATTTAAAAAAACAGATTATTTAATTTAAATGCTGAGGGCAACATGCAAATCAACCAGTCATTCCCCACACTTCAAAGTAAATATTGTTAACATTTATAACTTAAAGAGTCTTCTTCAACTGTTAGATGCTGTCTCTTGATATTGTTCCTCTATATGATATTCACTTACAGCGCCTGCTCCTTCTAAAATGAAAGAAAAACAAATCTTTAGAGCAAACTAGTAGTTAGTTAGTTAGTCTTGGGTGGTATATATGGAACTCCGCAAAGTGACCAAATCAATTCAACGCACTACGTGGAGTTCCGCATGTGACAGAGTGTGTTACATTGTATAGTCTCTGTCTCCCCTCTGCTGCACTTGGACCGCATACTGCTTGTGGTGGTTGTCTTGGCTGATTGTCTTCCTCAGGCTTGCTGTCAGAGAGTTCCAGGACTATGCCTCTGGTAGTAGCAATGGCACAAGTGGCGACAATTTTGCAGCAGGTATATGACCTGTACTGCAATGCACCACCAGTTTTGTGAAGGCAGCGGAACATAGATTTTAGTAAACCAAATGTCTCTGTCCTGTGAGTCTCATGTTGCAGTAGTGGATCTAATTCAGCTAAGGGATCATAGATTATGTCTGCATTCAACCTATATTTGTCATATATCTCTTCTTCTGTCTGCCCTAACAATGTAAGCCTCAATCTGAAAATGCACTCCTGTATCCTCCTTCTTCTCTGTGCTGCTGCTCGTAGGCTCATCCTCCTCGCCATGACGTGGAGCACTGCCAATGTGAAACATTCTGATGCCTTTTGGGACGGTTTAAGTAGTTTGGTAATTGTTACCACCTGATTTGTTCACTTTGAAATGGTTACCACCTGGTTTCTTATATTCTTTGTTAAGAAATGCAATTTGCTATTTCCAGCAGAATCGAAATTTGCAAAATGTTCTTGCATAGGTTTTGCGATTACCAATTTATGATTACCTATTACAGAATCGGAAATTCAGATTCAGCATTTAGGGAATCGCCAAAATAGCAAATTTACAGATGATTCTGAGATTTTGCTTCATGAATTGCTTATGGCTATTTTGCAAAATAGCCTAATGCATGTGCCCCTAAGTGCACTGTTAGCCAATACAACTATGAGTATTTTAAAATATTATTTAAAATATTAAGGTGAGTGGTGCTGTGCAAGTAACATTTTAGGACTTAGGATTTAAGTTAAGTCATTGTAATAAAAGTGTGAACTTTCTATTCTAAAACATTATAGAAGACATGAATTTTGAGATACTGCCAAAAGAGGGCCAGATGCTTGTAACCCTTTCTGTATTTAGCCCTATTGAGTATCATTAATATGTTTGATTTCCACATTTGTGTATGAGCATGGATTTATTATGATACTGGTATGCTAATTCCCTTGATTGATTAACTAACATTTTCCCCCTGGAATTATTATGAAGCAAGTACAGGGCCAACCCCCTGTGGGGTTAAATGCAGGGAAGGGGACAGAGGGAGCATGTAGGGTTTGTGGAAATGATGAGAGGTCAGCTTATCTGAGGTAGTCTCTCTTGTAGAGACGATTGTTCAGGAAAGGGGATGTTGTTCCATATACTGGGGGCTAAGGCTGAGCAGTCTTGTTCTTTTGTCATTTCATTCTGCAGTGTTTAGTCTCTAATCTGGCAAAATCAGAGATCCTTGGCTGGAGTTGACATCCAGACAGTACAACTTTGTAAGCCAGGTAGACAGGTGTGCTGTTGAAGAGGGCTTTAAAGTGATTTAGCTGATCTTGAAGATGATCCAGGGATGCAGGGGGAGCCGATAAAGGCCCTTTACCATGAGGGTGATGTTGTCAGACTTCTTCAGCCTCTTTATGAGATGTGCTGCTGCATGAAGTATGCCGTTCAGGGGAGCGAGGATGTGGTCACATGGACACCACAGACCAGGGCATTGCATCCATCTAAGTGCAAGAGGACTAGACTCAGAAATGTCATTTTGAAATCATCTCTTGGGAGAGAAGAATTCACTTTTTTCATGATTGAGAGGCACGACCAGGCTGTTTTCGTCCACTTGACAATCTGTTCTTTGATTGTACGGTTCAAGTCAAAGGTAAATCTGAGGAATGTGGCCTGCTGTACCAGCTGAGATCAGAAGCCCACCGGATGTTACATAAGAGGTCCTTGACTGAATCAAAGAATGTTTAGCATTGTTGGTCACAAGGATGATGACTTGAGTCTTCATGAGTTTACCATTCGGTAGTCTGGTGATATCCAGTTTTATATGCATTTGAGGCAGGCTTCAGTCTCTGTGTGTCACAGGTTGAGGAGAATTAGAGATAGCGTAGGGTGTTTTCAGCACACTGGTGGATCTTCATGTTAATCTTTGCAAGGATTGTGCCCAAGGCTTCTAAAGAAAGTTTGAGCATGATGGGGACCCATTGGACTCCACATGTGATGGGAAGAGTTTGGTATCTGGTAGCGCTTCTCTGAATGAATTGCCATTGGTTGGTGTGGTAGGATGTTTGATGTTGCTCTTTGTAATGATGGTGCCCAAGGCTTCTAAATAATGGTTGAGCACAATGGGGACAAAGGGACTCCACAGGTTATATGGAGAGTCCAGTATCACCTTTTCATTCCCAGTGTCACTCCTATGAAAGCCCCTCGGTCAGGGAATTTTATGGCTAGAAACTGGGGTTGGGCGGACATCAAGGAATTTTGCTCCCTGCTTACTGCCTCAGCCCCCACTGCTCAGTAGGAGTCCCCCCACACCCTGGCAGAAAACATGAACACCTGGCTTGAATCTGGCAGAGATAACATATCCCCCCTAAGAAAAATTAAAATTAAGAGGCCCCATAACACCCAACGCTGTTTAACTGACAACCTAAAAGCAAAGAAAATGGCTTTGAGAGAAACTGAATGTAAGTGGAGACGCGACTATTGTTCTAATAAAAAGGCCTCTATTGTATCTCTACTCAGAGTACACAAAAGTGCCATCATCCTCGTTAAAGCAAAATATTTTTCCTCAAGAATATTAAAATCAGCCATCAAAGCCAAGGACATCTTCTCCATAGTGGATGAACTTGCTAAGCCAGATCGAGTTACTGCAAAACCAGCTCTTTCACAACTCTTATGTGACTCTCTCAATTCATATTACATTGAGAAAATTGCCATAATTAAGGCCAGTATTCCAGATCTATCTTACCCTTGGTCCCCTCATACCCACACATAAACTCTCTTGACCTTGACCAAATCCCTCCAATCACTAGAGATGTTTTTTTGACCAATTTAAAAAGATGAGTTCTGGCTTCCCTATGGATAGTTGCCCTCCTCAAATCCTTCAGAAAATTTTCCTTTCCTGTCCAGACCGCCCCATTGCTTCCAAACAACTCCCTTACTCAAGGTACTGTTCCTGACCTATTTAAAAATGCCGAAATTGTCCCTATTCTGAAGAAACACAACTCTGACACTTCGAATCCCAGCAATTATCGTCACATCTCCTTGTTACCTTACAAAGGCTCTTCTCAGGCCCTGGTGCTCTTGGATTTGTCAGCCACCTTTGATATGGTCGACCATCACCTTTTGATCGACCGTGTCAGAAGCGCCGGCATCGAGGGCCTGTCGCTGAAGTGGATCTCCTCCTTCCTCAGCTACAGCTTCCAAGCAGTCCACCTTGCTAACTTCTCAGCAGAAAAAAGAAAATTGACATGCGGGGTTCCAGAGGGCTCTTCCCTCTCACCCCTTCTATTTAACCTGTATGTTCTACCCTTGAAGCTGACCCTGCGTAAAAGAGAGGTCGTAATTTTTAAGTATGCTGAGGACCTTCAGCTAGTGTTTAATATTGACTCATCAGATTTGTCAGCGGCGACCTTTCAATCTACAATGAGTTTTATCAGCGACTGGATGAATGTCAACCAGCTCAAACTTACTCCTGATAAAACCAAGCTTATTCTCACTGGTGGGCCAGCCAATCCTTGGAACTCTAACTTCTGGCCCCCACTTCTAGGGAGTTCTCTACTTCCAGCGAGCTCTGTCAAAAGCCTGGGAATTGTAATCAGTAGTGACCTAACTATGATGCCCAGATCAGTTAAGTGGTCTCTGCTTGTTTCTTCCATCTGCAAAGAATTCAGAAGATCAGAAGATTCTTGAGGCCCTTACCCAAGTCGTCCTTGCCCTGGTAATTTCACGTATTGATTACAAAAATTTCATGTATGCTGGGATACCAGCTTACAAATGACATTGTCTGCTAATAGTGCAGAATCAAGCAGCAGGCTAATCCTTGGTCAATCTGAGCACTATCATGTTAGACCTTTGTTTGAAGAGCCTCCATTGGCTTCCTTTGTCCCAACGCTGTCTCTTCAAGTTAGGCTGCACCATTTATAAAGCCCTCCAAGGACGTGGCCTTGCTTTTATCACCTCAAAGTTACAGCGGTACCTCTCCTCTCGTGACTTACTCTCTTCTTGCAAGAATCTGTTGACCCTCAACCATTTCAAGTGTAAGAAACATGGGGGCCTTAGATTCACAACTCTGGCTTCTCAATTCTGGAATCTTCTTCCTTTCGAACTATGTACAACCACTTTTTACGCCCAGTTCAGAAAACTACTCAAAACTTGGGTATTCTCCCCAGCATATAATTGAGACCACTGTCTTGTGAATGAAGCCACCCATATTTAGCGCCAAGAAACTGCCCACCGTATGTACGCTCAATAAATAACTTTTAACATAACATAAGATAACAGTATCTGGTAAAGCCTATCTCAATAAATTGCCACAGGTTGGTGAAATATGATGTAAACTATTGTGAGATTGTGATTGAGAAACCATTGGATGTTTTTACAGTGGGGATCAATGTTGGATCGTTGACAGTCTTGAAAGCTCCCTCCAGCTCAAGAGAGACTAAGGTGAAATTTGTGTAGTTTCCCTTCTGTTAATTAGTGGAAGTGCTTACAAAAATTACATAAAACAACATTTTATGACGTGATCCTGGATTGTTTTGCAAATTTCTCCATGAAATGTGTCCTTCTGTCGAAAAAAGCGTAAAATCAGATGTGACTAAAACAACAGTTCACATTGTTACCGTTCTCCGGCAATAGGATTTTTACCTGAACAAAATCTCCATTTTGAGACATAATGTGATTTGCACAAAAATTATAACACCAGTTAAAGCTAAATTAACCCATAGGCTTAATAAACTACCACTTCAAATTGGTCTACTGTGGACATCCATGCCTGGCTAGTCCAAACCACCTTCAATATAACTACTTTTATCTCACTCCCCATTGTTGTCAGTTTGTATTATTCCACCCTCACGTTCAGACTGACCAAGTGCCATGGACACCCCTCTTGAGAGCCATGAGGATTGAAGACATTGTTCTCCTCTAAATAAAAACAGAATTTTCTGTCTCACCAATACACCTTTTAAAGTCAGACCTACCTGGCACACAGCACATATCTATCTTACCTGGGTCAGACAGTCCAAAATGCAGAGGCTTATTTACAAGCCCATAGCGCCACTGGTGGGTCTCTTTTTTTGAGGTGGGGCAGAGTGCAGACCTATTTCTACGAGGCCGTGCAAAGCCACTTTGTAAGGTTTTTTATGCCCTCGTAGATATGGAGTAAGGTAAGCAGTGCACGTTGCTGCATCACCTGATTCTGCATCAAAGAGGCATTCCATTGACGTTGCGGTGGGTGTTCCCAAACATCACTCATGGATTTTGAAGCATTCCCAGATGTACAAGGACTTGTAAACCTGGGAATGCATCAAAAGCCTGCACCACCCCAGGAGAGCCCTAACAAGGAGAAAAAACATCATGCTTCCTCTGTTCTCCCCCTTTCTAGGTGTGTTCCATTCTACAGCACACACAAGAGAAGGAAAAAACTCCTCCATTGATTATTTTGTGCAGGAAGGTGTCCATACATTTCTACAACGCAGATCATGGCACAAGGGTGCCTCCATTGGTGTAAAGCAGTCAAAATGGTGCCAGAGCAGTGGGAAAGGAGTGAAACTTAATGCTTTTTGCTTTGTTGTTGGTATTGTAAAAACATGAAATTGATGAACCACCTACTGCACCAACACTAATCTTCACATCTCATTTAAGCCTTTCTGATAGGATATTTCTCACATGCCAGAGGGGAGTATGTACTGTCTTTCTAAAGTGACATGTCTATCTTCAGACTGGTGCCTATGCTCTTAGATTAATGTTATTTCCAACCATGTTGTCTGACCTATTGTCCTTCACCTACTAGTTCTATGAACATATAGTGCGCTGGTGCACCTTCAGTAAGTAGAACAATATCAAAATCTATAAATATATAAGCGCAGACTCTTTCATGCTTCTCATCCATTTGTTGTTAGGTCTACCACCGGTCTGTGTGAATTTATGGCATGTTATGGTTGGAGTTGGTAGGAGCTGAGGGCAGTGTAAAGCTGGGGGAAGACAAGCCGGAAATGACGGGGTTAAAGACGGGAGAATGTGTTGTGCTGGGTTTTTTTGACTATAAAAAGGTTCATCTTGTTATGTAGTTGCTACAGGTGGAACTTGAAAAACCACATATTTTCATACACGCCCCTCCTTTTACCTATCAGTGGTATGCGGATCTGCGAAGTGTAATTTACCTACTTGCCCATGAGCATGCATTTAAAAGAAACAGAAGCTATGAAGAGGAAACACCCAGTTACTGCTTGTGTTTATCAAGAATGTGTGTGAACACTCTGCTTTCTTTATATCTGCCTCCCAGAGGCAGGGATGAGAGATAGCTTCCAGTAAATGTAGTTAACATGTGCATGCCTTTGCGTCTTTCATCCTCTGCTGGTCATGACAACCTTCACCCTCAGTTACATCTGTAAAGATCACTAGGTCAAGGGGAAATCCCTGGGTATGCACTATAGCTGCTATTTGCTATATTGCTATCTAGTTTTTAACCAATCATGCAGTCATTCATTCCCACATTTTAGCACAGGCATAAATCTCCAGTACAAGGGAACACTAGGTAAAGGGTTCCACACTGAAAAGTGAACGTTCACAATCTGTTTATTTTTTATAAAATGAAAAGTAAAATATAAAAAGCTCCTGATGTACACAGAATTACACAAGATTCAATTAAAAATCCAAAGACAACTCTTTGAATGAGTACAGTAAAATTTGAACAAATAAATCACAATTCATTGCATGACAACAAAACAATATCATAGTCAATTATACAACATTGGAGAAGAAAAAATCATTATTGGTACAGTACATAAGCAAATAAATCCTATTCACAAACCCCCTAACACTGTGGCCTTAGGATACTCCTGCCACTTTTCTACATCCACTGGCCCTTGTTTGAATATTGGTGGTAGAATATACAGTGTTGAAAATACAATAACATCTGCTACTCCCTTGGCCCTGTTTGGATTTTTGGAAACAAGTGCGTCAACGCGTTTCGGTGTTGTACTATTCGATATCGTACCACCTTCATCAGAACATGCCGTCTTTTTGGGGTCGCCGGCTTGTAGATATATATTAGAAATCTCTGTGGGGATATACGGAGAAAGAAACAATGTCAAACTTCTAGGGGCATAATGGAGCATACCTATTATATGGCATCTTGGTTCTGGTCCCCCCTCCCATCAGTCATACCTAAAGCACACTTTCATGGTTGGATGGGATTCTATACAAGCTATATCAACTGTTCAGTCAATTCACAGTTAAAAGCACATTTTTTCTGTCCAGTATGTAGATGATCATGCAGTAACATTCTCATTCTCTTTAAAGACCTGCTCCTTTTTTATTTGGGATTCATATTACAGTCATCCTGTCAACCCTTTAGGATACAACTGATTCTTGTGGTTTTAGGATGTGCCCTCCGTTTCTTTTTAGTGTGGAAGCAGAATGGGGATAGAAGGGGCATGCATTCACCCTCATATTCATAGTGTCATTCATACAACTACTGTTTGTGGATATCATTTATCAAGATGTTACTCTTACCCCCTTATTCTTGTGGCCCAACCCCTAGGGAGAACTCAGCCGTCCGTAGACCTTCTCTGGACTAAAACTGTAGATTATATGGATAACCTGTGGGGTGAAAATGGAATTTCATTGGTCTCTCATGGCCACTATATTAGTATTCTAGGAGTCACTATTCCTTGCCTTTAATTACCTAGGGGAAGATGATTCCACTTTTCAAGGTGACTGAATCTTTCTTATATGTAACAGTAGGTCTCCTCTTCAGACAGGATACCTTTTAAAATTTAATCGATATCTGTATGGGCAGATGGATCATGGTTAGTTATTATCCCTGTGCAGTTCTATGTCTATTGTCCATGGACAGATTCCCTAATTTCTTACCTGTATGTGAATTAAAAAGTTCTTATGAACGGGCATATGAGGATTCTTCTTTCTCACTCGGGGACTGGATGTGTCCCATAATTGAGGGAAAATACTCTTAATTTATGATCTTTCAAGGTACTGGTTAGGAACTTTTTCTATATAAATCCACTACCTTGTTCTGATTTTAGTTTTTCTTTCTCTATAGTAAACCTCCAGTCTTATTTCCTCGTTATATATCTCTCTTTGATGTTACAGACCTTCTGGCTGAACTAGTCCACATTGTGTTTACCCATTTCCCTCTCTTCGATTAGGGCAGACTGTCTCAATGGCCCTTTTATGTCCTTTCATACTGCATACCTCGTCTGTGAGAGTAATGTTTATCTATGGGACAGAGTCCCAAATTATCATTTTTAGGAACACTGTCTCAACCCTATTTCCAGTTAGCGTTTTGCTATTTGGCTTTATACCCTTTCAGACTATATGGGTATTGTTCGATTTTGCTCATGTTATTTAAAGAACTTCCCTGTCCCTGATTACGCGCCCTCTCCTTTGTTCGAAAAATTGGTATCCTAATTAAAGATCTCCCCCCTCTGCTTACCTGTTCAGGAGTAAGGTAGTGCCTCTGCCGCGTTCTTCTCCCTCTGTTACCCCACACTGTGAGTGCGTTGTTTATATAACGCGGGCGATTTGACAATTGCGTTCAGCTGGTAATAGCGCGTGTCTAAAATTGTCTGTTAAAGACCTCTAATATCCACGCCATCTTGGTGTGGTGCATATTTTTATGTAGGAAAATTCAATTCCTTTGCGATCTGGCCTTTTTCCTTATCACATATGTGTCTGGTTACCCTGTATTTTATGTTTATTTGTTGCTATAACCAGGTTTGTTATTTTTTATATAGCTTTTCTGCTTTTAACGTTTACTCTTTATTTACATCTGTAAAGATCCCCTGGTGTGGCTCAAAGCTATAGTCTGGTGCCCTTTTAACCACTGCTATGATGAGTATGATGAGTATGCTCGTACAGTAGAAACTAGGCAGGCTCCCACAGCCATACCGACAGTCATACCTATGGCAACTTTCCTCCTGAGATGAGTTACTACAAACATAATATTTAGACCCTTAAATTGCACAAGGGCACCCTTAACGACAGAGCAGTTTCATGTTATTGAAATTGAAATTCCCATCAATCCTTCTGTAAAAACATTTCCTAGAGCTGATCACATATTAAAAAAATCTGTAGCAAAGTCTAACTTTGCCCTTGCTTTTAAATTCCATGCAAAGAGAACCCTTCTTCCTGGAGCACTAGAGTGAAGAAAATGGCAGCTTGGTGGTTTCAAATCTGGCAGGGACCAGGTACAGAGCTGTGGCATAATAGGAGAAATACGTACTGGCTTGAGGAAAACAATCAGCAGGTATAATTTACATTGCTCTTGGCAAGCTTCATCCCCTGATTCTTCTACAGACCCAGTCTTGTGAATGCCATGTTGGCCACGCTGAGGTATGCTTCAGTTTGAGCAATAGCGGCTGCCTTGTACAGACTACAGAGTTCTCTCCAGACTTCATTGCTCGTGTTGACTGTGGCCTTCCTCATGAGACTTCCCCTGATCCTATCGGATTTTGTGTTCATATCAAGTGCATATATCTTGTCTTAGCCTTGGTGACTTCAGGATTTCCCAATTCTTCAGAATAATTGAACCCTCTTCCTAGAACATTACAAAAACAATGACACAACTCTCACAATTTTACACTGGAGATAGTTACATAAGAAACAGAACCAACTCGGCAAACAGGATGAAAATCTTTAAAGCTGGGCACACAGTCGCAATATCAGATCACAAGAGGTTGCCAGTCATTTAATTTTGTACAAAAAATAAATCATAGCATAATTTACTTCTCTAAATGTGCAGCCCTCTGGAAAGGTTTTTCTCTGCACAGAAAGAAGGTCTGGATTAAGTTCTGATCTTGGTGAGCATACTATCACTAAAAATAGTGTTAAAGAGGAAGGCTTGTCTCCCCTGAACACCCCTGAACAACCTCTAGGTAGATAGTTTATTCAATTTCCACCAGTTGGATACAACATTGTGCTTCAGTTTGCATAATGGTGTGTGCAGAATAAAATCAAGTTTTCAATTCAGTGATACTGCTTGACAAATTGGTTGGATATTGCTATGGTGTAAGTTCTATGATGGCATTGGAATTGACTGTCTACCTAGAGGTTGTTCAAGGGTGTGATCCATCCCATACCTGTAAACTGTTTGCTATGTAATGACCTTGAGCACATGATCTGGAAGAAAGTAAAGCTCAAGACCCATGTGGAGTTTTTGGGGTTACCTGATTAGATATATGCAACCACAAAATGTAAAGTGAAAACAGGGCTGGCTTGGGTCCAAATCCCTCCAATCACTAGAGATGTTTTTTTTTACCTACTTAAAAATATCTATTCTGGCTCCCCTACAGATAGTTGCCCTCCTTAAATCCTTTAGAAAGCTTTCCTTTCCTGTCCAGACCCCCCCCATCGCTTCAAAAGAAAGGCCTTACTCAAGGTACTGTTCCAAACCTATTCAGATAATGCCGAAGTTGTCCATATTGTAAAGAAACCCAACCATGACCCTTCGATTCCCAGCAATTTTCATCACATCTCCTTGTTGCCTTATTTAGGCATAATCCTAGAAACCCTTGTCGCCAACTGTCTCAGTTCATTTGTAGAGCAATCTCATTATCTGGACTCCCATAAAGCAGGTTTTAGACTTGCACATTCTACTGAGTCAGTCATCTTTACATTCTTGGATAAACTTAGAAGGGGGGCCAATCAGGGCACTTCCCAGGCCCTGGTGCTCCTGGATTTGTTTGCTGCCTTTGACATGGTCGACCATCACCATTTAATTGAACGTGTCAGTAGCGCCGGCATCCAGGGCCTGTCGCTGAAGTGGATGTAAATGTAAATGTGTGTAAATGTGTAGGCATTTATATAGCACACTACTTACCCGTAGGGTCCCAAGGCGCTTCGACCGCTGCGAAACCCTTCCTGGCTTCCCTGAGAGATGGTCCCTTAATGGGTATCTCCAGGGTGAGACCAGGCATCCCCGGCGGTCTGGTGGGGCCGTTAGTGAAGATGAGGCAAGCTAATGCCCAGAGTTGCCGAGTGTGATCGCTGATCAGAGTGGGCACCGAGGCGAGAGAATTATCGAGTCCGCTGACCCTGGTCCAGAAACCTGCCGCGCCGGGAATCGAACCCTGGTCCCGGGCCGTCCTCTGCTCTCGGGTCTGCCGCCTCTAACCAGTGAGCCACACTACTTCACTCCTTCCTCAGCCCTCTGCCTTGCTAACTTCTCAACAGAAAAAAGAAAATTGACATGCGGGGTCCCGCAGGGCTCCACCCTTTTAAACCCTTCTTTTTAAACTGTATATTATACCCTTGAAGCTGGCCCTGCGTAAAAGAGAGGTCCTAATTTTTATGTATGCTGAGGACCTTCAGCTAGTGTTTACTATTGACTCATCAGATTTATCAGCGGCGACATTTCAATCTACAATGAGTTTTATCAGCGACTGGATGAATGTCAACCAGCTCAAACTTACTCCTGATAAAACCAAGCTTATTCTCACTGGTGATTTACAAAAAGGGGGTGGTGATGAACAGAGTGTCTGAGTTAAACAGACCACTCTTACCCAGTCCAAAGATCAGGGCTTGATCCATCACTGTTATTTATCTCACTGCCCCATCCCAGCTCAGAACCTGGCTATATGCAAATCAGTCTGGCCCTGGCCCAGTGCATCATGGGAACAGGGCAGACTAAACTACCAAGCCAATTCTTCACCAGAAAGGAGACAAGCTACCGGGGACCGGTTTCTGGCATTTCAGCCTTCTTCGGCCCGGCTTGCTTGAATCCTGATGGAGCAGTGAGAAAGGGACTCATGTCTGAGTATACCCTGCCACACCTATAGTGGCCAAAAACGATTTACAAAAAGGGGGTGGTGATGAACAGAGTGTCTGAGTTAAACAGACCACTCTTACCCAGTCCAAAGATCAGGGCTTGATCCATCACCGTTATTTATCTCACTGCCCCATCCCAGCTCAGAACCTGGCTATATGAAAATCAGTCTGCTTAATTCAGAGACTCTGTCCCTCACCACCCCTTTTTGTAAATATTTTTGTCCACCCTAAGCGTGGAAGGGTATTCTCAGATGTGAGACCCTTGCTCATTGCACCATCAGGATTCAAGCAAACCAGGCCGAAGACGGCTGTAATGCCAGAAACCGGTCCCCGGGAGCTTGTTTCCTTCCCAGTGTAAGAATTGGCTTTTGTAGTTTGTTTTGCCCTGTTCCCATCATGCACTGGGACAGGAACAGACTAATTTGCATACAGCCAGGTTCTGAAACTGGGATGGTGCAGTGAGCTAAAAAACGGTGTTGGATCTAGCCCTGATCTCTTGACTGGGTGAGAGCTTTCTGCTTAATTCAGAGACTCTGTCCCTCACCACCCCTTTTTGTAAATATTTTTGTCCACCCTAAGCGTGGAAGGGTATTCTCAGATGTGAGACCCTTGCTCAATGCACCATCAGGATTCAAGCAAACCGGGCCGAAGACGGCTGTAATGCCAGAAACCGGTCCCCGGGAGCTTGTTTCCTTCCCAGTGTAAGAATTGGCTTTTGTAGTTTGGTTTGCCCTGTTCCCATCATGCACTGGAACAGGAACAGACTAATTTGCATACAGCCAGGTTCTTAAACTGGGATGGTGCAGTGAGCTAAAAAACGGTGTTGGATCTAGCCCTGATCTCTTGACTGGGTGAGAGCTTTCTGCTTAATTCAGAGACTCTGTCCCACACCACCCCTTTTTGTAAATATTTTTGTCCACCCTAAGCGTGGAAGGGTATTCTCAGATGTGAGACCCTTGCTCATTGCACCATCAGGATTCAAGCAAACCGGGCCGAAGACGGCTGTAATGCCAGAAACCGGTCCCCGGGAGCTTGTTTCCTTCCCAGTGTAAGAATTGGCTTTTGTAGTTTGGTTTGCCCTGTTCCCATCATGCACTGGGACAGGAACAGACTAATTTGCATACAGCCAGGTTCTGAAACTGGGATGGTGCAGTGAGCTAAAAAACGGTGTTGGATCTAGCCCTGATCTCTTGACTGGGTGAGAGCTTTCTGCTTAATTCAGAGACTCTGTCCCTCACCACCCCTTTTTGTAAATATTCTCACTGGTGGGCCAGCCAATGGCCCAGCCAATCCGTGGAACTCTAACTTCTGGCCCCCACTTCTAGGGAGTACTCCACTTCCAGCGAGCTCTGTCAAAAGCCTGGGAGTTTTGATCAGTAATGACCTAACTATGAATGCCCAGATCAGTTAAGTGTTCTCTGCTTGTTTCTTTCATCTGTGTAGAATTCGGAAGATCAGTAGATTCTTGACCCCCGAGGCTGTACCCAGGTCGTCCTTGCCCTGGTAATTTAACGTACTGATTACGCAAATACCTTGTATGCTGGGATACCAGCTTACCAATTACATTGGCTGTAATTAGTGCAGAATCAAGTGGCAGGCTAATCCTTGGTCAATCTGAGCACCATCATGTTAGACCTTTGTTTGAAGAGCCTCCATTGGCTTCCTTTGTCCAAACGCTGTCTCTTCAAGTTAGGGTGCACCATTTATAAAGCCCTCCTAGGACGCGTCCCTGCTTTTATCGCTTCAAAGTTACAATGGTACGTCCCCTCTCCTGATTAACGTTCTTCTCGCTAGAATCTGTTGACCCTCAACTCTTTCAAATGTAGGAAACATGGGGGCCTTAACTTCAAAACTCTGGCTTCTCAATTCTGGAATCTTCTTCCTTTCGAACTATGTACAACCACTTTTTACGCCCAGTTCAGAAAAATCCTCAAAACTTGGTTATTCTCCCAGGCATATATTGAGCCCACTTTCTTGTGAATGCAACCGCCCATATTTAGCGCCAAGAAACTGCACGGTGTATGTGTGCTCAATAAATAACTTTTTAACATATTATAACATAACAGTATCTGGTAATGCCTATCACAATAAATTGCCACAGGTTGGTGAAATATGATGTGAACCATTGTGAGATTGTGGTTGAGAAACCCTTGGAAGTTTTTACAGTTGGGATCAATGTTGAATTGGTGACAGTCTTGAAAGCTCCTGCCAGCTCAAGCAAGACTAAGGTTAGTTTTTTTATTGTTGAGGAAGAGGGCATTGCCAACTACTTAGAGAATGGTTGTGGTAATACTGCAATTATTCTTGCTGATTTTCTCTGTTAGCTGGGTGATAACTACCTACTCAAGGAAGTGTCACCCATGATCCTGGACCCTTGGCAGGCATCCGTTGAGCTCCTCCTGTGGAATCCATAAAACAGCCATGCAGATTCAGGCCTGCCTTGTTCCTTGCTGCCCCCTTTTGGCGTGAGTTCCTCATCACCAAGAGATAACTCCTCAGGTTCTGGACCCTTGGCAGGCATCTGTTGAGGTCCTCCTGTGAATCCGGAGGTTTTGAACTCTTCTCTCCAGACTTTGAGAAGTAAATTTTTTCAGCAGGACTAACCGGATAACTGTATTCAGCCCCTGCTCCATCGCAGTCTGCCTGAAATTGCGACTTTCCCCCGGATTAGCATGATCAGATGCCTTTGAGTAGCGCTTTGTGCTTTTAGGCACTTTACTTACCTGCATATCTACAGTTTCTTTGCATGGATTTTTGTCATTTAGCTCTCATTTCATTCATCAATATGTACTCTATTTTCCTAAATTGGTTTGGTATTTTTCTTGTGTTGTGTTTTCACTCTAATACTGTTTGAATTCAACTTCACACATTGCCTCTCAGTTAAGCCTGACAGCCGTAGTGACATTTGAGTTTCAAACTGACAAGGATTTACCCCTCCCATCCAATAACCCCATTTTTTACATCAATAAAGCATTTTAATACCAGTTTTAATTTAAAAATAAATGGAACTTTATTTTTATAATAATTAAACTAATAAATGTAACTCCATACATAACTTTTAGGACATTTTCACACATAAAAAATAAATATAACGATTTATTTAGGTGGGGTAATTTTTAGTTTTGTAAATCAATAAACATATTTTTTATGTAATTCTTTTTTTGATCCACATTGAAAATGTATATGTTACTGATTTACAACTTTTTACAACTTTTTTTAGCGTCATTTTAATATTTCCCAACAATTTACTATATTCAGGTCTCTGCCCTAGTGACAGAGACCAATGCCTACATTTGAAAAGATAAAAGTAGTAACTTTACACTTTTAAATGTTGCTCCACCCTACTGAATTCAAAGGTGGAGCCCAGTAAGTCTGCACCTTGTAGGAACTTTACACTTGTAAACAATTAATAACACTACTACAAAGTGTGAGAATAAATGTAAACCTGTAGTTGCATTCATGTGTTAAAAGTCTTTGAGTAACAAAGGTGACCCATCTACTGTGTTTGAATGCACTGTTTGTATTAATTGCTGGCACAGCTTATAAATATGATCCCAATCTGTTTCATCCTCATGCACTGACATTTCATTTTTCACCTGATATGACGGCTGAATTTTAACGTAATGTACCTTATTGCTCTTGATCTTCCCATACTATGAACGCACAACAAGAATGGGTGAAATTTGTGTAGTTTCCCTTCTGTTAATTATGGGAAGTGCTTACAAAAATGACATAAAACAACATTTTATGATATGATCCTGGATTCTTTTGCAAATTTCTCCATGAAATGTTTCCTTCTGTCGAAAAAAGCGCAAAATCAGAAGTGACTAAAAGAACAGTCACTTGTACCTGGTTCACATTGTTCCTGTGCTCCAGCGATAGGATTTTTACCCAAACAAAATCTCCATTGTGAGCCATAGTGTGATTTGCATAACAATTATAATGTAAATTACCAGAATATATGAAACACCAGTTAAAGCTTCATTAACCCATAGGCTTAATAAACAACCACTTCAAATTGGTCTACTGTGGACATCCATGCCTGGCTAGTCCAAACCACCTTCAATTTAACTACTTCTATCTCATTCCACATTTTTGTCAGTTTGTATTATTTCACCCTCACGTTCCGACTGGCCAAGTGCCATGGACTCCCCTCTTGAGAGCCATGAGGAATGAAGACATTTTTCTCCTCAAAATAAAAACTGAATTTTCTGTCTCACCAATACACCTTTTGAAGTCAGACCTACCTGGTACACAGCACATGTCTATCTGACCTCGGTCAGACAGTCCAGAATTGAGAGGCTTATTTACAAGCCCATTGCGCCACTGGTGGGTCACTTTTTTTGAGGTGGGGCAGAGTGCAGACCTATTTCTACGAGGCAACGCAAAGCCACTTTGTAAGGCTTTTTTATGGCCTCGTAGATATGGAGTAAGGCAAAGCAGTGCACGTTGCTGCATCACCTGATTCTGCATCAAAGAGGCATTCCATGGCCGTTGCGGTGGGTGTTCCCACACAACACCCATGGATTTTGAAGCATTCCCAGATTTACAAGGACTTGTAAACCTGGAAATACATCAAAAGCCTGCACCAGCCCAGGATAGGCTTAACAAGGAGAAAAAAACATAATTATTCCTCTGTTTTCCCCCTTTCTAAGTGTGTTGCATTCTACAGCACACACAAAAGAAGGGAAACTCCTCCATTGATTGTTTCTGTGCAGTAACGTGTCCATACATTTCTACAACGCAGATCGTGGTACAAGGGTGCCTCCATTGGTGTAAAGCAGTCAAAATGGTGGAAAACAGTGGGAAAAGAGTGAAACGTGATGCCTAATGCTTTGTTGTTGGTATTTGTAAAAACATGATGGGTGTAAGGCCCTGGAGGATATGTTGTGCTGGGGTTTTTGGACTATAAAAAGGTTCATCTTGCTATGTGGTTGCTACAGGTGGAAACTCGAAAAACCACATAATTTCATACACGCACCTACCTTTTACCTATCAGTGGTATGCGGATCTGCAAAGTATAATTCATCTACTTGCCCATGAGCATGCTTTTCAAAGAAACAGAAGTTATGAAGAGGAAACACCCAGTTACTGCTTGTGTTTATCAAGAATGTTTGTGAACACCCTGCTTTCTTGTAATCTGCCTCCCAGAGGCAGGGATGAGAGATAGCTTCCAGTAAATGTGGTTAAAATGTGCATGCATTCACGTCTTCCATCCTCTGCTGGTCATGACAACCTTGACCCCCAGTTACTTCTGGAAAGATCCCCCGGTGGGGCTTGGAGCTAGAGTTTGGTGCCCTTTTTTACCACTGCTATGATGACGATGGTCGTACAGTAGAAACTAGGCAGGCTCCCACTGCCATACCGACAGTCATACCTATGGCAACTTTCCTCATGAGATGAGGAACTACAAACATAAGATTCCGACCCTTAAATTGCACAAGGGCACCCTTCATGACAGAGCAGTTCCATATTATTGAAATTCCTATCAATCCTTGTTAAAAAAAATCCTACAGCTGATCACACATTAAAAAAATCTGTAGCCAAGTCTAACTTTGCCCTTACTTCTCATTTTCTTGCGAGGAGAACCCTTCTTCCTGGAGCACTAGAGTGAAGAAAATGGCAGCTTGGTGGTTTCAAACCTGCGGGGACCAGGTACAGAGCTGTGGCATAATGAGGAAATCTACGTACTGGCTTGAGGAAAACAATCAGCAGGTATAATTTACATTGCTCTTGGCAAGCTTCATCCCCTGATTCTTCTAAAGACCCAGTCTTGTGAATGCCATGTTGGCCACGCTGAGGTATGCTTCAGTTTGAGCAATACAGTCAACAGAGTTCTCTCCAGACTTCATTGCGCGTGTTGACTGTGGCCTTCCTCTGGAGACTTCCCCTGATCCTATCGGATTTTGTGTTCATATCAAGTGCATATATCTTGTCTTAGCCTTGGTGACTTCAGGATTTCCCAATTCTGCAGAATAATTGGACCCTCTTTCTACAACATTACAAAAACAATGACACAACTCTCTGAATTTTACACTGGAGATAGTTACATAAGAAACAGAACCAACTGGGCAAACAGGCTGAAAATCTTTAAAACTGGGCACACAGTTAAAATATCAGATCACAAGTGGTTGCAAGTCATTTAATTTTTTACAAAAGCTAAATCATAGCATAATTTACTTTTCTAAATGTGCTGCCCTCTGGAAGGGTTTTTCTCTGCGCAGAATGAAGTTGTGGAATAATTTCTAATCATGGTGAGCATACTATCACTATAAATGGTGTTAGAGAGGAAGGATTGTCTCCCCTCAACACCCCTGAACAACCTCTAGGTAGATAATGTATTCAATTTTCACCAGTTGGATACAACTGTGTGCTTTGATTTGCCTTATGGCGTATGCAGAATAAAAGCAAGTTTTTAATTAAAAAATACTGCTTGACAATTTGGTTGGATACTGCTACAGTCTAAGTTCTATGATAGCATTGGAATTGACTATTAACCTAGAGGTTGTTCAAGGGGGTGAGCATCCCATTTCTGTGTACTGTTTGCTAGGTAATGATCTTAAGCACACGATCTGGAAGGAAGTAGAGCTCAAGGCTCATGTGGAGTTTTTGGGGTTACCTGAATAGATATCTGCTACCACAAAGTTTATACTGAAAACAGGGAAAGCTTGGGTCCTGTACTCCCCAGACTGGACCACCCAAATATTGAAATCACAGAAAGGTGTCAAGGGAGGTGTATTTCAAATATTCGCGATAAACAGAGGGACCACTAATACTGAGGTTTTTGAGCATTTATTCTACTTAGTTTTGATACTTCAAAAAGACATTCATAAATCAATTGAGCATGTCTTATAAAAGGAAACACCACATTAGTAAATCACCTTGGTTTGCTGCATATATTTTTGTCACACATAACATTTTTGTATTATGTATGTGTTGTATATATTGTCTCACAATAGAAATGGTACTAAATCACGCATACAAATGTGTTGCAATTGTGTGATTTACTAATGTGGTGTTTCCTTTTAAAAGAAATGTTCAATTGATTTATGAATGCCTTTTTTGAAGTATCAAAAAGTAAGCAGAATAAATGTCCAAAAACCTCAGAATTAGTGGTCTCAGGTTTCTAGGAAATATTTTAAATAAACCTCTCTTGACACCTTTCTGTGAGTTCACCACAAAGTCTACGGCTGCCCAAGATGGGAGTAAAAAAGGGCTGGAGCCTGGAAAAATGCCCAGCCAGCTGCTAAAAAGAGAAAGGCAGAGGGTGTGGGAACCCAACCTCTGAACATCTTCCCAAGGAGGTGTGTCATGATTTGCATAGCACAGATGTTTCCGAAGCTGTAGAAACTTGACATAAAAAACACCCCTTTGTCATGCATCCAGCACTACATAGAAGGTATCACGCGTTTACTGATTATTGTTTATTGCTGAATGATTATAATGTAAGTGTGTTTTTATCCATAGTCAGAATTGTGTGAATCAAGGCTGAATTCATAGCTTTACTATACTGTTTTTGATGTGCAATGTTCTTATCTCATGATGTTGAGCCTTCAAGAGGACACTCGTCAAGGTATGCATTTTCAAAGAACTCTGATTGATTGCGGGAAACGCACAGCAGAGATTAAGATGCTTGGTTTCTGTGCTCGCGGTTGAAGCCGACACAGAAACTCAAGCCATTTTGGATGGCGTAGTTCCAGCTTCTTTGACCTTCCCGATTTTCTCAAAGACTTCAAAGAAATCACAGCGATCTCAGAATCGATCCCTGCAAAAGAAAAGCAAAGACAAAGCTAAGTACAATGATTTCTTCATAGGCACCTATCACAAGACAGAGTTACGTTGGATATGCCTACTGATTTCATACAAGATCCAAAGAAAGGAGTGGGCTTCTGCTCCTTCGATCTATTTGGACACCAGTCAGAGGACATTTTGAGTTTGGTGAAAGAAGGGTGGGAGCAAGCTCCCAGGAAAATTCCCCAGGATGTAATTAACTACGTGGTGGCCTTCAGAAACCAAATGCCTAAGTTGTGGAAACAAGCATCAGACAACCTAGAAGCCTGTCAGGATGTAAAGAAACCAGGGGATGACCATAATTGTATTATTGTGGACTTCTAACCTTGGCAGAAAGTGTGGGTTATGGAACTAGTGGGGCCCAGGGCCCTCCAGGACCATTCTTTTTACAGAGTTTTATATAGCGCGAACTTGACCGGAATCGGGTATCAGAGCGCTCTATATAGCACCAGTTGCATTTCATGAGGACACATTCATAATTATTCTTTGTTAGGCACGGTAAGATTAAGTGATTTGGCCAGAATCACAGGATGTTCAATGTCGTTGCAGAAACTCAAACCCAGCTCCCCAGATTCAAGGTGGACCGCCCTAGCCGTTAGGCCAACTCCTCTCCCCATTGGCCTGGGTCCTATGAGGTGATTGAAAGGAAGGGTGAGGTAACCCACCTTGTGGTCCTTAGGACCCAGAGGCAACCCCGCAATGTGCTCCATGTCAATCACCTGAAACCCCACTTTGAAAGGTTTGATCTCACCATGCTGTTGGTCACAGAAGGAGAAGAGGAAGATGAGAGTGAACCTCTCCCTAACCCTTTATCCCTGGGTCTAGCCAACTGTGTTCCCATGATGTGGACACTGGACACAAGCTTCCTGTCAAGAACAAATCTTACAGGTTGTCTGACATGGTGAGGGCCGACATTCGGGAATAGGTTTAAAAAGTACTAGAGATGGGGTGGACACTGCACCCTCCAGGTTCTGTACCAAAAGCTGTTCCATCAGGCACCACACCTAATCTCCAGTTCTGTGTGGATTAGTGAGGGCTTAACTCAGTCACAAAGACAGATGCTCGTCATATCCTGAGGCTGATGAGCTTATTGACACGCGAAGTGCTGCCCAGTACTTAAGTACCTTTGATTTTACATCAGGATACTGGCGGCTCGTCCTAACAAAGGGGGCAAAGAAGAGCTCAGCCCTTTCCACTTTAGAAGACCACTACCAGTTTAGTGTGATGCCCCTTTGACTCAAGAATGCCCCTGTGACTCAAGAATGCCCCTGTCACCTTTCAGAGGTTAGTGTACCCATTGCTAAGCCTTAAACTCTACTTTTATTATACCTAAATCACCCCTAACATAGACACTAGGTACCCCATAGAGCAGAGTGTAGTGTAGGTAAAAGGTAGGAGCTATACCTTTAAGTTTTACATGTGCTGGTGGTGGAAAAGTCCCAAATTCGTTTTTCACTACTGTGAGGCCTACTCCTCACATAGGTTAACATTGTGAATTCCTTAAAACACTTCTAAGCTTTGGTTCCTGAATAGAAAGGAGTAGCTGTGTAATATTTTATTTCTTTAGAATGGAAATGATAAATCCACCTTACTTGTAAAGTTGGATTTAACATTACTATTTTAGAAATGCCACTTTTAGAAAGTGTCTCATCTAGTTGCGCACTGTTCACCTGGTGTTGTCCTACACCTTAATTAATTGTACAATATCAACTCTTTATACAACTGTCAATCAGTTATTTAATATCATAATCTGATTCTCTTAAATCATTCAAATAATGATGCATTCCATAATCTTTATACAATCGTGATTCACAGTTTATCACAATATTTTCAATAATGCAATATACGCTATATTGACATTTTATAACCAATCATAATTAATAACATTTTGCAATGTTCCATTCCTGCCCAATGCATTTCGGCACTGAGTAGTGCCTTCATCAGGGGGTGATCTGCAATAAAATAAAGAACAGCATGATGTGTAAATGTATTCTAATTAACAAGTGCTATGGGAGTATGTATATTTGGATAATTCCATTTCATACCTCTCAGTATTGTTTGTGTACTCAGTCAGCTGAAAGTGAAAAACCGCAACACCTGTTGTTAGTTGTATTAAAAAGTGCAGTATCACATCTACCTAATCAAAGCCAGAATACTGCTTGCTTACCCAATGCTTTCTGGGACTTGGTGTTCTACGGGAAAAAGTTTTAACAACCCGGATGTTAATTATGATCATTCGTTTATATCAATGAATGAAAAGATATGGGAAATAAATGAAAAGTCCTACCATATCTGGAATTGTTATAACGACCTATAAACGCATAATAGGACATTTAGATGTTTATATGGAATCTCAAACGGATGTATATCATGACCAACGGGTCAAAAAAACATACCTTTAGAATCACTGTTGTCTCCCTACAAAATGAATAAACGAGTTTGTTTTAAAGATCAGACTAATGTTATTTAGGTTCCCATCTTCTAACAGGAGATGTGTAATATAGAGAGAGGTACCTGTAGTAAACGCCGTTGATGTACTAAACCAAATGTTCTGCCAGTCAAGTTAGCAAACTAACCGCGTCTTGTCTTGTTTATCATACTGTGATACGCGCCATCCGTTGACACAAACGACGGACTCAAATCTCAGATAAGTCGAGGAGCAAGCGTTGCACCGCACCATTTTGTAAAGTGCACTCCTCTTATAGAATCTTAGTTCCAAATCTTATGATGGGAATACGTATACTAAGATTGATGCATTCAATCAAGGAAAAAACTAAACCGGAGTATATTGTAATACGCCGATTACGATTTACTACATTAAAAAGAATTTTTTATGAAATGATTCGTGATGAAACATTATGGGGTGTTCATCCCATGGATGTTCTATACTTTATGTTACTCGATCTGTTGAGTCTAAGGAATATGTAAGATGAAACGATATATAACAAGACATAAAGTCTCTAGTTTTGTGTGCATAATGGCAAGAATACGATCTTACCGTGTTATGTGATTCCCGATATAAGCGAGTGTATTGATGAGTGTTAATGTACCATAATAATAAACCATGACATTGGTAATTAAACATAAGTGCTGTCATACAAGGTATACCATGCATAGTTCTTCAAATGAAATGTGCAGTTCAAAGAAATTACAACATCCATAATTTCATATTGTCTTAAAGATGATTATCATATAAAAAGTACTATTCTAATGGTGGTGGTATTCATTAGTATGTTGTGCTAGACGCTTGACCTATCTACTTCATTTTTTCTAAAAATAACATGACAGAACATATTCAGAGTGCTATTCTAGAGATGGTAGAGTAGATTGATAAATTGCTCTTAACGCTAGATCGCTAAACAATCTGCCTCATGTTATTCTAAAGGTAACACGACAGGTCATATCTATCATTCAACCCCGTTGGCTGCATTGTCTGTAATTGTTTGATCCAATACAATTCTCGTTGTAAGAGTCTCTGTCTATTATCAATACCAGGTTGAATTGTCACTTTTTCTATGATGAGGAACCGTAGTTGGGAAATCTTATGATTGGCTTCCTTCCAATGAGTTGCAAGTGGTGATGACAAATGCTGGTTACGTATTCTGCTCTTATGCTCAGTTAATCTCGTTTTGACCTTCCGCTCAGTTTTGCCACCATACATGTTGCCGTATGGGCATTTGATCCCATATACCACATTATGAGCATTGCAATCACTGGTGTGCCTCAGTTTTATGGTTTTAGCGGTTGTTGGATGTGAAAAGGTATTGCCAATGATTATGTTATTGAGGTTTGTGCAGTTCTGACAACGTACGGTACCCTTATGGTCGATACTGCGGTCATCCATAGTAGTTCGTTTCAATATTTGTCTGATGTTAGGTCCTCTCTTGTATGCATGCATAGGTTGTTGTGCGAATATGCCATTAAAGTCCTTCTCTGTGGACAAAAGTTCCCATCTCTGATGATCTGTTTTATTTTTGTAGATACTGTAGTAAACTTTGACACAAATACCAATCTATCCTGGTTAGTTACAAGTCTCGGTTGAAACAATGTTTGTCTACTCATTTGTAGGACTCACTCCCTGCTGTGTTCCACTATTTGCGCAGTATATCCACGTTCTTGGTATCTTTGGATGAACCTTTCAATGTTAGAATGACATGTTGCAGTTTGTGAACACATCCTCTTAATGCGAATAAATTGGTAAAGAGGTAAATTCTCCACTAATCGCCTTGGGTGGAAACTGGTATAGGGCAATGCACTATTACGATCTGTAGATTTAGAGTATAGCTCTGTATTGAAACCCGTTGGGTGTTTATGTATTCTCACATCTAGGAAATCCATCGTATTACGATCAATTTTGTGCGTAAATTGAATCCTTGGGTTCACCTGATTGAGATGTTGTATCGTGTCCAGTAGTGATTCCTCAGTGCCTTGCCAGATTAAAAAGATGTCGTCTATGAAACGACAATACATTTTGACTTGTGACCACTTTGTAGTTTCAATCAAATGTTCTGCCTCAAATTGCGCCATAAAAATGTTCGCGTAGCAGGAGCCCCTGCAAAGCCCGTAGAAGTTCCAATCATTTGGGCATAAAAACGTGGATTCCATTCAAAGTAACTGTTGTGTAAGCAGAATTTCAACAACTGCAAAAGAAACACTTTATCTGTTGGTAGGTCTTCCATTTGCAAAAGTGCCCATTCCACTGAGTCTAGCCCAGCAGAGTGTGGTATTGAAGTATACAAGGATACTACATCAATTGTGCAAAGAATCCAACTTTCTTCGACATCATTTTCGATTTCTGAGAATTTAGTTAAAAAATCACTCGTGTCTCTTATGTAAGATCTCCATCATTGTACAAACTTTTGAAGAAAAAAATCCAGGTATCTTCCGAGGGGGTCAAAAATAGACCCGCACCCCGAGACGACAGGTCTGCAAGGTGGATTTGTTAGGTGTTTATGCACCTTTGGGAGCATATATAGTTTAGGAGAGCGAGGGTGGTTGGTAGTCAAAAAAAATTAGATTTTGTCATCAATCTATATGGCTGAGATACCCGCCACCCCCTCTCAACACAATCCCCAAGAATGGGAATACGGAAACGGTTCTGAACTTTTGGAAGGCGGGAGGGAGTTACCCTCCCAGCCGTATTTATTAAATATGAAACAAAGGACCGGGGTCGGGGCCTCGATCGGTGTGTCCGGGTGCGCCGGGGGAGTCTCGGGAACTGGGGCCTCCCCCCCGACGCTCCCTTCCTGGCCCTTCTACCTCTCCCGTTAGGGACCACTCCCGGCAATGCTGGTCCGACTACTCGCTTGGGTCCCCCCGCACCATTCATTGCCGCCATCTGCTTCTTCATCTCGGCCATGTCTTTCACCAGCATGCGAAGCATCTGATCAGTACCGACCCTCTTTCCGACCTTCTTGCCCGGCATCGTCCAACTCCGACTCACTGAAAGAATAAACACAAAATTAAATCCTTCAAAATTGGCTGTTTGTTCCGTCTCGAGCTCACGTGCAACGGGGAGGTGCAGCTTCAGAGCACAGGAACAAGAGGATGCTTTCTTGGCTTGTCGCTCCTTTTATCCTTCTTCGGGCGGGCGTGGACCCACCTCCAATCCGCCTCCGGGGCGTGGCTAGCGGCTTTAGTGTCTAGGACAACCCACTCTTGGGCGGGAAAAGGCGCGCCCCGGCTACGCCGCTTCGGGCATACCAGCCGAGACTCGCCTCCTGCCCAAGATGGCTTCCCGGGGGGAACGGGGTACTCCACCATACGTTCGGGGGGACCGAGTGGTCGCCCCTTTCCATTCATGTTCCATTGCTTTTTGCAACAAATCTTTAAGCATTAGCTGTAATAATCCTGTGGGATCCCTATCCAGAAGTTGATATGTGCCTGTATCAGAGACGTGCTCCTCTACTTTTGAGATGTAAAAATCCGTGTCCATTACTACCATTGCTCCTCCTTTGTCAGCTGGTTGAATCTGTATTGTCCGATTGTTTGCTAAGTTGTGTAATGTTTGTTTCTCAAATCTTGTGAGATTACTGTGTTTTATTTTCTTGTAATCCAAACTTTGTATGTCCTTTTTCACCATTGTTTCAAATGTATCAAGCATTTTATGCGACACTGGCGGTTGGTAAGTACTCTTAGGGTTAAAGCGTGTGTTGTATTCAGTTTGGGTTGTCTCTGTAGATTGCACTATATTACTAAAAAAGTGTCTCAATCTCAGCGTTCTCATGAACCGGTAGAAAGCTCCTTCTAATTCCATTTCACTTGCTCTGACTGTTGGCACAAAAGATAGTCCCTTATTTAACACTCTCATTTGTTGTTGTGTTAGAATAGTTGAGGAAATGTTGATGATCAAACCACTGTCCTCCCGCTCTTTAAGGATTTTCCGGCCATTTGCTCTCCTGGTTTTTCGCTTGCTGTTGTGACTGTTAATTGACCCGTAGGTTGTAATCCTTGATTTTGTGTGTGGGACAAAAAAGCCACATTACCACTTGTGGTTGGTTGCTTTGTACTCTCAATTGATGTTGTCAAAGTCTGGTTGGTTAGTTGGACTGGTCCCCGAGTGATTGATGTTTTCTTCTCAGTTACTAAACTCTCTTTAGAAGAGTGAGTTGTTGTTTGTACTTTCTTTGGGTGGTATTGTCGACGGGCATAGATCTCCGAAGAGAGTTTAGTAACTGAGAAGGAAACATCAATCACTCGGGGACCAGTCCAATTAAGATCTTTTACTTGTTTTCAAAGTTAACTGACTGGCGTGGGAGAAGTAAATTGTACCTCTCTGCAATCCATCATTATTTATATAGTTATTTAGTATGAAAATGTTTTTTTAAAGTAGTGTGAAATGTATATGTATCTATAGAACAAGAAACAATAGATAGAAGGTTATACGCTTGCGCTCAATTGTCAGCAGTAATTTTAATGGAACTTCTTAGGGCTGCTACTAGGGATAAAGGTGACGTCTACCTATCGTCACCGGATAATGCAGAAAAACCACATCAACAAAGATAAACACGATATATCCCAAGCAGAATTGAACAGTTAAGTTGTACAAATCATGATTTAGAAGTAAAACAGCATATTCCAAAATAAGTGACTGTCTTCTTCTTTATTGTTCACAACAGCATCCCTTTGATTATGCCTACACATGCTTCATCTAATAAGCAGTATGTGCATTAGACTTTATCAGGGCTGGAAATTGCAACAAAGACAACAGTTACAAACTGATTTTGTCAGTGCAAAACATATTCAAATCTATACAAACAAGACAAGATTTGACTCAACTCAGTGTTATCCATAGCTCAACAGAAGACAGGAATGCCTAAACTGACAGTGCATAATTATTAACCAGATAGTAAATCCACAAAAAACCCTATGTGAAGATAAAGTGCTCTAAAAGTATATAGAAAAAAGTGACCAAAACATGTTCATAAATAATAGGTGCAAAAGGCTTATGAGGGAACCAAGATCACAAAGTAAACAACAAACAGGAAAAAATAACAGTCAAAGATATATTTTAAAATTATATAAGAGTGTAAACAAAAAACCCAAGTGAATACCTTAAATAAAAAATAATGATAATAATGGGAGAAATTAATAGCTCACCAGCACATGTAATTACGAAGCTGGTGACGCCACCAATTATCAGTTCCAAGTGGCACGAAAAGGGAGCTAGAAGAATATATATTTAAAGGAGATTATTTTACAGAGTCAACTAGTCTCTCGACATCACAATGAAAATGCCAATCTGAAATTTCCAGATCATCTTACCAGGGACAAAATAGCGTGAGGCTTTAATACTCAGTTCAGTTCAAAGTACTTTATTCGGTTAGAAAGTATAACCATAAAAGCACAAGACATAAAATTTCATTTACATTGAAGATTTAAACAAAGTTTCGTATATAAAACATATTTTCCTTGTGGTCAGAGAATTACAATTCATCTAAAACTAATCAATTTTCGTGATATAAAACATACTTTAAAAATGATGGAACTGATTATAGTTCTAAGAGAAACAACGATTTATAGTTCATTACCTGTTAGGGACAAAATAAGACAATAAAGTTATCCTATGAGGTAGTGTCCATATCCAATCAATCCAACAAATGTAGACCAGAAAATAAATCAAAGCGATTGTAAGTGGGTATGTAATAGCTGCTCGGTACGAGGGCTATACTACCCACCAAGTAGTTATTTTCTGCATTTGTCCTTGGGGGAGGGAGATAGGATGTTCGAGGGTAGAAGTCAGCTAGTTCCCAGGTTATAATAGGGCCGTCTCCTATTTGTGGCTGCCAGGTTTGGAGATAAGGGACAACGTGGTTATCCCTGAAGTTTACTATTACCAGGTCTCCAACTATATCCTTTGGAAGAGATCCTAACCAGCCCACCCTTCTGACGTTTAATATTCTTCCGTCAATGTTTGGTGGAAAGGGGTCTGTTTTTAGTTAACCAGTATGATACCTTGCTTTTTAGTTCCTGTTGGCCTTCAGTTCCCTTTGTCAGCATAGGCACTCCCGAGAGGACGCACACAAATGGTGCGGCCTCCGGTGGTAAGTGTATGTTATTCGGTTTCCTTGGAATCTTACTTTTATTAAAAACTATCCCATACTGACTCGTAGCTTCTTTGTTCGAATTTACTCTAGGGGCGGGACTCTGTACTATTGCAGGTTTTGGGGGTGCTTTCTGAATATTTGAGGCTGATATTTTTAGAGCTACTGGTTGATTTTGAGCAGCAAAATTTTGGGCAGTAGTTTTTGGCGCATCAGTAGAAGCTAGGGTCTGTGTGTACCTATATCCTGCTATTCTTTTTACAAGTAGCGCGTTTGCCTTGGTAGATTCCTCAATGCCCGTCAACGTTTTCCCTATACTCTTAATTCTTTCTAACAACAGGGATATTAACGAATTAACCAAGCATTCGATCTGCGCCAATAGAGTAGCCTGTGGGGAAGATACAGGAATTTCCAGTATTGGACATGCCTTAGCTGCTTTAGGGGTGGTGACATAGTCCAGTGGGGGGCTTGAATGCAGTTTTAGTTGTTTCAATAGTCTCCCCGACTGTTTAACACCCTTTCTCTTTCTCTTGGCAGAAGAAGCCTGAGGGTGCACTATCGCTTGCGTGTTGTCTTTAAATGATGGTGAAAGGGGAATACTCAGGAAACTTTCATTTAGATGAGATGGTATGCTAGGCTGGGGACTTATAGTTCCCGTAGGGCAGGTGTGAACACCACTTTGCGCGTTACCCTGTTCCACAAGATCATACCTGGCATTACATATCTTATTTAATTCCCCCAATAAAGAGAAAGGTTCTACTACATCAGCTGGCGTCAAAGGGGAACGTTTGCTAGATGTAATTTCAGTAGAGAGACATCGTTCTGCTCTCTCTATATCTTGATCAATTACCGTTTTAGCCTTGGTTAGGTAGTGGTCCAATGTTCCCTTAAGCAGGCCCCCCTGAGAGATAGTGTTGTTAGGAATCCCTTTGCAGGACATAGTGTGGCTAGCTTTTATATGTTTAGCACAGGACGTTTATCCACAACAAACATCTGAAGCGTGTAGCTTAAAAGCCAATGTTAAGTCCCATAAGGAGAGCTAAAGTGCACAGTGTCAGTAGTCTCTAGGTGTAAGTCTGATCTCGTTACCTCCTTTTACCGGAAAATCAAGGGGGGCGGGCCAGCCCTGCCTCTACCGGCCCCGGAGGGCCACAGACGGCCCACCCTTTGCCCGGGCTTAGCCCGGCGCCGCCCGCACGCGTTCCGCGAGGGGGGAGGCGTTCGGTGTTCTTATGGTGCCTCCGGGCGCATGGTGGAGCGTCACGCCCTTGCTAGGGCAACTGGGTGCTGTAGTCCGCTGGCCGGGACTACAGCGGGCGGTGGGTGGTAAGGTGCGAGCGGCTGGAATCGCCTGATGCCGCTTCCCTCAAGGCGGCGTCAGGCTCCAGAAAGTGTCCCCCAAGAGCGCTCAGCGCTTGGTGTTCTTATGTAAATGTGTGTAAATGTACAGGAATTTATATAGCGCAAATCACCGACCGGTTTCTAAGCGCTTGCTTAGGGAACCCGTCCTGGTATTCCCCTGTGAGATAACCCCAGCAGGGTATCCGCAAGGTGAAAGCCAAGCATCCCGCCGCGAGGGGTCGTTGTGGAGATTAAGCAAGCTATTGCCCAGAGTCGCAGAGTGTGAACCCGTGAATCGAGTAGGCACCAGAGCGAGAATTGTCGAGTCCATGGACATTTTAGGACTCAAGACCCCGCCGAGCCGGGAATTGAACCCTGGTCCCGGGCTGACCTCTGCTTCCAGGTCTGCCTCCTCTAACCAGTTAGCCACACTTCTCCACTGGCGCCTCCAGGCGCGTGGTGGAGCTTCACGCCATCCTTAGGGCAGCTGGGTGCTGTAGTCCGCTGGCCGGGACTACCGAGGGCGGTGGGCGGTAAGGTGGGAGCGGCTGCAATCGGCTTGGGCCGTTTCCCTCACGGCGGCGTCAGGATCCAGAAAGTGTCCGTCAAGAGTGCTCGTGTTCTTAATGTGCCACTGGGCGCGTGGTGGAGCGTCATGCCCTCCCTAGGGCAGCTGGGTTCTTGAGTACGCTGGCCGGGACTACAATGGGTGGTGGGTGGTAAGGTGTGAGTGGCTGCAATCGCCTTGTGCAGTTTCCCTCACAGCGGCGTCTGGCTCCAGAAAGTGTCCCCCAAGAGCGCTCGGCGCTTGGTGTACTTATGGTGCCTCCGGGCGCGTGGTGGAGCGTCACACCCTCCCTAGGGCAGCTGGGTGCTGTAGTCTGCTGGCCGGGACTACAGCGGGCGGTGGGCAGTATGGTGCGAGCGCCTGCCATTGCCTGGTGCCGTTTCCCTCACGGCGGCGTCAGGCTCCAGAAAGTGTCTTTAATACTCACTAAGTTTGGAGTTCAAAATTGTATTCCACGAAGAAGTAGCACCTCAAATAAAAAATATCGATACCCTCGTCTGGGCAAAGTTCGGTCCCACATTCTAAAACAAGACAATCTAATTATGTTCTCCGTCATGTATTTGTCATGTTACCATCTAAGAAAATATCAAAACCAATGCTCCCAGTTTAGTTCAAATGAATCCTTTATTTTAAATAAATGTCGAGAATTTTCATATAAGAAAGCTACCGCTTTAAAAGGATTTTTGATATAAAATTGACGTCATATCACAAGCCTCAACAGTTAGTAAACCGCATTATTAAAGAAAAAATATACGAATTGACTGCTTGCAAAGCACTTACCAAGTCAATTTAATATTCCATCTATCTGTGGCTTAGCCTGGCGCCGCCCGCGCGCGTCCCGCGAGGCAGGAGGCGTTTGGTGTTCTTATGGCGCCTCCGGGCGCGTGGTGGAGCGTCACGCCCTCGCTGGGGCAGCTGGGTGCTGTAGTCCGCTGGCTGGGACTACAGCGGGCGGTGGGCGGTAAGGTGCGAGCGGCTGCAATCGCCTGGTGCAGTTTCCCTCATGGCGGCGTCGGGCTCCAGAAAGTGTCCCCCAAGAGCGCTCGGCGCTCGGTGTTCTTATGGCGCCTCCGGACGCGTGCTGGAGCATCACACCCTCCCTAGGGCAGCTGGGTGCTGTAGTCCGCTGGCTGGGACTACAGCGGGCGGTAGACTGTAAGGTGCGAGCGGCTGCAATCGCCTGGTGCCGCTTCCCTCAAGGCGGCGTCAGGCTCCAGAAAGTGTCCACCAAGAGCGCTTGGTGTTCTTATGGCGCCTCCGGGCACATGGTGGAGCGTCACGCCCTCCCTAGGGCAGCTGGGTGCTATAGTCCGCTGGCCGGGACTACAGCGGGCGGTGGACGGTAAGGTGCAAGTGGCTGCAATTGCCTGGTGCTGCTTCCCTCAACGCGGTGTCAGGCCCCAGAAAGTGTCCCCCAAGAGCGCTCAGCGCTTGGTGTTCTTGCGGCGCCTCTGGGCGCATAGTGGAGCGTCACGCCCTCCCTAGGGCAGCTGGGTGCTGTAGTCCGCTGGCCGAGACTACAGCAGGCGGTGGGCGGTAAGGTGCGAGTGGCTGCAATTGCCTGGTGCCGCTTCCCTCAAGGCGGTGTCAGGCTCCAGAAAGTGTCGCCCAAGAGCGCTCGGTGCTCGGTGTTCTTATGGCACCTCCGGGCAATTGGTGGAGCGTCATGCCCTCCCTAGGGCAGCTGGGTGCTTGAGTACGCTGGCCGGGACTACAATGGGTGGTGGGTGGTAAGGTGCGAGTGGCTGCAATCGCCTGGTGCGGTTTCCCTCACGGCGGCGTCAGTCTCCAGAAAGTGTCCCCCAAGAGCGCTCGGCGCTTGGTGTTCTTATGGTGCCTTTGGGCGCGTGGTGGAGCGTCACGCCCTTCCTAGGGCATCTGGGTGCTGTAGTCTGCTGGCCGCGACTACAGCGGGTGGTGGGTGGTATGGTGCGAGCACCTGCCATCACCTGGTGCCGTTTCCCTCACGGCGGCGTCAGGCTCCAGAAATTGTCTTTAATACTCACTATGTTTGGAGTTCAAAATTGTATTCCACGAAGAAGTAGCACCTCAAATAAAGAGTAACGATACCCTCGTCTGGGCAAAGATCCGTCCCACAATCTAAAACAAGACAATCTAATTATGTTCTCCGTCATGTATTTGTCATGTTACCATCTAAGAAAATATCAAAACCAATGCTCCCAGTTCAGTTCAAATGAATCATTTATTTTAAATAAATGTCGAGAATTTTCATGTAAGAAAGCTACCGATTTAAAAGGATTTTTTATATAAAATTGACGGTCATATCACAAGCCTCAACAGTTAGTAAACCGCATTATTAAAGAAAAAATATACGAATTGACTGCTTGCAAAGCACTTACCAAGTCAATTTAATATTCCATCTATCTGTGGCTTAGCCCGGCGCCGCCTGCGTGCGTCCTGTGAGGTGGGAGGCGTTTGGTGTTCTTATGGCACCTCCTGGCGCGTGGTGGAGCGTCACCTCCTCGCTAGGGCAGCTGGGTGCTGTAGTCCGCTGGCCGGGACTACAGCGGGCGGTGGGCGGTAAGGTCCGAGCATCTGCAATCGCCTGGTGCCGTTTCCCTCATGGCGGCGTCAGGCTCCAGAAAGTGTCCCCCAAGAGCGCTCGGCGCTCGGTGTTCCTATGGCACCTCCGGGCGCGTGGTGGAGCGTCACAACCTTCCTAGGGCAGCTGGGTGCTGTAGTCCGCTGCCCGGGACTACAGCGGGCGGTGGACTGTAAGGTGCGAGCGGCTGCAATCGCCTGGTGCCGCTTCCCTCAAGGCGGCGTCAGGCTCCAGAAAGTGTCCACCAAGAGCGCGCAGCGCTTGGTGTTCTTATGGCGCCTCCGGGCGCGTGGTGGAGCGTCACGCCCTCCCTAGGGCAGCTGGGTGCTGTAGTCCGCTGGCCAGGACTACAGCGGGCGGTGGACGGTAAGGTGCGAGTGGCTGCAATTGCCTGGTGCCGCTTCCCTCAAGGCGGTATCAGGCTCCAGAAAGTGTCCCCCAAGAGCGCTCAGCACTTGGTGTTCTTGTGGCGCCTCCGGGCGCGTGGTGGAGCGTCACGCCCTCCATAGGGCAGCTGGATGCTTGAGTACGCTGGCCAGGACTACAACGGGCGGTGAGTGGTAAGGTGCGAGTGGCTGGAATTTGCCTTCTGCCGTTTCCCTCACAGCGGCGTCAGGCTCCAGAAAGTGTCCCCCAAGAGCGCTCGGCGCTCGGTGTTCTTATGGCACATCCGGCGCGTGGTCGAGCGTCACGCCCTCCATAGGGCAGCTGGATGCTTGTGTCCGCTGGCCGGGACTACAGCGGGCGGTGGCCAGTAAGGTGCGAGCGGCTGCAATCACCTGGTGCCGTTTCCCTCACGGCGGCGTCAGGCTCCAGAAAGTGTCTTTAATACTCACTAAGTTTGGAGTTCAAAATTGTATTCCATGAAGAAGTAGCACCTCAAATAAAGATTAACGATACCCTCGTCTGGGCAAAGTTCGGTCCCACAATCTAAATCAAGACAATCTAATTATGTTCTCCGTCATGTATTTGTCATGTCACCATCTAAGAAAATATCAAAACCAATGCTCCCAGTTTAGTTCAAATGAATCATTTATTTTAAATATATGTCGAGAATTTTCATATAAGAAAGCTACCGATTTAAAAGGATTTTTTATATAAAATTGACGGTCATATCACAAGCATCAACTGTTAGTAAACCGCATTATTAAATAAAAAATATACGAATTGACTGCTTGCAAAGCACTTACCAAGTCAATTTAATATTCCATCTATCTGTGGCAGCACGAGTACGGCGTCTTGCACTCGCGCCATCTTGCCGTGCCAGTATATACACAGTCGGGAAAACAAAGGAAGGACAAAATACTTCCCAATTGTAGACCAAAATGGCGTCCGTAGATATTCGTTTGTGACAATACCTATTCAAAAGCTTTGTTCAAAGTCAAGCTGAACCCACAAAATCTACGAAATACTCGATTTAAGCGCATCTGGCTTTAGGTGCCATACTACTAAAATCCAGATAAAAACCAAGTTGAATATAAAGCGTCAGTTATCCAACTACAATGTCAAAAGTTACAAACCTAAAATATTTAAGTGCACAAAATAAATAAAATGAAATGTAAACAAAAATAAAATTTAAAGCCACACATTAGAGCATGCACAGACCCACCATAAAGTAGAAGAAGGATCGTGACAGCATAGTTCTATACAAATTATTAAACGATTAGTCATAACAGTACAAGTAGTATCAAGACGTGAGCAAGCAAAAACATTTCAGTTTGTATATAATAAAACTAGTACAGCAGGCAGGTATAGTACTAATTACAACAAATTTCTTAGGTTGAACAAAAGAAACGACAGTATGGGTAAGCAGGAAACATACATGATATTATGCGAGAACAATACAGTATGTAATCATGACATGTTTCATCCTAAAATGTATTGCAATTCATTGTCAACATTCAAGCCCTTATCTACAGCAAGCAGATTTAAAATCCAGCGAGCCTCTTTCTGTCGCAGTCTAAGCTCCCTATTACCTCCTCTTACATCTATCAGGATATTTTCTATACCATGAAATGTGAAAGAGGGATGAGTGCCCTGTGACTTACATTCAGCAGCATGAGCCGCAATGGGGTATCTGACATCACGATTCTTCAGAGCCCTGAAGTGTTCTGATATTCGATCCCTACGTCTTCTTATAGTACTCCCAATATAAATCAATTGGCATTTGCAGATAATGGCATACACTACAATAATTGTGTTACAGTCAATGTGTGTATTGATATTGAAATTCTGTGAACCATTATAACTGAAGCAACGAATACCCTGCACCATCATACAACACATACTACAATTGCCACATTTGAATGATCCAATGCTTCTTCTCTGTAGCCAATTACGTGTGTGTGATTACTGTCTCGGGTAAGTGGGACTTAGAATATTCTTAATTGATTTGCCTTTACGATATGTAACCGAAGGATAACTTGAGATAAAAGGACGTAGCCCAGGATCAGATGTCAGAAGAAACCAGTATTTTTGTGAAATCCTATAGACAGAAGCACAAAAAAGGCAAAAAGAGGCAGAAAAAGAAGGAAAAGGAGAAACAGAGGGGCAGCTCAGCTGCAGAGCAGTGACAGTCTACAACTAGACTATCAGTGTTAAGGTGAAGGCGGGAGGCTGAGGTGGAGGAGGGCCTCAAACTCCTGACCAGAGGGTCAGCAGCAGTGCGGGGGGCAGCAAGTACCAGCAGAGCTGTGTTGAGAAGAGAGTATGCGACTGGTAAGGTCCTCTGAGGACCACTGAGGAAATGTTTTTGGGCAGGAAGATGCCCCTTCCTGCACAAAAACAATCCTGCATGGAACACAGGCACCTATGCACTATGGTGCAAGGGTGCCTGCATTGAAGGGTGCCTGCATTGAAGGGTGCCTGCATTGAATGCATTGGCACTAGGCAGCCAAAATGGTGACAAATCACGGGAAAAGGCAGGAATGCATCATATTCTTTTAAATATGGCACATTCCTGCCCTTTTCATGTCAAGCTGTGCAGCAACGCAAGGTGACAATGTCATAAATGTGCCCCTATCTTTTTAACCTGCCCCACAGAAACTCAAATCACCAATACATGACCAGCTGAAAATGAAGATCCGTACGCATTCACGTATATGACATTCAAGACTCAATTCATATTATCAAATAGTTTATCAAATTAAATAAATCATTAAAAAAGGATTAAAGCTTGAAATTTCTGCCACACCAATGTATATGCCTTTCCTTTCCCGGTGCCCAGGATTCAGAAGGAGTGAAGGCTTATGCCCAAAGGTCTCCCATTGTTCACTTTCTCCTGAAATGTTCCATGCCATCATAGGTAACTGTCCTCCCAAAATCAAGTCATGAAACTCCCACTGGGCTCCTGGTATCTAACAATGTAAGGGATATTGAGACATCCACCACCATCTCCATCATAATGGGAAACCAAGTATGGGAACATATTTTTATTTTAAAATACTATGCCTACTTTATGGTTGCCTTTGATTGACATGACTAGACTGGAAAACAGCCTTTACAATGCAGACAGAACCCCACGCTCCTTTACCCAGCAAGTGTTACCACGCTTGCCTTTCAAATGCATATGCCTTAACCGCGCATATATGTGGTAAAGAAAGTTAGCGCTCTAGCTTCAGAGGGGATGTGCAGGTAGATTGTTTAAAGGAACAGATAGGATCAGGATGTGGCTTGCTAAGTAAGTCTGGGGCTGGGTTGTAGTGCTCAGGGCGGGGGGGGGGTCAGGGTCGTTTGTAGGGCTGGGGGTAGTTTTAGGTGTTAGGGCCTGGATTTTAGGGCTGGGGCCTATGTTTTTGGGCTCAGGTGAGGCGGGAAGGGACATTTTTTAAGGCTGGGGCCTATATTAGGGATCAGGGCATGTGGGCTGTTGTTGGGTAGTTAGCAGGGCTGGGGCCGGGGTTTCAGGGCACAGGGTGAGGGTGCTGTGGTGGGGTCGTTTTTAGGACGAGGCCAGGTTTTAGGTGTCTGGGTGGGAGGTCGGTGCAGTTTTTAGGGCTGGGGCAGGGTGGATTTCAGGGCTGTGGCACCTGGTTTTAGAGCTCAGGGCAGTGGGGCAGTGGTATATATTCATTTAACAAGCATGACTTGATAACAAAATCAGGTTGTAATTGCATGTGTGGCATAGGTATGCACGTAAAGACATGGTCATGGTTAAGACCACATTTTTAAGGAATGCAATTTAATCATTTGCGTGGTTCCATCATAAAGCCAACTAGAATGAATCAAGCTGCAACATTCATAAGAGTATTTGTATTTTTTTGAATGTTCATGGTTTCATTCTGTGTCAGACAATTATTTAAATAGGTTAATTCAACTGCAAACCATGATCTTTACTTGTATGTAAAAAAATATCTTATAATTGCTTTCATGAGAAAGGATGTTTTATGCTGCAACATTACAAGGCACTCAGCTAAACCCCTGGTAACATATCAACATTATTTCTGTGCTAAAGATGCTCATTGTTTTTCTCTTGTGTTTTCCATTAAATTGTGCGCACTCTTAGCCATCAGAACTATGATTTTTTTGAATAATAATGTGATTAGTGCCATGCAATAAAAATCTTGGGATTACACATTTATGTTATGTCAGGCTATTAAAATTTAGCACTTTCTTTTCTAAAACATAATAGAAGAAGGGAATTTTGAGAAATTGGCGGAGGTAAACTTGCTGCCAAGAGAGGTTCAGATGTGTGTGCCCCTTTCTGTATTCATCCTAATTCAGCATTATTAATATATTAATTTTATGTACAGGGCCAAGTGTCAGTCAGGAAACAAGTGGGGGAGGGGCCAGAGGGAGAAGTTGGGGTCAGTGGAAATGATGAGAAGTCAGCCTACCTGAGGTAGTCTCCCTTGTAGAGATACATTTTCAGTCAAAGAGGATGTTGTTCCATATACTGGGGGAGAAGGCTTTGCAGTCTTGTTCTTTTGTACTCTCCTTCTGTAGTGTTTAATCTCTAATCTGGCAAAATCAGAGATCCTTGGCAGGAGTTGTCATCCAGACAGTACTACATTGTAAGCCAGGTAGATAGGTGTGCTCTTGAAAAGGACTTTAAAGTGATTTAGCTGACCTTGAGGATGATGCAGACATGCAGGGGGAGCCCTTTACCATGAGGGAGATGGGGTCAGACTTCCTCAGCCTCTTCTAATGTGTGCTGCTGCATGAAGTATGTCTTTCAGGGTAGCGAGACTGGTCACATGGATACCAATTAGCAGGGCTTTGTCCCCATCTCGGTGCAAGAAGACTGGACTCTGAAATTTCATTTTGAATTCTTCTCTTGTAAGAAAAGATTTCACTATTTTCATGGTTGAGTGGAGGGACCAGGCTGTTTTGGACCTCTCCGCATACTGTTCTTTGAGTGAATGGTTAAAGGCAAAGGAATATCTGAGGAATGTGGCCTCTTATGCCAGCTGGGATCTGAAGCCCATTAGGATGAAATCAGAGATCCATGACTGAATCAGAGATTGTGTGTCATTTTTGGCCACAAGGATGGTGAGTTGAGTCTTTTGAGAAAGCGTTGGGTGTTGTCCACATACTGGTGGATCTTCATTTTGCTCTTTGCAAGGAAGGTGCCCAAGGCTTTTAAAGAAAGGTTGAGCATGATGAGGACCCAGGGGGCTCCACTGGTGATTTGGAGAATCCAGTATCCGGTAATGCCTATCGGAATGAATTGCCACTGGTTGGGGAAATAGGATGTGAAGCCTTGTAAGATCGTGTCAGAGAAGCCCTTGACATTTTTTACGCTAGGGTTCAATGTTGGATGGTTGATGGTGTAGAAAGCTCCTGAGAGATCACCCGAGACTAAGGTAAGTTTTTTGTTTTTTTTTGTTGTTGAGGAAGAGGGCATTGTCAACTTCTTGGAGTATGGTTGTGGTAATACTGCAGTGTGGTCTGGATCATGATTGATCTTGCTGATATGCCCTGGTAGTTGGGTGGCAACTTCCTTCTCAAGCGGTTTTCTAAGAAATGGGAAGTGGTTTATTGGACAGAAGTTGGGAAGATCAGTTGGAACAGGTGTAAGCGATTTCAGCAAGGGGAGAATCTGCCTGATTGTGAGGACCTCAAGAAAGAGAATTTTCAACTCTGTTGCCAGACCCTGATTTGAAAACTGAGTTTAAAATGCTAATTTAGGCCAAAGTAAGAAATATAATTAATTTGCTATATGTAAAGTATATCTGCTGAACAAGTTGGGTTGGCACTATCACCCTTTCTACAAAAAGACTCCTTACCAAAAAATAAACACATTTGCGAAAAGTCTGAAGAAGCTATTTTGAAAATGTGGCTCACAGAGGAACGCCCTGACATATGAATTGTTTCACTGCAGTTTGGTGAGATGCTTAACTATGTCAAAGTATGACTAATTGTGACCTTTTTACAAAGCAGCAAATGACAGTAAAAACACGTGAAGCGGGAAATGGTTTCTGAAATGACAAGATCTGCACCGTCTCGTTCACAGCAGCTGATGATAAAAATAGTCATCCTTCATGGGCAGTGATCTGTCCTAGGGGGCCCCAGAAGGATGATGCTGGAGTGAAATTCAAGACGTTTTGATGCATCTTATATATATATATATATTCAATGAAAAAACCATTGGTTTTAGGCCATATATAGTTAGGGATTTGCATTTACAAAACCTTATTTTACTCGCATAAAACCATTGAAATTCCATATATAGTTATAAGCGCTAACTATATATCGCGCACCCGCAATCCACTGCTGATGATGTCACATATTACATCATTCATGACATGGTTAGTGACATCACTGATGACATCACTGATGACATCTCAAATGACATCACTGATGACATCACTGATGACAACATCCAGTGACTGTATGTTTCTGTAAAGTTAAAATATGTTTTACATATTGAAGAATGAGTGGATGTATAAGTGTCTGGATGAAGGATTTACTAGGTGCATGACTGACTGATTGAGTGAATGATTAAATGTGTCTCACTGAGTGCATGGGTTCGTGACTAAACTGTTTTAATTTGTGCATCATTATATCTGTTGTTGTACAAACTGCTGCATATGTTGATCAGTAGCTATATGAGTAACTTTATGGGTTATTGATTGGTTGTCCAAGTATTTGTATGGGAAACTGAGTGTGTGTGTATGGGTGGCTGGGAGGTGTGTGACTCTGTACATAGATGTGTGAGTAGTTGATTCACTATATGTATAGATTCAAAAGTGCATGTGCAAACAGCTGTATGGGCGGTTGACTGTGCATGAGTGTATTAGTGAGTGAATGGATATCTTAGTGCTACATGTCAAATTAAGTACATATGTAAAACACAGTACATGTGAGAGTTGACATCTATAAATAACTGTGCATAAGAGCCAGTGAATGTGTGAGTAGCTGTATGGATCATTGTGAACATGTATCAGAGATTGTATAAGAGAGTAAAGTAAATATGTGTTAGTATATGTTTGAATAAGTAAGGTGTGTATAACTGTATAGTTGAGAAAATGGAGGTGTGATTGATTTTTGGCATAACTGACTAGGTGTGTGAGTAACTCCATGGATGAGTGACAGTCTGTGACTGTCTGTTTACACTGATTGTATCTAAGGTTATATTAGAGTCTGAAGAGGTTCATGCTATTATCACATGAATGATATCATCAGTGATGTTATCAGTCATGTCAAATGAGATGTTTTCAGTGATGTGATCAGTGATGTCATTTGAGATGTCATCAGTGATGTCATCAGTGATGTCACTAACCATGTCATGAATGATGTAATATGTGACATCATCAGCAGTGGATTGCGGGTGCGCGATATATAGTTAGCGCTTATAACTATATATGGAATTTCAATGGTTTTATGCGAGTAAAATAAAGTTTTGTAAATGCAAATCCCTAACTATATATGGCCTAAAACCAATGGTTTTTTCATTGAATTTTCAAGGTTTTGTAAATGCAAATTCCTAACTATATATCCACTATAACCTATGGTTTTTTCTGTGAATTTCATTGGTTTTTTAATAGCAAATATGAAAAGCTTTAAAATGTCAAGTACGTGATAGATAAAAACATTTTCGTATTTATGCACGCTGATGTGCTTTGAACGCTGCACCCCCCCCCCTCTTTTCTCTTAGTAGTACTCTCTCTTTGCAGATAGTGAACGGTAGTTAACGCAGGCCTTTGCCCCCGTTGTAATCCGTCGTGCCTGCTTGTCTCTCCATTTGATTGATTGTTATCCAAGCATTTACTGTTTTAGAATTGGTTCTCTTTGGATCATTCTCTATTTACAAACAAGCACAAAGTCGCAATACTCTGTTTAGTCTTTGCAGATAGTGAAAAATCGTTAAAAAAATAAAAGTAATCGAGCAAAATCAGTAGGCCACTAATTGGATCTCTTTTTGACCTCGCTAAAATAGAAATATTAGGAACAACCCTTCATGAGAAATACGAAAATAGTGAGATGAACTGAGCTCCACACCATGAGGGCTGCAAGGCAGCTCGGCTCCATCACCCATCCCGCACAAAATAACGACAAACCCTATGCAAATATTAAAAATATAGACAACACACCAGCAAAGAAACAGGGTAAAACATTTTATTAAAAAACTATTTACATAACGTTGGTTTATAAGATGATGTCAGTAGTGGACCGATGTGTGAATAGGTCGAAAGCAGCACAAGGCTCCAAGATCCGGATGGCAAGCTCCTGGATGTTGGGTGCCATAGTTCAGAGTTCTGAGTTTGAGCCTTTTTCAATGCCTGTGCTTTGTTGAATCAAAATGGCGGCTTGACACAAAGCTGACTCAAGCGTTGCTACTGATGCTATGCAGACCAAAACTGGTTTTCAGTTTGTACATTTTTCTAGATTTTTCAATCGAAGTTTGGTTGACTTTGTAGAACGATGGCTTCAAATTTTCAACATACGGTGTGGTGGCGCTGACTGGGAGGGGGCGCTTCGCTCCTGCCCCCCTCCCCAAGTAAGATTTTCATACGTGAAAGTACGTTAATGGTTTTGGTCCCTGAGTTGCTTCGATGTCACTGCCATTCTCAAATGGCATAAGTTCTGGATGTTGGGTGCCATAGTTAAGAGTTCTGAGCAGTGCTTGTAACACTGTCTGAAGCTTATTTCCACCTACTGCAGCTTCACTATTCTCAAAGTAAGTGAGTGTCGTTTGTGGACCTGACTGCATTAGAAAACAATGTAATATGTTACCTTCCTAAACAGCTTGACGGAGGCCCCTGAGGGGCGGTGTAATGGCCATGGACTCGGAGAAGATGCTTGGCTCCGACACCCTCCCCAAGTCTTATAGCACTGGTGTAGCCTGAGATCGCCCCCGACATAGGCGGCCGGCTCCCGGGGTCCGGCAGAACTTTTTGCTTTTTGATGACTCTTCAATTCTGAACCTTGTCCCACAATCCGTTTGACCTGAAGACACGCTGTAGTGGGGCGCCCCTTTACCGTTTCAGTTGCCATTCCGCCCGCTTTTGCTACACTGTGCCTCTTCCGCCATTCAGCTGTTTACCGCCCGCTCTTGCGACTACAGCGTCTCGCTCATCATGTAGTTGAGTTGCTCCCGCTCTTGCGGTGCAGCGATAGGCGGCTGCCACAGGACTCTCAAAATGGCGGCCGGCTCTTCGGTTTTGGGCCTGGTCCACTAAAATGGCCCTGGGACACCTTTGAACTCGGACGCTTCCCTGATAGGGCTTGGGTCCCATTCTCGAAAAGCGTCCCCTCAGCCGTGAAGATTCTACAAAAGTCTTGGGGGCCTCCGACTCCCGCAGGCTTCTGGTGGGGAGCGGCTGCCATGATTGCTTGTGGAATGGCCACGACGGAGCTACGAGATGGTAGTGGTCTCATGCTGACGCCAGCTTTAGTCTGAAACATCCAGAAACACTGTAGACTACCAATTCGATCAGTTCCGGTAGCGCCCCAACATGACCCGGAAGAGAAGAACTTGCCCTCCCCTCTTTGACTGATGGTTCTTGTTGCCTGTCCCCTCTGTTGTCATTTAACAGAACTTTTTGGACTGCTGAAAGGGGTTGTGTTCCGAACGCTGGTTGGTGGAGACATTATGACTATATTCTTGACCTACGTTGTCGCGTAATGCGTTATATGACACGCCGCGTTAGCGCACCCGGAAGTGATCCGAGGCGCGGCGCGCAGCGCGTAACGTAAGCATAACAGGTCATGTGACTTGTTAATAAAACTTTTCATTGGTTCATTTTACTTTTGTTAATTTAATGATGAGAAGCTTGATCATATGACCTAAATATTACGCTTTTTATTGTTTTCGAACAATATTTTTTTTTCAAACATATGTTATAATATTCCAGGGTAATGTACTTTCCCGGAAAATTTACAACTGTCTTGCAAGTAAAATATATTCCTTTTTCGAGAAAAAGGGCGTTTCTTCCTTCCATGACGGAGCCATTGAGTAAAAGAGATTCGGCCTGCTGTCTTAGTCGCCGATACGCCTGATTATCAGATTCTTATCGATCACTTTATATTGCAGACATGAAAAACACAACTGCCCTTGACCATTTATCTTTACTGCGTTCCTACATATTATACCTTTTATCCGTCATGTAATTTGACTGCTTTATTTCACTTGCCTTTTACTGATTCGAAAACAGTGACTAAAAGTAAAAACTTTACCAATGTAAATACTACTACCGTGTTTTGTTTTAAAAACTTTTATTGTGAAAATGTCAGTATACAAATACGGGCCTATAACCACGTGGGCCGGCCACGGAGCAAACTGAAATCGTATATGATGAGGAGACATTTACACTGTAGAAGAACGTAACAAGCGGGCCATTAGGTTGCAAGAACAAAGGTGTCTAACAGTTGCGGAATCGGTGGACGTACATTTTGTAATTAAAATACGACAGAGCCACTTACAATAACATTTTCTAGATATACATTTGCGGGCAAGGAGTTACGAGTCCCATTTATACCGGCGCCATTTTGGGCGAGGCCGGGCAGGTCCAAGATATAGTCAAAATGTCTCCACCAACCATCGGCCAGACCAGAACCCCTTTCGGCCCTTTATGCTACAAGATGGTGTCTTCCATTCAGAAAATATTGTTGGCAGCATTTTGAAAGGAAACAGAAACAGCCATTCTCCTAGTGAGTTTCACATTGTTACATTTAGGAAGAATGTTGAAGACTAGTATGTGGAAAATCTGAAGCCATTTTTCTACAAACTCTCAATCAGACTTGGATGGAAAAAAAAAACCTGAAGAATGTACAAACTGAAAACCAATTTTTGTCTGTATAGCATCAACAGTAACGCTTGAGTCAGCTTTGTGTCAAGCCGCCATTTTCATTCAATCAATAGCGTCCCCCTGCACACATTCAGGGACCTGGTCGTGTCTTCAGATGAAACGGATTGTAGGAAAAGAAGCAGAAAGGAAAAGGAAAAAAGTTCCGCCGGACCTCGGGAGCCGGCCGCCTATGTCATGTGCGACCTTTGGCCACACCAGGGCAATAGTGAAGCTGCAGCAGGTGCAAATAAGCTTCAAACTCCAGCTTCAGACAGTCTTACAAGCACTGCTCAGAACTCTCAACTGAGGCAGGCCGGCCGCGTCAGTGTCTAGGCCAGCCCACTCCAGGGCGGGAAAAAGGCGCGCCCCGGCTACGCCGCTTCGGGCATACCAGCCGAGACTCGCCTCCCGCCCAAGATGGCTTCCCGGGGGGATCGTGGTACTCCGCCATACGTTCGGGGGGACCGAATGGTCGCCCCTTTCCATATGGCTGAGATACCCGCCACCCCCTCTCAACACAATCCCCAAGGATGGGAAACCGGAAACAGTTCTAAACTTTTTGGAAGACGGGAGGGAGTGACCCTCCCGGCCGTATTTATTAAAATATGAAACAAAATTAAAACATTAAAATAACAGTTTCATATTATGTACAATTTCATTACCACATTGCGATGTTTGGCTAACCTTAACATATTCTCTAATACAAAGGTTCTCCTAGCCGAACTAACATCCTACAAAACATTTAACTTGAAATTTTGAAATTGTACATCCTAACGTTTAAGGGCCAACGGCAAGGTCGTAACCGGTGTCAAGATCCCTAAACCAGAAATATCCCCCTCACTTGTGAGGGGCGACCGCACAGAGGTGTACCTCAAGTGCAACTACCAATTTCCCTTGACTTGACGGGGGCCCCAATAAACTCGACGCCACTTAAAGGTCGTCCGAGGACTCGTGTGAGGTATTTAGAAGGTAGCGTAGACCCCCCCCCAAACCCCACACAACTTACCACCTCTGCCGTCGCAGATGTCCTGGCCCCGGGAAATTCCCCAGGAGGGGGCTGTAGCCCCTCCTACCCAGGAAGGGGCCTTGACCGCCTTTCCTTTCCGTTCGGCGGCCCATCCTTAGAAGGGACCGCCACCTCCCTCGAGCGCTCCCATCCGTAATGGGTGACGCCCACTCATAGGGATCTACCAATTAGTGCTCACCAATCATGACCTTACCGCCACAGGCCGGATAGTTGACCGGCTATCCGGACCCCCCACAACACTCCTACCTAAAGGTCATGTCTTAAAGTCTTTAGCCAAGCTATCAAGTCTCCTATGAGTAACTCGTTCCCCACCCGGGACAAATGAACACCTTCCCCCAAATACATACTGTCACCATTAATACAACCATGCGAGATAGAATGCAGTGTATTGGAACGGAACAATCTACTCACTTTGTTATTAATTTTTCTTACTGAATGATTCAGAGCAGAAACAGAAATAGCCCCCCGCCATACTTTTCGCGGGATCATATGGGACCATGCAATTGTGCACCCTGGAACTCTCCTCGCTAACCAACTTACAGTGGAAAGCATCGCCTCAAGAAGAAGTCGTCTACCAGTGGTGACCAAATCATTGCCCCCAAGATGTACTATGACTATAGACGGCGGTGACCTCGTCCGCCCTAGCAAACCCTCGAAAAATGATTGAAACTGGTCAATACAGAGTCCGCCCCTTCCGTAGAAGGACACACTGTACCCGTATTCCCCAGCCACGTGAATCATGTCACCTGCTTTGAATACGTCCGCGGCACGCCTCACGTATGAGTGGCCCACGACCCACACCTCCTTTTTCACAGCCGGTGATGCCTGACCGCTGGCCCGGTGTTGGGTCGACTGCATAGTCCGCCCCGCTTCGTAGGCTTGGGCAACTGAAAACCAAACAAAAACAAGAAGCGTGAGTACATCATTACAGCTTCACAACATGTGCAACCGCACATACCTTTTATAACAGTCGGAGGACCAACGCCCCACACGTTTAACTTGTTCAACATTCAGACCCCTGGCTGTAGCCTCTGTAGCAGCCCCTATCCGAAAGGAATGGGTCCCAAACTCGCCGGGGTTCAAGCCCGCAGCGGCAATCGACATCGCAAGCACCCGCTGAAACTGAAACCTCGTCAGTGGGGTGGCGTCAGCGTGTCTCAACAAGGTCCCCCCCCATGCTGCCACCCTTTGTGCTAAATATTCCTCTACACAACTCACCGGGCACATGATGTATGATTATGCAGTCACCCATCGCACCCTGATTGGTCTTGGACCTGACAAACGAGACAGTCATTGTCTCCCCTCTGACCTGAACGTGCTCTCGGCACAGTCCCCCCATCACATCCTGCTTGTTCCTTGCCACCAGTTCGCTTACCCGCATAGCCCCAAGGAATGCCAGCGTAAAAGCGGCTCGGAATAACACTGATTCATACTGGGATGAACACGTTGCAGGGAGTACGGATAATAACAGGGCCAACCTATCCAAACCTATCGGGCGCCTTTCATCTACTCTGCGACCCTCAAGGCGTTGCCACCCACGAAGCGCTTTTTGCACAACGAAAGACGCTGTCGGGTCCTGGATCCCATGAGCCCTAGCCACAAAGGAAATGGCGGCCCGATGCCTCTGGGCCGTAGCCACTGATTTGCCTGCCTGATGTAAAGACAGCAGGAATTTCATTACCAACTCCTCCTGGCCCCAAAGCTCCCCTCTAGCCGCCCCCAAAAAGGCCCAATAGGAACGGAACGCCCCTTCATATGCCTTCCTCGTCCTGGGTGCTAAACTCTCTCCCACGAGGTTTCGTAGTTCGGGGCACCGAGAGACCAGAGAGCTTCGGGAAAGGGTGCCGCTACCGGGTCCGCTGTGGGCAGAAAACCCCAGAAGGCCTGCATACGAAAACGAGAAAGCGCATCAGCCGCCTGGTTCATCACCCCCGGCACATGTCTTGCCTTAAATAGCACATTCAATTGCATACACAGTAATACAATTTCCTTGAGCAGTCTCAGAATCCATTTGCATTGTGCTGCCTGGCTATTGATACACTCCACCAAGGTCATGTTATCAGACCAGAATACCACCGACTGATCTCTGAACCCCTCGGGCCAAGTTCTCAGGGCCACCAGAATGGGGAAAAGTTCCAGAAAAGCAATGTTACTTGTTAATCCATTATCATGCCACCATGACGGCCATTTTTGTGCCGACCACTGAGTGCCGAATATGGCACCAAAACCAATGCTCCCTGCCGAATCTGTCCACAGCCCCAGCTCCTCAGAGGACACCGCCGGTTTGTTCCAGACAATTCGACCATTGAAATCCGCCAGAAACGCCAACCAAATGCGCATGTCCTGGCGAACCTCTGCCGAGAGCCTTGTGCGGTGATGACCCTCCCTCAGGCCGACCATGGCTTGAGCGATCGAGCGGGAAAAGGGGCGGGCCATCGGTATTACTCTTAGGGCAAAACTCAACTGTCCCACCAATTGTTGTAATTGATGTAGCTTAACCTTAGACTCATTTATACACATTTGCAGGGATGCCCTGAATCTTAACACTTTGTCACCTGGTAAACGAAAACAACCTTCTTCGGAGTCGAGCTCGATCCCCAGAAACTCGAGGCAAGTCGAGGGACCCACAGTCTTACCTGGTGCCAACGGCACGCCAAACTGATTCATCAAGACACAAAATTCAGTCAAAGCCTGTCCACATTCCGGATCCCCTGCTGCCCCCAGAAACAAAAAGTCATCAAGATAATGCATAACATGTTGAAACCCCGTCTTCTTTGTGAAGACCCATTGCAGAAAACAACTGAACTTTTCAAAATAGGCACAAGATATAGAGCACCCCATCGGCATACACCTATCCATGTAATAGCGACCCTGAAACATGAAACCAAGGAGACGCTGATCGTCTGGATGTACCGGGAGCAACCGGAACGCTGACTCGATATCGGATTTTGCCATCAGCGCACCGGGCCCCAGGCGATTCAATATGGCTACGGCCTCATCGAAGGATGCGTACCGCACCGAACACACTTCCGGGTCTATCGCATCGTTTACGGAAAGACCACGTGGGGCTGATAAATTATGTATCAGCCGAAACTCACCCGGGTCCTTCTTGGGGACCACTCCTAAAGGGGAACAAACAAAGTTAACAACTGGAGGCACATTAAATGGACCGGCGACTCGACCTCGAGTCACCTCTTTCCCGATCTTTTCCTGTACCACGGTCGTATGCTGTAAGACCGATATCTGGTTTTTACATTTCGCTATACCCTGAAACTCCCCCACTGGGATGCGGAAACCATATGAAAACCCGTTCCGCAACACCCCAGCGGAAGCGTGATCCGGGTATTCGCTGAGCCAGGGAATCATTGCCATGGTATCAATCGGAGTAGGTAAAGGCACCCCTCGGACTATGTCAGACCTGTTTGGCGCCTCCTCTACCCCCGTTATCACCCGTTTTGGCTCTGCACATGGACTCAGGATGGGATGATTGCCCACACCCCCCACATTCGTGCCTAAATTTGCATGACCCCTGGGGCCTAGTACATTTACCCCTGTTAAAGTTCCAACAGACCCCCCTTTTTCCTGCGTTGCCGATTGGCCTCGAGTGGTTGTCGTTACTCGTACCTGATCGAAAGGGCGTCCCCGCATATTGGCGGGAGGATTCACCCACGCTACTCCCTACCAATGGCAACTTCAACATACCAGTATCTTCCATTTTGGACCAGGATACAGAATCATAACAATCCCAAGTCAAGTTTTTATCATGTTCTTTCGCTTTTCTGAAAATATTATCGTAACAGAACCATTGATTGCCCTCGTGTGATACAGAATACCCCATGATCCGTGACTGATAAATCGGCAATTCGGACAGCAATTCGGGCCTACGTTCACCCATGATGGATGTAAAAATCCCCCACGCTTTGCCCCAATTGCCAATGTTTTCATTGACCTTAAAGGCGGCCATCTTTGCGCGCCAAACACTCGGATGCATGAGCTCCTTCTGGCTCTTAACATGCTCCATCTCATAATGGTCGGTAAGCAACGAGAAGATGTTTATATACTCCCCTGCCCATATCTTCTCTTTGATAGCCAGAGGGACATGTTGACCCACCTTTTCCCTTCGAGAGGGTGCCGACTCATCCCTCGCAATCGGCAATGGCCGCTTACCTGAACCGGAAGCTGTATCTGCGACTGGACCTGTCCCAGGTGGTTTCTCTACTGCCGCAGCCGGCGATGGTGCCTTCGTCGCTTCCCTTGTTTCACGCAATTGCTTCATCAACACCTGCGCGTCGTCAGCCGTGGCGCCCTTGCTACCTTTACCCAACCACGCTGCTAATTGTGCTGCCAGCTCGGGCGGCATATCCTCCCCGGACACGGGGGTGACCACCACGGGAATCGGATTCCCTTCCTCCGGCACGGGAGTTGGTGCTTCGAGTGGGGTACAGGGAACCGGGATGTCTCCCCCAGCTGCTCCCCTTCTGGGCCTCTTGCCTTTTCCTCCTGGAGCTGCTCCTGCCAAAGGACGTTTCGGCCCCCCTTCCTCGTCTTTATCCGCCATTCGCCTCTTTAGGTCGGTCACCTCTTTCATGAGAACACGCAGCATCTGGTCGGTAGTCATTCGCTTTCCCGCCTTCTTAGGCATTCTCCGACAGAGTATCTGCAAAACAAACAAGAAAGATTACAACGCTCAAAAGTGACTCTTCGTTCCGTCTCGAGCTCACGTGCAGCGAGGAGGTGCAGCTTCAGAGCACAGGAACAAGAGGATGCTTTCTTGGCTTGTTGCTCCTTTTATCCGTCTTCAGGGCGGGCATAAACCCGCCCCTGCCTGCCTCCAAGGGCGTGGCCGGCCGCGTCAGTGTCTAGGCCAGCCCACTCCAGGGCGGGAAAAAGGCGCGCCCCGGCTACGCCACTTCGGGCATACCAGCCGAGACTCGCCTCTCGCCCAAGATGGCTTCCCGGGGGGATCGTGGTACTCCGCCATACGTTCGGGGGGACCGAATGGTCACCCCTTTCCATAAGTACTGCTAGAGCTTTATAGGTTGCTTTGGGTCATATTTATAAGGCATATGAGTGTATATAATGTTATTTTTCCTTTTAAAATGGAAAGCGTTATTCATGGTGCAAGTTTCTTATAAATACGCTCCCACCTGCGAAACGGAGCTTTGCGATGCGAAGCTGATTGCCTCCCCGGTGTCTGTCAACATTCTAAACAGACCGGAGCGGCCGCCATCTTATCTCTCGGTAGGATCGAGAGAGAAGAAGAAGTGAAAAACGAAGGGGGAATTTAATGAAAGGGGGCAAGGTATACCCCTCTTGACCCCCTAAGAATGTTGTTGGGGTTTTTAAAGGGTCCCGTGGGGAAAATAAAAAAAATATATTTTTCACGGTAGAAGCGCTTTCCGAACACCGAACTGGGCCGCAAACTGCTGGCGAAACGGGAATAGGTATAAGGGTGTGCGGGAGACCATTTTGTGCTTCGTTTTAATTAAATTACTAAGTATAAGGGGGTGCAGAAGACGTATCTTAATCCCTTATATTTTCTGAGGGTGGCTGAGAAGGCTCATATATGTTGATACATGTGTTCCAGTGGCTTTGCGTGAGCTTTTTTTTTTTTTGCTGCGTAACGTCTGTTAACGTTCGATTCGAAGGAAATCAGGAAGTGTTGGCCACCAATTTGTCAGTGCGATAAAATATTTCGTTATAAATGAATCCTTATTGATAAACATTGTCTGCGCCATCTTGCCTTTTTTACAATGCCACAATTTTGTCGTGCACGGCAGCCATTTTAGATGCCAGGCCGGTCGCAGGCTATCACCTAGCCCCAGCTGTAGAGAATCCAGACATGCCAACCCTCCAGATTCAGGCGTCAGACTACTGATTTCAGTGCTACTCTCCCGCCTCCCGATTCCTGCAAACAAAAATGCGGGGGCATATTACCAACCACTAGCGATAACTTGTTTAGAGACAAAAATTATCGCCGCACATCGGCGATTTTTTTCAAAGATAAACCTTGCTATTAGCAAGGTTTATCGCAAATGCGATAAAAAACGGCCGCAATGCATGAATATCGCTGAAAAGTCAGCAATATTCATGCATTATCCAGCAAATGCTCTTAGCCATGTTATCCACCTCTCATTGGATAACATGGCTAAGAACTGCCCGCAAATGCGATAAGAAGCGGCTGCAATGCATCAATATTGCTGAAAAGTCAGCGATATTCATGCATTATCCAGCATATGCTTTTAGCCATGTTATCCACCTCCCATTGGATAACATGGCTAAGAACTGCTCATGGCCCCATGAGGAACGCTTTCCATTTAAAAAGGAAAACATAACATTATAGAAAAGAATCGTTTTTAAACACAACATATAAATCAATTGTATACTTGCATTCAAGAGGAAATGACTGAAAATATCCTTGAGACACATGAAAGCGTTTTCTGGAATGCCCTAGCACCATTTTTTGGACATTATTAACATGGCTATGTAACTCCCATAATCAAAATCTAAATTTGCCAAGCGCAGGTGGGAACGTATTTACAAGACACTTGCCCTATGAGGAATGCTTTCCATTTAAAAAGGAAAAAAATAACATCAATTACACTCAAATGTCTTATAAATATGACCCAAAACAACCTATGAAGCTCTAGCAGTACATATCCAGAAATGTAATTGATTTCAAAAATGGTTTTTAAAAACAACATATCTGTTTCAGCTTACATAAGAGACCATGGAATGGGCTTCATATACAACAATAACTTGTGTTACTGCATGCCAGAATGCTACACCGAATATGCAATTACAATTTCTCAAAGTAACAAAATCTATTTCTATATCACTACAGACAAAGCCACAGTTTAAAAACACAGCTTTCTTCATCATTTTCTCCTTAATTTATACTATTCTCTATCTAAAATAAATAAATCTTTTCTCACCTTAGCAAATACTTTTTGAGTTTTGAAAACAGTCTCAGAAATACACCAAATTGTCTTCAGCAGAAGAAAAAGGATGCACTCCAGAATCTGCAGCTATTGAAAGCAGAGAAATACAGATATTCATTTCACATATCTCTCATATTAGCCAATCGTAACTCTTCCCTCACTTTTTTCAAATCAAAACCCTTCCCCCCTCTGCCCTCTCTGCCTTTTTTCCATAGCAACGACCTCCTGGAAGACCTCTCATGTTTGCAAATTCACACAACAATGTTTCAATTGAACTCTGAACTCTCAGTGCACCTGCGTATCCAGTGCAATCTTTCATTAAAAGTTTCTTCCTTGAACATTCAAATTACATCTTTCAAAGAACACATCCATGCACCCTAACTTTCTGTTTTCAGAAATGGAAATACACCAATCACTGCTAATGAATCATTAGCATTGGAAATCCACAGTTTTTTTTATTTACAAACTCCTACTGTTTCAACTGCCCTTTCATTACCACACTTCATCTGACTGCAGCACAACCTTCTCCCACCATGTTTAACGTCTGGATTGTTGGACATAGTTACATCCACTGGGCTCAAAGGTATGCTGTGAGCAGAAATTTACACAACCTCAATTTACAAGATGTGGAAATTAAGTGGTTGGGCCAAAGAGGATTAAAATGTCACCAATTGATACCATTGGTGAAAACCTTTATGCATTTGCCAAAACCTGACCTGTTAATAGTGCACTGTGGAGGTAATGATTTGGGCACTTTGACAGGGGTAGGTCTGGAAATGCTTTTAAAGGACACCTTTGAGCAATTAATTGCACTTTTTCCTCAAACTGCCTTGGTATATTCCAATATATGCCAAAGACAGAAATGGAGGTGGTCCAACCAATTTTGTCCACAAATTGAGAAGTCGAGGAAGCATGTAAACAAATCTGTTTCAGCTTTCATGAGAGACCATGGAATGGGCTCCCTGTACAACAATAACTTGCGTTACTACATGCAAGATATCTACAGAGGAGATGGAGTTCACTTCTCAGATGAGGGCAACAGAATTTTCATTCTGAATTTAAGAATGTGCATTGGTACCTACTTATAAGTACCTAAATGTACCATAAACCCAAAAGCTCTTCTCAGAGCTACCCTTCAACTAATCACTCACAATTATTATTTTTTTCTAACTTTTTTCACTAATTTTCCACAAAATACGCTCCCCGGTTCGCTAACCGAAAGCTAACCTCGCGGAATTTTTAAAAAAAATGTTTTTTTCCGCACATATAAGCCTCCTCAGCCACCCTCAGAAAACCTAGGGGGTCAAGATAAGTCTACCGTGCCCCCTTCTACCCATTCTGAACATTATTTGCCCTCCATCTTGTATCTTAATGCGACCGAAACACAAAATGGTGGACTCCCGTGACGCTTAAGGTTCGCTAACCGGGCCGCTTTCCGGAAAGCGGTCCTAAAAAAAGGTGGGAAAGTAATTAACAGAAAAACGACTAGAGACACTCTCACCAAACATAGATTAGCTCATACTACATAACAATCCCTTTCATTCTCACAAATTAGATTGAAATTTCATTTAGCCATTTAGCCTGTAGACCTATCTAAGTACCGTGAGGTAAATTACTTCACAAAACACATCTGAAGTGTTGGAATTGACAACCAATGAAAACTTTACTTTCATATACAATTTTTATTACCTGACATTTGATTGGTTATATACCTGAATATATATAAAGGAAGAGAAGGAAACACAGCCATTTTCACTGCTACTTCCTGAACTACATTTCAAGAGCCTTTTCACCTCCCTGTAAAGTAAATTGATAATTTGTAAGTGGCACTTTAAATTAATTTGTAAAAACGTTTATTGATAATTATTTACTGTCCCCCTGCTATAGTTATAGATACAGATAAGCTCCTCTGTTACATTTATTGATTGACTTACACTTCTCTGCTATAATTATGAATTTACTTACTTTAACTTCACTGTTAAAAAAACAGAACTACATGTCTGAACTTAAACCCAACAGTGCCCTAACTCTTCTAATATAATTATTTTTTTATGCAATTTACAGCAAAAAAATGGAAGGGGAGCACGAAAAAACTAATGTTTCCTTCAACATTACATCAGAAGACATTTTAACTAAAGAAAATGTGGAAGAAGATTTTATGGATGAATCTTTTGATGAACAATTTATGGAAAGCTTAGAAGACACAGAAACATCCATGTTTGACGAGATTCCAGATGATGTAATGCTGGAAGTTTTAATGAACTATGAAAATAATAAATAATTTTTTTTAAAATCAAAATAAATAAATAAATAAAAAAAAAAAAACAAAAACAACAAATAAATAACATACAGTATTAGAAAAGTCTATCATTCTTTTTTCCTTATAGTACGCTGCCCAGAACGCTTTCCGGTTCGCGAACTTGGCGCTTATCACGCAAAAAAAAAAAACAATTTTTTTTTTTGGACCCTCCTAGGCCCTTTTAAAACCTCCACATAAAACCTAGGGGGTCAACGAGGATCTACTATGCCCCCTTATGGTAATTTCCCCCTTTGTTTTGGCCTCCTCTTGTCTCTCGATCCTACCGAGAGACAAGATGGCGGCCGCTCCGGACTGTTTAGAATGTTGACAGACACCGGAGGGCCAATCAGCTTCGCATCGCAAAGTTCCGATACACGAAAAGTTCGCTAACCGGATCGCTGCCCGGAGCGCTGTTACAGATATATATCTTGATTTAAACGTTAATTTCTCAAAATCCACTGAAGCACATATATTGAGACCTAGCAAAGGCACATCGGGCTAACAGTCCCTACAATTTTGCCAAGTTTCGTGGAAATCCATTCAGCCGTTCGGGCTAAAAGTGAGTCCAACCGCCCTATGGAAATTACCATGGGAAAAACGCGTTTTGGGACCCCCCTTTTTTCTTGGCCCCCCCTTGACGGAACCCCCCCAAATTTCCGGGAGCTGCTCAGAAACAAAATGTGCCATTTTCCTGAAAATTTCAGCCGATTCCGTCCACAAACGCCAAAGTTATTAGACATAGAATTTTCAGAAATGCCATAGGGAAAAAATCCTAACTATATATACCTACTGGCGACCGCCAGTAGGTGATATATATATATATATATATATATATATATATATATATATATATATATATATATATATATATATATATATATATATATATTACCTACTGGCGGTCGCCAGTAGGTAGTTATAGTTAGGATAATTTTCAATGTTAAATCTCAACATTCTATTTTGAATAACTTTGGCGCCGGTTGACGAATCTGCCTGAAATTTTCAGGAAAATGGTCTCATGGCGGTCCGGTCCTTCCCTGAAAGTTTGGGGGGGATTCGTCAAGCGGGGGCCGAGATAAAAGGGGGGTCCCAAAACGCGTTTTCCCCATGTTAATTTCCATAGGGCGGTCGATTTCACTTTTAGCCCGAACGGCTGAATGGATTTCCACCAAACTTGGCAAAATTGTAGGGACTGGTAGCCCGATGTGCCTTTGCTATGTCTCAAGATATGTGCTCCAGTGGATTTTGAGTAATTTAGGTTCAAAAAAATATATATATCTATAGGCGCTCTCCCGTGCGCGCACCCGAGTGCGCTCCAGGCGCGGCACGCGACTTGCGCGCAGGAAGCTGATTGGCTCTCAGTTGTCTGTAAACATTCTAAACAGTCCGGAGCGGCCGCCATCTTGTGTCTCGGTAAAATCGAGACACAAGGGGTTTGAAAAAAAAAGGGGCAAATGACCATAAGGGGGAAGAGTAGACCCCCTCTGACCCCCTAGGTTTGATGTAGGGACTAAAATAGGGTCCTGCAGGGCATTAAAATTTTTTTTTCGTTTTGCGCGGGGGAAGCGCATGGTACGCGCACCGGCGAAGCACGGGGAAAATCCAGGATTATATTTATGAAGGCCTTGCGCTGTTAGTTTTGCGCTTCCTGTGCGTCAATTTTTGTGACGCACCAGCGGTGTAAAAAAATGCGCATTGTTATGCAATATTTAAAAAGTGACGCATCTATCTAGATGCGTCACTTTTTAAATATAGTGCAACGAGGTACATTTTATTACACTGCTGGTGTTATGCGTCACTTTTCTGTGCGCACTCCTTATGACATTCCAGATGTGTCATATTTAATGTATGACGAATCATGTTGCAGATACAATATGGCGCAGAGTTTTAAAAAGTGACCCATGTACCTAGATGCGTCACTTTTTAAAAATAGCGTCAGGTATAATGCATGCAGAGGGGGTGTTCTCCCGCAAAAAGCTTTGTAATAGCGACGCAGTGAAATCTTTCAGATTTCACTGCGTCAGTTTTAGGATGCTGTTGCGTCAAAATCTTGTGCCTGCTTTACAGCAGGTGTTAGACTGAGGCAAGACCTTTCATATGCTGCTTTCCCCATTTGAAAGGACACATTACTGGAGTTGCGTCACTTTTGTGACGCACTCCAGCAATGCGTTACTTGGAATGTCATAAGGAGTGCGCACAGAAAAGTGACGCATTGCACCAGTAGTGTAAAAAAATGTGCCGCGTTGCGTTATATTTAAAAAGTGAGGTATCTAGGTAGATGGGTCACTTTTTAAAATCAAGCGCCACATTATATCTGCGTGAGGTATAATGCATGCAGAGGGGGTGTTCTCCCACTAAAAGCTTTGTAATAGCGACGCAGTGAAATGTTTGAGATTTCACTGCGTAACTTTTAGGATGCTGTTGCATCCTTTAAATATAGTGCAACGAGGCACATTTTATTACACTGCTGGTGTGATGCGTCACTTTTCTGTCCACAGTCCTTATGACATTCCAGATGTGTCATATTTAATGTATGACGAATCATGTTGCAAGGAGCTACAGATACGTCAGTATTTCTGACATATGTGTAAACATAAAAGTGATGCGAGGCCGGCGCAAAATTTTGACGCAATAGCATCCTAAAAGTGACGCAGGGAAATCTCATAGATTTCAGTACGTTGTTATTACCAAGCTTTTTGCGCGGGATTGCCCCTCTGCATACAATATACCTGATGCAGATACAATATGGCGCAGAGTTTTAAAAAGTGACCCATGTACCTAGATGCGTCACTTTTTAAAAAATAGTGTCAGGTATAATGCATGCAGAGGGGGTGTTCCTTGCAAAAAGCTTGGTAATAATGACGCAGTGCGTCACTTTTAGGATGCAGTTGCGCCAAAATCTTGCGCCTGCTTCACAGCAAACCTTTCACATGGTGCTTTTTCCATGTGAAAGGACACATTACTGGAGTTGCGTCACTTTTGTGACGCACTCCTGCAATGCGTTACTTTTGTGTTTACAGATATGTCAGAAATACTCCAGTTTATTCACTGTGTCATAACTTTCTTTTCTAACACTCACCTTCTTTCATTCCTCCTACTTCACTTCCTTTCACCTCTCATACCTTTCTGTTCTTTCTTACTCATTCTCCTTTCAATTATCAATGCACTATATTTCACTTACTCTTCATTTTTTAAGATTATAGCTCTTTGATGAGAATTGGAGGTAGTTCTGAAAAGAACTTTTGGTTTTCTTCTTTTAACTGAAGAGGAACAAAAACAGGGAATAGAAACTGCTCAACAGGAGCAAAAAGAAAAGAAAAAAATTAGGGGTGGGAAGGGCAGTGATGGTTCTCCAATGCCCGAACCATGAGCAGGACACTTTGCTCCCCATAGGTGAGGAGTTGATTGCAGTATCTGCATTTGACGACCCCATGGTTGAATGCAGGTTGAATGTTTGCTACCTGCCCCTGAGATTGTTCTCTTCCAGAAGAAGTTGCTCCTCCTGTTGATGTAGAGGCCCCATCTCTGGGAACCTCCTGTGCCAGAGCCCTGACACTTTCCCGGGCAAAATTCTGGGGGTGCCTCCTCTCCACATGTCGGATCATCGTAAAGTTCCCAAAAGAGTATTTTTTTTGGGGGTTACCCCGTGACAGGACCTGTTTGCAGATCCTGCACTCTACTTTTGGTGCATTCACCTTCTTCTGGCCTTCTGGAAACTTAAAAAATTTCCAAATGAAATGTTCCTTCACCTTTGGGGTAGGAGGCTCTTCATCAATGAAGTCATCTTCACTGCTGGATGGTCTGGCAGCCATGATGAATCCAGGAATATGGAGCAGCAAAAAAGGCAGGTCTTTCAGTCACAAAAGTGAAAGAAGAAGTGAAGGAAATGGGTGGGGATTTCATTCATTGTAAAAAAAAACTGTTAGCAACCAATGAAAAGTGTTATTTGAGGGTCACATGACCCGATGCGTTTACGCTGCGCGCTCCGGAGCACTTCCGGGTGCGTTTACGCAGCGCGATCGTAGGCGCTTCCGGGGCGCAAACGTGGCGCGATCGTAGGCGCTTTTCCGTGCGTTTATGCGCCGCGCACGTATGCGCTTCCGAGGGCACTTACGTTGCGCGCCGAAGTGACGTCATCAATCTTTTATAGAAATGCATAATCATTTTCCATATTAAAAAAAACTAATTTTATTTGTATGGTACGAAATGTTTTGCATTATTATTAACTTTTCATTCATATTTTTTTTTCACGAACGACAGTTGCGCTCTGGGTGCGCTTTCAGATGAGCTCTCGGAGAAGCTTACAGGAGAGCTTAGCTGAAAGCTTCCCGGAGCGCGCACCCAGAGCGCAAAAGAAAAAAATTATAAGAAAAAATGAATACTTAAAAAAAAACAGCAAATTGTAAAAAAAAAAAAGGTTAGAAACTCGATATACAAAGGAATTAGCATTTAAAAAACCTATGAAATTCACTGAAAAAACCATAGGTTTCACACCAGTTATAGTTAGGAATTAGCATTTAAAAAACCTATGAAATTCACTGAAAAAACCATAGGTTTCACACCAGTTATAGTTAGGAATTAGCATTTAAAAAACCTATTAAATTCACTGAAAAAACCATAGGTTTCACACCAGTTATAGTTAGCTGGAAATTTTACTGATATAAAACCATTGAAATTCCCACGTTATAGTTAGTCGGACTCACTATAACTTGCGCGTGCAATGCACTGCTGATGACATCACATATTACATCACTCATGACATGGTCAGTGACATCACTCATGACATCACTGATGACACCATCCTTGTGACACAGTGACAGACCTCCTTTCAGTGTAATGTAACCCATGAAACACATATTCAAAAATAGAAACTAATATTTTCAAAAAAGTGGATATACCCATACCAGTTACAACAACCAATTCAGTAATATCACCATCTAATACACATCCACTCATGTGTATGTATATGGGTTATTAGATATTTTTATTAGTATCAGTATGAGTGTCTATATGGTTTGGTGGGGGTATTACTTAGCACATAGATGCATGAGTGACTGACTCTTTGTTTGTATGTGTTTTGAAGACAACATATGTACAGGACTGTATGGGTGGATGAGTGTCTATATGTGTTTGTTAGTGAGTGAATGACTGTCTCACTAGTGTCTTTATCAGTAACTACATATGTTTTAATCTAGTATATATGAATATTGATGTATATAAGTGAGTATATGTGAGAGTAAGAGATTGTAAGAGTTCCTGTTTAAATAAGTATGTGTTTCTATAAGTGATTGTTTAAGAGAATAAATATGTGTAATTTTAAATAGAAGTAAGGTGGAAGTGTGTGTATAACTCTATATTCAAATAAATGGATGTCCAATAGTTTATTTGCACGTGTGAATATGTGTGTGAGTAACTTTTGGATGAATGTCGGTGTGTAACAGGATGTATAGGTGTATCACTTCATATGATGAGTGAGTATATGTATGAGTGACTATATAGAACTATTGGTGAATGAGTGGATGTGTATATAGATAGTGGAATTACTGAATTGCTTGTTGTAACTGATATAGGTATCTCCATTTTTTAAAAAATTTCAGTTTCTATTTTTGAATATGTGTCTCAAGGGTTACATTATAGTGAAAGGAGGTCTGTCACTATGTCACAAGGATGGTGTCATGAGTGATGTCACTGACCATGTCATGAGTGATGTAATATGTGATGTCATCAGCAGTGCATTGCACGCGCAAGTTATAGTGAGTCCGACTAACTATAACGTGGGAATTTCAATGGTTTTATATCAGTAAAATTTCCAGCTAACTATAACTGGTGTGAAACCTATGGTTTTTTCAGTGAATATATATATATATATATATATATATTCAATGAAAAAACCATAGGTTATAGGCCATATATAGTTAGGAATTAGCATTTACAAAACCTTATTTTACTCGCATAAAACCATTGAAATTCCATATATAGTTAGCTAACTATAAGCGCTAACTATATATCGCGCACCCGCAATCCACTGCTGATGATGTCACATATTACATCATTCATGACATGGTCAGTGACATCACTGATGACATCACTGATCAAAACAACCAGTGATTGTATGTGTCTGTAAAGTTTAAATATGTTTCACATATTGAAGAATGAGTGGATGTATAAGTGTCTGGATGAAGAATTTAGTAGGTGCATGACTGACTGTATGAGTGAGTGATTAAATGTGTCTCACTGAGTACATGGGTTAGTGACTAAACTGTCTTAATTCGTGCATCAGTATGTTTGTTGTTGTGTAAGCTGCTGCATGTGTTGATCAGTAGCTATAAGAGTGGCCATATGGGTTATTGATTGGTTGCCCAAATATTTGAATGGGAGGCTGAGTGTGTGTGTGGGTGGCTGGGAGGTGCGTGACTCTGTGCATAGATGTGTAAGCAGTTGATTCACTAGGAGTATGAGTTCAAGAGTGCATGTGGAAACAGCTATATGGGCGGTTGACTGTGCATGGGTGTGTTGGTGAGTGAATGGATTTCTCATTGCTACATGTGCAAGTAAGTACGTATGTAAAACACAATACATGTGAGAGTTGAGATATATAAATAACTGAACATAAGAGCCAGTGAATGTGTGAGTGGCTGTATCGATCACTGTGAGCTTGTATCAGGGATTATATAAGAGAGTAAATATGTGTTATTATATGTTTGAATAAGTAAGATGTGTATAACTGTATAGTTGAGGAAATGGAGGTGTGATTGATTCTTTGCATGACTGACTAGGTGTGTGAGTAACTCCATGGATGAGTGACAGTCTGTGAGTGTCTGTTTATACTGAGTGTATGTAAGGTTATATTAGAGTCTGAAGAGGTTCATTGTATTATCACATGAGTGATGTGATCAGTGATGACAAATGAGATGTCATCAGTGATGTCATTTGAGTTGTCATCAGTGATGTCATCAGTGATGTCATTTGAGATGTCATCATTGATATCATTTGAGTTGTCATCAGTGATGTCATTTGAGATGTCATCAGTGATGTCATCAGTGATGTCACTGACCATGTCATGAATGATGTAATATGTGACATCATCAGCAGTGGATTGCGGGTGCGCGATATATAGTTAGCGCTTATAGTTAGCTAACTATATATGGAATTTCAATGGTTTTATGCGAGTAAAATAAGGTTTTGTAAATGCTAATTCCTAACTATATATGGCCTATAACCTATGGTTTTTTCATTGAATTTTCAAGGTTTTGTAAATGCAAATTCCTAACTATATATCCACTATAACCTATGGTTTTTTCTGTGAATTTCATTGGTTTTTTAATAGCAAATATGAAAAGCTTTAAAATGTCAAGTACGTGATAGATAAAAACATTTTCGTATTTATGCACGCTGATGTGCTTTGAACGCTGCCCCCCCCCCTCCCCTCTTTTGCCTTAGTAGTACTCTCTCTTTGCAGATACAGAAGGGTAGTTAACGCAGGCCTTTACCCCCGTTGTAATCCGTCGTACCTCCTTGTCTCTCCATTTGATTGATTGTTGTCCAAGCATTTACTGTTTTAGAATTGGTTCTCTTTGGATCATTCTCTATTTACAAACAAGCACAAAGTCGCAATACTCTGTTTAGTCTTTGCAGATAGTGAAAAATCGTGTAAAAAAATAAAAGTAATCGAGCAAAATCAGTAGGCCACTAATTGGATCTCTTTTTGACCTCGCTAAAATAGAAATATTAGGAACAACCCTTCTTGAGAAATACGAAAATAGTGAGATGAACTGAGCTCCACACCATGAGGGCTGCAAGACAGCTCGGCTCCATCACCCATCCCGCACAAAATAATGACAAACCCTATGCAAATATTAAAAATATAGACAACACACCAGCAAAGAAACAGGGTAAAACATTTTATTAAAAAACTATTTACATAACGTTGGTTTATAAGATGATGTCAGTAGTGGACCGATGTGTGAATAGATCGAAAACAGCACAAGGCTCCAAGATCCGGATAGCAAGCTCCTGGATGTTGGGTGCCATAGTTTAGAGTTCTGAATTTCAGCCTTTTTCAATGCCTGTGCTTTGTTGAATCAAAATGGCGGCTTGACACAAAGCTGACTCAAGCGTTGTTACTGATGCTATGCAGACCAAAACTGGTTTTCAGTTTGTACATTTTTCTAGATTTTTCAATCCAAGTTTGGTTGACTTTGTAGAACGATGGCTTCAGATTTTCAACATACGGTGTGGTGGCGCTGACTGGGAGGGGGCGCTTCGCTCCTGCCCCCTCCCCAAGTAAGATTTTCATACGTGAAAGTACGTTAATGGTTTTGGTCCCTGAGATGCTTCGATGTCACTACCATTCTCAAATAGCATAAGTTCTGGATGTTGGGTGCCATAGTTAAGAGTTCTGAGCAGCGCTTGTAACACTGTCTGAAGCTTATTTCCACCTACTGCAGCTTCACTATTCTCAAAGTAAGTGAGTGTCGTTTGTGGACCTGACTGCATTAGAAAACAATGTGATATGTTACCTTCCTAAACAGCTTGACGGAGGCCCCTGAGGGGCGCTGTGATGGCCATGGACTCGGAGAAGATGCTTGGCTCCGACACCCTCCCCAAGTCTTATAGCACTGGTGTAGCCTGAGATCGCCCCCGACATAGGCGGCCGGCTCCCGGGGTCCGGCGGTACTTTTTGCCTTTTGATGACTCTTCAATTCTGGACCTTGTCCCACAATCCATTTGACCTGAAGACAAGCTGTAGTGAGGCGCCCCTTTATCGTTTTAGTTGCCATTCCGCCCGCTTTTGCTACACTGTGCCTCTTCCGCCATTCAGCTGTTTTCCGCCCGCTCTTGCGACTACAGCGTCTCGCTCACCATGTAGTTGAGATGCGCCCGCTCTTGCGGTGCAGCGATAGGCGGCTGCCACAGGACTCTCAAAATGGCGGCCGGCTCTTCGGTTTTGGGCCTGGTCCACTAAAATGGCCCTGGGACACCTTGGAACTCGGACGCTTGTCTGCTAGGGCTTGGGTCCCATTCTCGAAAAGCGTCCCCTCAGCCGTGAAGATTCTACAAAAGTCTTGGGGGCCTCCGACTCCCGCAGGCTTCTGGTGGGGAGCGGCTGCCATGATTGCTCGTGGAATGGCCACGACGGAGCTACGAGATGGTAGTGGTCTCATGCTGACGCCAGCTTTAGTCTGAAACATCCAGAAACACTGTAGACTACCAATTCGATCAGTTCCGGTAGCGCCCCAACATGACCCGGAAGAGAAGAACTTGCCCTCCCCTCTTTGACTGATGGTTCTTGTTGCCTGTCCCCTCTGTTGTCATTTAACAGAACTTTTTGGACTGCTGAAAGGGGTTGTGTTCTGAACGCTGGTTGGTGGAGACATTTAGACTATATTCTTGACCTACGTTGTCGCGTAATGCGTTTTATGACACGCCGCGTTAGCGCACCCGGAAGTGATCCGAGGCGCGGCGCGCAGCGCGTAACGTAAGCATAACAGGTCATGTGACTTGTTAATAAAACTTTTCATTGGTTCATTTTACTTTTGTTAATTTAATGATGAAAAGCTTGGTCATATGACCTAAAAATTACGCTTTTTATTATTTTCGAACAATATTTTTTTTCAAACATATGTTATAATATTCCAGGCTAATGTACTTTCCCGGAAAATTTACAACTGTCTTGCAAGTAAAATATATTCCTTTTTCGAGAAAAAGGGCGTTTCTTCCTTCCATGACGGAGCCGTTGAGTAAAAGAGATTCGGCCTGCTGTCTTAGTCGCCGATACGCCTGATTATCAGATTCTTATCGATCACTTTATGTTGCAGACATGAAAAACACAACTGCCCTTGACCATTTATCTTTACTGCGTTCCTACATATTATACCTTTTATCCGTCATGTAATTGGACTGCTTTATTTCACTTGCCTTTTACTGATTCGAAAACAGTCACTAAAAGTAAAAACTTTACAAATGAAAATACTACTACCGTGTTTTGTTTTAAAAACCTTTATTGTGAAAATGTCAGTATACAAATACGGGCCTATAACCACGTGGGCCGGCCACGGAGCAAACTCAAATCGTATATGATGAGGAGACATTTACACTGTAGAAGAACGTAACGAGCGGGCCATTAGGTGACAAGAACAAAGGTGTCTAACAGTTGCGGAATCGGTGGACGTACATTTTGTAATTAAAATACGACAGGGCCACTTACAATAACATTTTCTAGATATACATTTGCGGGCAAAGAGTTACGAGTCCCATTTATACCGGCGCCATTTTGGGCGAGGCCGGGCAGGTCCAAGATATAGTCAAAATGTCTCCACCAACCATCGGCCAGACCAGAACCCCTTTCGGCCCTTTATGTTACAAGATGGTGTCTTCCATTCAGAAAATATTGGTGGCAGCATTTTGAAAGGAAACAGAAACAGCCGTTCTCCTAGTGAGTTTCACATTGTTACATTTAGGAAGAATGTTGAAGAGTAGTATGTGGAAAATCTGAAGCCATTTTTCTACAAACTCTCAATCAGACTTGGATGGAAAAAAAAACCTGAAGAATGTACAAACTGAAAACCAATTTTTGTCTGTATAGCACCAACAGTAACGCTTGAGTCAGCTTTGTGTCAAGCCGCCATTTTCATTCAATCAATAGCGTCCCCCTGCACACATTCAGGGACCTGGTCGTGTCTTCAGATGAAACGCATTGTAGGAAAAGAAGCAGAAAGGAAAAGGAAAAAAGTTCCGCCGGACCTAGTGAAGCTGCAGCAGGTGCAAATAAGCTTCAGACAGTCTTACAAGCACTGCTCAGAACTCTCAACTGAGGCACTCAACATCCAGGACTTGCCATTCGGATCTTGGCGCCTTGTATTTTTGTTTTGTTTTTGATGGAGGGGAAACAACAAAAAACAGACATTGAAAAAGGCTCAACAGTGCAGGGCGCCTTGTGCTGGTTCCGACCTATTCACACATCGGTCCGCTACTGACATCACCTCATAAACCAACGGGGCACCCCACGCCGACTTTCGGCGCAGCATTGTAGGATGGCCACACCAGTGCGGCAATTTGCTGGACACCACCTCGGTGCCATCCAGATCTCGGCGCGTTCATTCAATCAATAGCGTCCCCCTGCACACATTTAGGGACCTGGTCGTGTCTTCAGAAGAAACGCATTGTAGGAAAAGAAGCAGAAAGGAAAAGGCAAAAAGTTCCGCCGGACCTAGTGAAGCTGCAGCAGGTGCAAATAAGCTTCAGACAGTTCTACAAGCACTGCTCAGAAATCTCAACTGAGGCACTCAACATCCAGGACTTGCCATTCGGATCTTGGCGCCTTGTGCTGGTTCCGACCTATTCACACATCAGTCCACTACTGACATCACCTCATAAGCCAACGGGGCACCCCACGCCGACTTCCGGCGCAGCATTGTAGGATGGCCACACCAGTGCAGCCACTTGCTGGACACCACCTCGGTGCCATCCGGATCTCAGCGCGTTCGAGTCACTGTGCCGGAAGAGTGACCGGAACTCAGCTGAACACGCCGTCTTTCGGCGCAGCATTGTAGGATGGCCACACCAGTACGGCAATTTGCTGGACACCACCTCGGCGCCATCCGGATCTCGGCGCGTTCGAGTCACTGTACCGCAACAGTGACCGCAATTCAGCTGGACACGCCGTCTTTCGGCGCAGCATTGTAGGATGGCCACACCAGTGCGGCAATTTGCTGGACACCACCTCGGTGCCATCCGGATCTCGGCGCGTTGTGCTGCCTTCGGCCTATTCGCACATCGGTCCGCTACTGACGCCGCCTCACGTGCCAACGGATTTTCTACGCTTTTTGTAGCCCTATGTCGCATAACAGGTCATGTGACTTGTTTATAAAACTTTTCATTGGTTCATTTTACTTTTGGTTTCCTAAAGATGGAAGGCTTGGTCATATGACCTAAAAATAACACTTTTCATTAGTTTAGAACATTTTTTTTTCCCAAACGATGAAAGCCCCACCTTGTTTCTGGATCATTCAGACTGAAGCTGGCGTCAGCATGAGAGCACCACCATCTCGTGGCTCCGTCGTGGTCATTCCGCGAGCAATCATGGCAGCCGCTCCCCACCGGAAGCCTGCGGGAGTCGGGGGCCCCCAAGACTTTTATACAATCTTCACGGCTGAGGGGACGCTTTTCGAGAATGGAGCCCAAGCCCTAGCAGGCAAGCGTCCGAGTTCCAAAGTGTCCCAGGGCCATTTCAGTGGACCAGGCCCAAAACCGAGGAGCCGTCCGCCATTTTAAGGGCCATGTGGCAGCCGCCTATCGCTGCACTGCAAGAGTGGGAGCAACTCAACAACATGGTGAGCGAGACGCTGTGGCCGCAAGAGCGAGCGCAACTCAGCTAGATGGCCACCACCTGGGGAGGCCCGTTCACGCCGGCTCCCCCACGCCCCCCCCGGGCCGCCGCACGCCAATTTTCGGAGCAGCATTGTAGGATACCAAAACCAGTGCGGCAGTTTACTGGACATCACCTGGGTGCCTGTCGTACATGTTGTGTCAGCCATGTGACACTGGACACAGACCGCTACTGACGAGGCCTCCCCCCGCACCACCCGGGACGCCCCACGCTGTTTTTCTGTGCTGCATTGTAGGATCCCTAAACCAGTGCGGCACCCAGGCGACATCACCTGGGTGCCGTCCAGAACTCTGCACGTTGTGCTGCCTTGGGACTATTCGCACAACAGACCGCTACTGACGAGGCCTCCCCCCGCCCCACCCGGGACGCCCCACGCCAATTTTCGGAGCAGCATTGTAGGATCCCTAAACCAGTGCGGCACCCAGGCGACATCACCTGGGTGCCGTCCAGAACTCTGCACGTCGTGCTGCCTTGGGACTATTCGCACAAAAGACAGCTTCTAACCATTGTTGCTTTTTGTGTTGAGAAATGTTTAAATGTTTTTAGTTTTTGTTCCGTTTGTTAAAGTTAGTAGTTAATAAAGTTTTATAACCTTACTTTGTTGGAGTGTTATCTATTTTTTTTAAAACGGGTGAATGGGGCCTTGATTCGGGTTATTGTCATGTGTGGGCTTTGGAAGTGTGCTGCTGCAGGATCGGACATTTCAAACTCAAATGCACGTTCTTTTTCTTACCTTTCCGAAGCATGGAGCGCAATAGCAGGCAGAGAAAGGGTGATGCACGTGTTGAACACTACCTGACCTGGCAAGTTGCTGGCAGTGCCCCCCCGCCCGCTCCTGAAAGAGGGCACACACACACCGCCGCCCCGAGTACTTCACAAATCTTTAAAAGACCATGCGCTTGTTCATGAGGCTTAAATGGTTTATCACCTCTTCTAGAACCCCTACATCGACCCTCTGACGTTTCATGGAAAAATTACCATGTAACACAATACCAAGCCCTGTCAGCTGAAACCCCCAAGGAATCGTGGGGCATATTATCAAGGGGGTTTATCTCCGCTTTTTTGGCTTTAAAAACCATGAAAGCGGAGATAAAATTATTTCCCTATTATCAAGCTGTCGCTAACACCAGTTAGTGACACCTAAAAGGAGATAGCGACCATCTTGGGCCCGGCTTTGCATGTCAGTGATACTTATCACTAATGACATGCAAAGTGGCATGCCAAGATGTTAGCGACTGGAAACAGTCCCTAACATCGCTACCTTCTATTACCAACTTTTGGAGATATTCGCGCTAAGCGCGAATATCTCCAAAATCTAACACCTGCCCTGAGCAGTTCTTAGCCATGTTATCCAATGGGAGGTGGATAACATGGCTAAGAGCATTAGGTCGATAATACATGAATATCGCTGACTTTTCTGCGATAATAGCAAGGTTTATCTGCGATAAAAATCGCCGATGTGCGGCGATAATTTTTGTCTCTAAACAAGTTATAGACAAAAATTATCGCTAGTTGTTCGTAATATGCCCCCGGGTTTTTGCTTGCAGAAATCGGGAGGCGGGAGACTAGCACTGAAATCAGTACTCACACGCCTGAATCAGGAGGATTGGCATGTCTGAATTCTCTACAGCTGGGGCCATAAACTACATCCGCAGGGGTAGGTGATAGCCTGGGACCAGCCTGGCATCTAAAATGGCTGCCGTGCACGACAAAATTGTGGCATTCGAAAAAAGGCAAGATGGCGCAGCCGCTGGAAGAGATATATCAACATATATCAGCCTCCTCAGCCACCCTCAGGAAACATAGGGGATTAGGATATGTCTCCCGCACCCCCTTATACCTAGTACTTTAATTAACGAAGCACAAAATGGCGAATTCCCGTTTCGCTACCAGTTTGCGGCCCAGTTCGCGGCCCGTGAAGCGCTTCTACCGTGAAAAATCATTTTTTTTTTATTTTCCCCACGGGACCCTTTAATAACCCCAACAACATTCCTAGGGGGTCAAGAGGGGGATACCTTGCCCCCTTTCATTAAATTCCCCCTTAGTTTTTCACCTTTTCTTCTCTCTCGATCCTACCGAGAAACAAGATGGCGGCCGCTCCGGACTGTCACGCAGCAAAAAAAAAAAAAAGCTCACGCACAGCCGCTGGAAGAGATGTATCAACATATATCAGCCTCCTCACCCACCCTCAGGAAACATAGGGGATTAGGATACGTCTCCCGCACCCACTTATAACTAGTAATTTAATTTACGAAGCACAAAATGGCGAATTCCCGTTTCGCTACCAGTTCGCGGCCGCGCTTCTACCGTGAAAAATCATTTTTTTTTTATTTTCCCCACGGGACCCTTTAATAACCCCAACAACATTCCTAGGGGGTCAAGAGGGGGATACCTTGCCCCCTTTCATTAAATTCCCCCTTCGTTTTCCACCTCTTCTTCTCTCTCGATCCTACCGAGAGACAAGATGGCGTCCGCTCCGGACTGTTTAGAATGTTGACAGACACCGGAGAGCCAATCAGCTTTCTGCGCGCAAAGTTCCGATAAGCGAAAAGTAAGCGGACCGGATCGCTGCCCAGAGCGCTGTTACAGATATATATCTTGGTTTGAACGTTAATTTCTCAAAAACTACTGGAGCACATATATTGAGACCTAGCAAAGGCACATCGGGCTAACAGTCCCTACAATTTTGCCAAGTTTCGTGCAAATCCATTCAGCCGTTCGAGCTAAAAGTGAGTCCAACCGCCCTATGGAAAACTCAATGCAAAAAACGCGTTTTGGGACCCCCCTTTTTTCTCAGCCCCCCCTTGACGAAACCCCACCAAATTTTCAGGGGCTGCTCAGAAACAAAATGTGCCATTTTCCTGAAAATTTCAGCCGATTCCGTCCACAAACGCCAAAGTTATTAGACATAGAATTTTCAAAAGTCCCATAGGGAAAAAATTCTAACTATATATACCTACTGGCGATAGCCAGTAGGTAATATATATATATATATATATATATATATATATATATATATATATATTCACTGAAAAAAAACATAGGTTTTACACACGTTATAGTTAGGAAGTAGCATTTACAAAACCCATGAAATTCACTGAAAATACCATAGGTTTGGCACATGTTATAGCTAGCTGGACATTTCACTCATATAAAACCAATGAAGTTCCCCCGTTATAGTTACTTCAGCTAACTGTAACTCGCGCGCCCGCAATGCACTGCTGATAACAAGGCACAAATTACTGCGTGAAAACAACGTTTGTTTTCACTCGGTAATGTTAAGTACCGCCGGCTGTTACAGGATTTACTATCACATATGTGTTCCCATTGATATTAAAGCACTAACACCGCGGAAAATTCCGCCAATAGCGTCGATATTTAGACGATTTTTATCACTTACGAGCCTTGCTATTATGAAGGTTTATCTCCTAAGTCTCTGATTCTCAAACTGTGTACCGCAGCTCTCCTGTGCGCCGTAATGAGGTGCCAGGGGCGCCGCGCACACTCTAGAGTGACTAACCGTCCATAAATTCCACGGACATACATACCCTGTTATCTGCAATTGTGGCCATCAGAAGGAGCTGCGCTGCTCCTCTCTGAAAGGCCTCACTCCCACTGCTGGAGCGGCCTGGCACTCCTCCAGGAGCACAGGAGCAGCCCGTCCAGCCCATTGAAGTTCTGTATCGGTCTCATTGCCACTTACTAAATGAAAATGGGACACTGAAGGATATTCAAGTATGTAGCGCTCCTCCTGCTACAGCGTACAGAAGGGATTGTGTTAGGTATAAAAAAGTGAAACGCCCACGCTACAATGATATAGAACACTTCCTTTAACCCTTTCGATGCTGATGACGAGCTCAGCTCGTCATCACCCACGGGTGTCGTGTGCTGATGACGAGCTGAGCTCGTCATGGTGCCAGCAAAATGGTAATTTGCAGCACAGCGCAAAAATCCCCGCAGCAGCCATGTGGTTAAAGAAGCCTGTGAAATAAGTTTAAAAGATCAGGTTAACCTTCTTTTACGCTCTCATCATTCTTGAACATAAGTATTTACAATATTATATTCAACAATGCCATGGTTGTTGCTTTTTTATTTTAAGAAATTAGCAATCATTCACAACGCCAATAATCATGGCTTCTTTTTCGTGAGAAAATACTTGCTATATTATATATATGCATAGAATGACAGAAACAACATAACACCAATTGGGCGCAACACTATGCTAAGCGCAGATTTTTAGCCTATGTGTTTTAATCTGCCCTCTGAATTACAACCAACACTCTCTTTGAAGAGACACCCCAATTTTTTTAACACCTCTTAAAGCTCTGGAAACAACACCATTTAACATTTAACATCATTTACCTCCAATGTTTTCATATATCAGCGTTGCTGAACTCACTCAGTGAAATGTCGCTGATTTCATAAAATCACTTTTAAGGCTCTCCTTATGACAGTGCACCCAATCCTGTGTGGAAGTGCTCACATAAAACATGACACTGGTATGACCAGGATAGACAAAGAAATAACACAGTGATGGAAAAGTTTCTTTCTTTTTTATACTTACCTAAGAAATAGTAACAAAGTAAAAGTAAATTTCTTTAAAAACATAGGGGCCCATTAGGATGGCGGGCGGATTGCCTCTGCCCGCCATCCTTCCCTGCATTCCCCCCCACCATATTATGATGTCGGAGGGGACCGCAGCGGTCAAAAAGACCGCCCGCCTGTTTTCCGCCCCAGTCGCATAGCGGCCGGGGCGGAAAAGGGATAACATGGTGGCGGTGTCTATCAGACACCCCCATCCATATTAGAATAGGCATTTCTCAATGCCTTTCCGTGGCGGCAATGCCGCCACGGAAAGGCATGCAGTCTTCACTCTGGGGGGCCCCTATGGGCCCCCAAAGTGAACGGCAAAGGGGGGTGGCACACGGGGGGGTACCTGTGGTACCCCCCCTGCATTTGCATAATCGCAGCGGCAGGCACCGCGCGGTGCCTGCCGCTTCGAGTATGCAAATGCGTGCATTTGTTTTTAACATTGTGGCGGGCGGTGCAGTGAGCACCGCCCGCCACAATGTTACTTTGAGGAATGCGCCCGCCACAGTGGCGGGCGCATCCTAATGCCAATGTCGGGACCCCCGCCCTTTAGGCGGGCGGTCCCAATCTCCGTTAGGGTGGCGAGCGGAATGTTTCCGCCCGCCATCCTAATGGACCCCTTAATATCTGTGGAAGAAAAGTAAAAATAAGGTTATAATGTACATTTCATAAAACAAAAAAAAGTAGGAGTGAATGAAACAGAAAGTGAAAGAAAAAAAGACTGAGATAGAGTAAGAGACAGAGACAGAATGTGTAGTATATAAAGCAATGAATAAGATAATTAATTGAAAGAGATAATAGCACTGAAGGATATCTATAAAGAAGATCTCCCCAATGATCAAAATGCAAGGGATAGATGGTTAGATAACATTGCACTACCTACTCTCTCAACAACCCAGAGCAAAACATTAGAGTCAGACATCACACAAGAGGAGGTGAAAAAAGCTATTAGCCAAACTAAGAAAGGGAAAGCAGCAGGCCCGGACGGTCTGCCGGGAGAAATTTATAGAGCCCTTGAGAACATCATTACACCTGTATTAACCGAACTCTTTAATGGCATTTTAATGGAAGAACAGCTAATGCCGAAATCTTGGGGTGAGGCCACAATTGTTCTCATCCCAAAACCAGGGAAATCCCCATTAGAGTGCGGGTCTTACAGACCAATATCGCTACTTAACAACGATTATAAAATTTTTACAACTATTATTGCCACAAGATTGGCTAGCGTTATTGGTACTGTAGTCCACCAGGATCAGAAAGGGTTTATAAAGGGGCGACAATTAGCTGAGCTAACGCGGGAACTAATTGGGGCTATAGATATCGCTACTGCTTTCTCTCTGCCTTTGGCAACTTTGACTCTAGACACAACTAAGGCGTTTGACAGAGTTAATTGGCTTTACCTAAATGATGTCTTAAAGAAATTTAACTGTGGTGAAGTGTTCTGTAGAACTATCAAGCAGTTATATAGTGCACCATCAGCTAGGTTGCTGGTTAATGGGTCTCTGACGGAAGAATTTAGCATCACTCGAGGAACAAGGCAGGGCTGCCCGCTTTCCCCTCTCTTATTTGACATGTACATTGAGCCTTTTGCCCAGGTGTTAAGGGAAGAGGCTAATATTCCATCTTTTTGTTTCGGAGAGTGGGAGAGACGGGTAGCATTATATGCAGACGACATCTTAGTGTTTACATCGAATCCAGTTAGGGCATTCCCAGTGGTCATACAACGGGCGGAAGAATTCGGACACGTCTCGGGCTATGACATAAACTCGAGTAAGAGCGAAATTATGGCATGGAATCTACCCAATTTAGATCTTGGGATAAACATCTCATCGTTAATGCGGTATCTGGGAATCAAAATAACCCAAGATGTGGGCAATCTTGCACAAACCAACTTGGAAAGAATACACAGTGAAAGTAAAAGACTTATGAAATCTTGGACACATTTGCCTCTTTCTATAACAGGAAGGGTAAACTTAGTCAAAATGTGCATTCTTCCAAAATTCACCTTTGTTTTTAACACTATCCCAATCGCTATGGACACAAGAATGATGGAAAAATGTCAAAGAGAAATTAACTCTCTCATATGGAGTTACAAGACCACAAGAATTGCATGGAAGAAGCTCAGAAGAAGGAGAGAAAAAGGGGGCCTTGCATTGCCAGACCTAATCTTCTATTCATGGGCCTTTCAGATGTCTTATTCTAGAATGCTTCTCAAAATGCCATCTAATCTGCCCAATACATCTATGTACGGGGCCATGTTAAGGGGGACAAATCTAGCAGCAGATGGCTTTATGTTTAAATTTGGAAGCCAGACATTTTTCAAAAACATAAAATTGAAAATACTATACTCATGGGCCAAAACTTGGTTTAATATCAGAAAAAAATTGGGCTTATCGTATTACTCAAACTATTCCCCAATTTGGGACTCTCCCGGTTTACCCCCATGCCTGAAAGATAATCTGTCCAAAATAATAGAACAAGGAGGCATGATTAAATGGGGGCAATTATTCAAAGAAAAAAAACTGATAACCTGGGACGAGCTATATGGTCAAGTAGGCCCTGGGCTTTCCAGATTTAAATATATTCAACTGGATAGCTGGGCAAGATCTGAAACCCGCATAGACAGTAGAAGATTAGTGAAACGGAACAACAAATGGTAGAACGACCAACTGGAGGAAGAGAAGTAGCCATATGGTATTGGCTTTTGTTGGAGGAAAGCGAAGGGGAGTTTAAACTCCCAGATGAGCTATGGCGGGCAGAGACCGGAATTCTATGCGAGGAGAGGTGGATAGATTCCTTTGAGGTATTGCGTAAAATCGTAAAGCCTTCTTGGTTAGTACGAAATCATATTTTCTCGGTACACCGAGCATATTTAACACCAAGAAAACTCTCTAAATATCAACCGGATAAGAAATGTAATAAATGTAGTTTAGCAGATGCATGTGATATAAACATGTTCTTAGAATGCCCAAGCATAGCAAAATTCTGGGAAGACGTGAAAAACCCTTTAAATTCTATACTAAATACATCCCTTTCAATAACTCTACCACTCGTCATTTTCGGGACGGAAGACTACATCAGAGGCAAGGAGAAGTTATTTCTGTTCTACGCAATTTTACTAGCGAGAAGAGAGATCTGCATACAATGGGTAGAGAAGACACCTCCTCTACACTGTTCATGGCTCACATCCTTATATGAGACATCCAAAAGAGACCTTAAAAGATCTGTAAGTAAGAAAAAGTTGGCTTTCTGGGATTTCCTGACCAACTGGAGATGATCCGGGGTTTTTTTTTTTTTTTTTTTTTTTCTTCCCCGGGTCCGATGATTATGCCATCTACACTTCTTTGGACCAAGGGCCAGGACAGTTCCGAGTAAGGTCCGGCAGGTTGAAACAAACCTAGATGGAGTCAAAAGAACGCACCCCTAACTATCAAAGCTGGAATATCTCTCCCACCAGTATAAGACATCACGTCAGCAATGGCGTGCAAGGTGGTTGGCATTATCCGTCTAAAGGGGAAGGCAGATGAGGACAAAAAAAAAAAATAGCACTGAAGGAATGAGTGTCTAAACAAAAGTAAAGTGAGAGAGAAAATAAGAGTATGATCAGTGATAGTACACAAAATAAACAGTCTCTTAATTTAACACAGTAAGAGTACAGGAATATCTTAAGGAGATAGATAAAATAAAGGAAAAACAGTAAGAGAAACAGAGTAAAAAAAGGTGAGTAACAGAAATGAACAGAGTAGAAATGCACAAGGACTGTAAGAGACAGATAAATAGAAATGAAGTAGGGTAAGGGAAGTAAACTATGGGCCTTATTTATGAAGGCCTTGCGCCACCCATGCATCACTTTTAACATGGGAAAAAGTGGCGCATCGGTGGCGCAAGACTTTCATAAATGAGGCCCTTTAGATTTAAGTTTAAGAATTGAGCATAATTAATGAAAGCAGACTAAGGGAATAAAATGAAAGGTACGGTAAGACAAACGAATTAAGATTCTAGAAACAAAGGTAATATAAGGTCAATAAAGGTGAGTCACCGTGAGACAACGGAAGCATCAAACTGAAGATATAGATAGACTGAATAAAATATTGACAGAAAAGATGTTAAAGAAACAGGAGAGAAAACTAAACAACGCAAAATGTGGATGAGTTAAACGGAATAAGCGTGACTGAACAGTACTGACAAAGGAAAGTGATGAAAAGAATAAGGATAAGAGAGAGGCAAAGGAAACTCTCAGATGTTATTAGTTGTGCTTACCTTTTAAATGTATTATCTGTGGAAGACAATCAAAAATCTGTTATAATACATATTTCTAAATCCAATGTAACAAAATAACTTAAACAACATATTACATGGTTTATTTTTGCTGTCCTCAGAATATATTGATTTTCACTATAAACAGTGATTTCAATAGTAATCATCATGCAACAGCAGGAAAAAAAACACAATCGAAATGATTGAGTTTAAAAAACCCATACAAGATCTCTATACATAATATAAATACCTGAAAAAACATGTCTTAAATGTTTTTCTCTAATTCCCAATTTCTTGAGTAAGCACAGTACATCTTCCTCAGTTACAAACGAATTAAACCATAGCACTTATTTTTAAATACGTATCAACAAACTTCCGTCCAAATATGTTCTAAAATCATTTATCTTAAGTACACATTTTTTTCTCTCATACCTTTCCGCGTGGCCAAATTGTATGAGTTAACTTGTTATTTTTTAAATATCTCTCAACAAACTTCCGTTGAAATATGTTCTGAAAACATTGATCTCAAGTACACATTTTGTTGTCTCATATACTTCCGCGTGGCCAAATAGTATGAGTTAAGTAGTTATTTTCTCAAATTACTTAATCTTAGTGTTATCCATTTTTTTCTCAACCTTTCAAATAAAAATTCTAACATGTACTTTACCATCAAACATTAAGTAAACTTGTACCTGATACTATCACTATGCCAAATATAACTTTCATTTCTAGATTTACACACCCTCAGTCACATGATATTTCTAAACAACAGAGTTTCATATGTTTACAGTGTTATTCTTCCTACACCAAGTAATTTTACTGAAATTTGGGTTGGAAAAATAGCAGATAAGAATTAGTTAAGCCAAAAGGCAAACGTTTCTTAAAAGTCAATTGACTATCATTGCAGAGTGTCCAGCCTGTTGGAGACTTCAAATAAGCTGTGTAATGTCCTAATGATGTTGAAGGCCCTTCATGAAAAATAATGGCTACAGTTACAAATGTTCTTCTAGAAATAGATACTTGAGAAGCCACAACATTTTTAATTAAAGTTGACAATTTATTCCCATCAGCTCTGCATCGTTGAAACATTAAAATTACATATTGTCCATTTCTCTGGATAAATAATGTTGATAACATTTCAGAGTTACATTGAGAGCAGACCATGTTCTGATGCGCATCTTTAACTAGTTTATTAAAGGACACTTCTTTACAGTCTGGTAATGTTAAATATATAAATCTTTCAGTGTGCATTTCAGTAGTACTTGAAAATGAACAATTATCACACTTATGTTCCCATTTATAAGAAAGGCCAAAAAGACTACCAATATCTACACCTTCATCTTCCAAAACTGTAAGCATATACTTAATAAATTCCTGACAATCTTGCTGAATATTCTGAGAAAATTGATTTAGTCCTGCACATATGTCTAAAGCATTCCTTAGTTCTGAAACACTTGCTACTTCATTATTACCACTGCTACATTTTTCAAATACAGAATTTAACGAACAACAAAATGTTTGCTCCCAATTTTGTACAATCTGTTGCTGGAATTTTTTTAGAAAAAAAACAATGTTAACTACTACATTTGCATAGCAGTTGACACCAGACCTGTTTTCAAACTTAAATCCAGCAATCTGTTCAATACTTACCTTTTTCTTGCTGGTACCAATGACAGCTACATCTTTTTTTCTTCGTTTCCCCACTACTTCGGTACATTTTTCCTCATTTCTCCTTTTCTGACCAACCATACACTTTTCAATGAAAGGATATTGAGGTAAACTTGGAGCATATTCTCTTCTTAACCTATTATATTCCTTCACACAATTTAAATCTGCACTAATCTTTGTCTCATCAAAATCAATTAGATAAAGTCCACATAAAGTTCTAACTCGAGATAAAGCAACATACGCCATACCCTCTTTGAATACAGTGCTTCCAATATTTACCAAAGCACAATCTACACTTAAACCTTGAGATTTGTGAATAGTCACTGCATATGCCAAACAAATTGGAAATTGCTTCCGACGCACATATAAGTCTTTCACAAGCAAAAAACGAGTTGAACAGCGACTGAATTGTTGAACTTCCTCAATTCCATCAAATTTGATTCTTAAAAATGCAATCTCATCTCTATTTGAGTAATTGACAAAACCAACAACATTACCCATTGCTCCATTTACCAAACCTCTTTCTACATGTAAATTTCTTCGTAAAATAATCCGACAATTTAAACATACATACAGATTTTTTTCTAAGCCAGCAGTTTTAGATGTAGATTTCTGAAGAGAATCCAATTTTAACTTCAACTTTTCAGACAAAACAATAGTACTACCTTCATGCTCCATTCTTTCTTTAGCTTCCAGTTTCTTAATTTCTTGATTTTCTAACTTCAACATTTGTTCATTGAAAACCGAACATTCTTTGAGAGTTGGCATCAAGCATATGACTGACTTATCTGCTACCTCTTTACTATATATTTTGTCCGGTACATTATCTTCATTAGGAAACAGCTTGGAAAGTAATTGTGTTCGTAGAGTTTCTTTCGCATCTTCAGTTAGTTTTCCAATCCTTATATCTTGAAGAATATTTCCATATTTAGTATCCTTTGCCTGTCGCATATTTTGAATCAGTTCAGTATCTTTGAAATGTGACCATATATTAACATTTCCAATACTGCCCAGGCACTTTCTGGTCTCTTCATGCGTAACAGTTTCAAATACAGGTTGTCCTTTCACAGGAGTTAGCTGCTGTAGGTCTCCAAAAACTATGACATGTTTAGCTCCAAATAACACATCATACTCTGTCTTACGTATCTGTTGCATTCTTAAATGCACAAAAGCAAGCATTACATTGGATACCTTGCTTGCCTCATCAATAATGAGAAGTTTCATTTCTTTAAGGACTCTAGAAACTTCAAAACAAGCTTCTCCAGATAGCTTGTGATATTGTAATTTATTTTCATGTTCAACTGGCAGCATCAGTAAATGATGTAAAGTAATACCTTTAATATTATGTGCAGCCAATCCAGTTGGAGCAGTAACAACACAAGACAGTGTTGACTGAGTTCTTTGCTGTAGATATGTAGTAATTCCTTTAATTAGGAAACTTTTACCAGTTCCAGCTTCTCCACTGACATATAGTCGAATAGGTTCAAATGACATACATGAGCATTCTTTTTTCTCATGACGAAAGCCATGCTCAATGTGCTCTGTCACTTCATCATATATCTGTCGTTGATCAAGATTAAATTGCCTCTTCAATTCTTCTAAGTTTATTACTTCCTCTTGACCTTGCTGTATTGCTCTTTCCACCTCATCCATGGCAGTGGCTGCTTCATTTTGGATAATTGGTTGTCCCAGTGGATCTTGACTTAATGAAGCCGAACTTTGACTACCTTGTGAACTGTCTCTAGCAATCTCTGCTGCAATTGTTGCTTCTTGCTCTATTTCATCATTCAACATTTGGAGATAATTACTGAAAACAGGACATTCAATACTACTTTTAGATGCGTTAAATGAATCTTCATAACTATCAAAGTCACCAAGTAGTTCCTCTTCTGTACGCCATGGTTTAAAGAGTTGCAAAAGAGCTAAATAGTAAAATTCTCTTTTGTCAGGTGTTTCGCAACTCAGTTTTGGATCATTAATCAAGTGTCCTTTTCTTTCTTTCACCAGACATCCTTCATGTTCAATTACAGCGTGAACACCTTTAGCAATATTCTCTGTAATATTCCTTTTAAAACTGTAGTTTTGAAGAATTTCATACAGACAAATGTTTTCAAGCAGAGTACTTCTATTTGGATAGTATGTATCCAACATATTTGTTTTCAGAATGTCTGTACTGTTTGGTTCTTTCTGTGCTAAATATTCAATTTTTGTGCAGGTTTCAGAACACGGTTTCGTGTTTCTGCAAGACCCAAACTCACCCACAGGATAGTTCTTGATTTTGCATAAAGACTTGCTGATGATAAGCGATCACAACATTCATATGCTCCAGTTTCTCGATGAGATAACATCTTCTGTACGTATACAATTTCTTGCTGAGGCTCTTTTCATGAGAAATGTCTTCCCACATCTCCTTCAGTTCAGTCTTTTCAGATTTCGTGATGTAAGACGTTACATATCGAGCCCCAGCAATAGAGTTGTCTGCAACATATTGTATGTCCATGTTAGCATTCCACATGGATAAAATGACTGGGTTATAGTCATTTATATATTTGGATTCTTCACCTTTTCTTAAATTGTACGTATTTTTAGGTGACCTTCTTGTGATGTTATGTCGCAAAGATGACATCAAATTGTTGTCTCTTCCTTTTGAAAGTACCGGTCATGCAAATCTAAAACGTCATTTGATGTAGAATTTAGTCTTTGATTTGAATTTTCGCCGACAATATTTTCCACAACGATGACTTTGAAAGCGTAACACTTTTCCTCTTAAGTCCTTATCAGTTGTACTATTAGGTATGTCACAAGTGGAATATTGTTCAATAAAAGACAGTACAGTCTCATCCGAGTCTGTTCCAAATTTAGGAGCACCCTTGATCCATAACAGCATATGAATATGAGGAGCACCTCTTGCTTGATATTCTTTTCTCCAAAAGAAATCCAGTACTTCACCAAGAGGTGGATTTTTCTTGTTTGTAATAAAAGACATCATAGCTTCTAATCTATGATTAAAATATCTGCAAACATTAACCGGATCCAACGAACACAGTTCTCCAGGTGTCTTGTAGTTTATATTTTCCATGTTTGCATTCGCCTCCCGAAGAAATTCAGGTAAATCTTCCCAAGCATACTCTGCACAGCTTAGAGTTAAAAACCATGTAGGTGCTCCTAAGTTTCTAAGCATGCATTTTAAATCTCCATGACGACGGTACCAATACTCATTAGTACCACGCTGACAAGCCATTAAATTAATTAGGTGTGAATTCAAAACAATACCTTTCTGTTGCACTTTATCCATAAATTCCTTTGCTGAAACATTTTGCAGATGCACTCCACTTTTTAAGATGTGGTTTACTGCATAAGAAAGACCAAATAAGTCACTCTCAAACAGAAGATGAAACAAATATGGAATGCGTTGGCGAAACCTCGGATCTTCTGCATATAATCTTGTTGTCCGGTACTCAGATGCAGGAATCTGCATAGGTCGATCATCATATCGTTTACCTTCACCTGTAAGGAATACCTGTGGGAAACAACGACCTTCCAAACTTTCTTCCCATACACTAATAGGATTTCCTTTTGCTTTTTTCATCTGAAATAATTCAATAGCATTCCCTATTGCTTCTTTGGAATGCAGTGGATGAACACTGTAATGCTCATAAATTTCTTCACTTCTGGAAAAGTCAACTTTTTCAATTTGTCCAATAGACAAATCATTATCCTCTTCTTCACTTACTTCTTCTTCTACGTATACATTTTTATAGTATTTATTGTTTTTGACTAAATACAACGTTGCCTTTTTGACTTTTCTAACATCCACTAAATCTTGTCAGATTTTCTTACTCTTTGTAGGTACACCATTAACTAGAATAACTAGAGGTTCCTCTTCTACATTTCCAACACCAATTGTTTCCATATTTTTTTTAAATCAAGTGGCAAATATACAACTCTACCCTTTAATCCTCTTTGTAAATCTGAAGGATTTAATTTGCCAGTCTTAGGCTCCATACGAACAATAGCCTGAAAAGGATGTACACATTGAATCAGAATAGTCTCATAAGTATTTAAATCCATCAGTTCCGATGGAATATTGATCAACTCAAGATTATTATGTACAGCTCTCGCAGGCATTGCATTTTCATTTAATTTATTATAACAATACTTACAAATACGTTGCTCAAAACCCAAATCAAAATAGTTTTCTACCAACAAATACGTTGTAAAATCTTTCCATTGACTATTACCTTCATCTTCACTTTTTAAATATAAATCAACTAACCTAGTTTGACTTTTGTAATGAATGCATCGACAACACGCACAAGGAAAATTTGGTTTCTCACCTGCAATGACCTTAAACTTTGTTATTTCCTGTTCAAAATTTTCAGTATTAAAATTTCCAACATTTTCTAACACATTTCCTTCTATAACTATATCAGTTTCTGCATTGTCTTCATCTGGACCAAAATAACTTACCTCAATGTCTGCACAAATCTTCTTAACATCTAATTCACATCCATGCAAAAGAGCACTATTTAACTGTTTAAGTTTAAGTGCTGGACTTTTTGCATAATACTACTTTCTCACTAATTTTCTCATTTTCGTATGATGTACTGCTAACATCCTGAAGTGATAAAACACACTCTGGCATATTTTTTTTGGAAAGACAAGCCAGAGAATGGCCTTGCAGACCTATTTTTTCTCGCACTCTGCAATGATCTAATTCTTGCAACATTACATTTTTTTTAAGACTTTCCTTAGTGTACTTACGTAAGAAATTGCGAAAGAAATAAATTGAATCCTGTCATACACTGCAAATGCTACTACAATTCCAACTGTTAACAGGAACATTAGGACGTCCCTCTAAAACTTCTCCAGCTATCACCCCTTCTGCATTTCTAACTACAATTTTCTCTTTCTCAATTGCACAACCATCCTTCACCTCATATACTCGACCACTGGTGTCAACTGCATGCAACAAATCGTTACTTTGAAAGTAACTCTCTTCATTAAAAAATTGCTCAGAAGTTGAAGTATGCATCCACTTCCCAGAAAACACTTTACAAAAATTACTTCTATTTATGTGCCTCTTCCATTTACTTTTAGCTTTTAAAACTCTGATTGCCTTATTTAGTGTATTTATTCTATTAATTACTAAAATAAATAATTTTCTTTTTGTCTCAAACACGCGCTGAACAACATCCTCTATATGTTTTTTCTTCTTATTAAAAGCAGATCTTCTTTTACAAACTTTCTCCTTTTTTAAAAAATTTGAAACTACTCTGTTATAAAACATACGCTTCCTGATTTCCGTAAACTGATTCGTACGTGTTTTACCGTATATATTTTCCTCTCTGCTGATTCAAGAAACATTTTTGTAGCATTTGTCCTTCTAGATACTGATAACTGTTTTTCCTTTTGAAGATCATCGTTTACATTTTTCCTTTGACATCATTTTCTTAAAAAATCTTTGCTTTTCTTACCAGGAGCACTCTTCTTTTTATCCGTCCTTTGTTGTTTAGATAATTCTTTTAATTATTTCCTCTTCAAATGGTATGTCCATTTATACAGCTTTCTTTTTTCATTTCTGGTCAGCATACTAATTTATGTTTCTGATGAAAATGGCAATCTGTAATACACAAACATAACAAATATTATAGTTGGCTACTAGCATATAACATACAAATTAAAACCACAGATTCATTTTCTAAGTAGAATAAAGACAAAGAAACAGACTCTGAACAGAGTAGGAAATCCTGTAGTGAACGTTGGTTCTAAATTTATGACAGTCCATAGCTGTGTTAACATTATAGACGTATTTTCTGATTCTAATTTTTTAAGCATGCAAACAGTACACTGTTTGTCAAGAACTGTCGGTGATCCTAGTGCTTTTATTTTTTTTTACTATAATTTCTTATACACTTCATGAGCACATGTATTGTCACTCTCATAAAGCAGATCAACAACGAATAGTACAAGAAAACTGTCTTCAAGAATGCTTTACTATCCAAAATAATGTTATTTATTTAAAAGTTCATAATCTAAAAGAACTTGAAGCATTATTTAATCGGGTAATTCTTCCAATTGATCACCCTCATCCTCCAAACTCTCCTCTTCCCCTTCCACCATCTCTAAATAAGCACTGTCCAATGTTTTATCCATAAAGTCCTCATTTTCAAAGGTATTTTCGTCATCAAAAACTCCATCTAGTATCTCCTCCAGCAGATCATTTACGATTTCAAAATGTATTTGCTTTTTTTCAGAACAATTCTCCATCTCTAATTTTTTTCTTTCTTCTGTATCCTTTTAAAAAAATATAAAGACTAAATTATATCTTTTTCATAAATAGATAACTTAAAAGTATCTTTACTAATTTTTAAACTACATACATTTTTATACTTTCTAACTCATTAACTACATATATTAAGATAGCACCTTCCTCTTGTTTTGAAAACAAATTGACACTATGAGCCTAGACATTAACAATGTTCCTTTTTTTTCATTAAATAATTACTCCTGTAAAAAGACATCTTACTGTAAAATTTGTTTTTAGATTTTCTGGATATTACAACTCTTGATAAACTTTATAATTGATTTTTAGGGATCCATTTTCTGAGTTCACCACTACAAACTGCTATTCAAACTATATACAGTCTGAAGGGGAGTCTCACATTGTACAAACCATAACATTCACTTAACAGATTACTACTTCCCACAGAGACAGTTGCTTTTATGTTTCAACAGCATACTCAGCATGTGAATTTCATAGCATGTACAAACTTTCATACTAACCATGAGGAACCACATCATAATAAAGCTCTGCAAATGTATGTAAAACAGTGCACACAGATAGTACAGTCACAGGTATGCAGAAAAGATGCCCATCACACCAAGAGCCATATCATAATACACCTCTGTAAATGAAGAAAAAAGACTGCCAAAGATAATACAGCATGAGTTTGAGAAATAATGAACACTTAGCAAGAATTATTCCATGGAAACCGCAAAGAATTATAGTCAAATGATAGATGAACCAGAACTGCATCGAAAAGAACACATCCACCAGGCCCATAAAAAGATAATATCAACTGTCAGTGGAAAAATATCTCAAAATACATATCTAGTACAAGCAGATACAGACATGGCAAAAAAAGAAGATACAATCATGCTCCAAACCGAAACTTTGCAAATATTTAAAAAAATCTAGCTTATTATTTTAATGTGCACCCAAAAAAATTGCCTTTCAAAAATACCAACTCACCTGAAAAAAAGAATATGATTCCTGAAAACTCTGTAACGTAGAAGGCAGGTTGTTGCTGTTCAGCACCAAACACTATAAAAAAGAGAAATAATGAAATTTAATTAACATATTACAAACATATTTATTACACAACATAGAGCCATTGTAGCAAACAACAAGCCTAACAGATAAATTACCTAAGATTCTCTACCATTAGATATCCTAATGCCTAACTAAATTCAATAATTGTTTTTTGAACACATCAAATAACTAAATATTAAATAAAATATTAAATATAGAGTAGAAAAGAGACACAGGACAGGAGAGATACAGACTATAGGAGAGAGAGAGACAGTAGCAGGGAGAGGAACATACAGAGACAGACCAGCATTCAAAGCACAAATGGAGAGACAGAAAAATAACAGCAGCACTGAAAAGTCAAGAGGGAAGGTACAATAAAGAAAAAGATGACCATGCAGAGGGAGTCACAGAGTAGAAATAAGAGACAGAGCACAAAGGAGACAAACGGCAGGAGGCACAGGGACAGAGAGGACAGCCGGCAAACACTACAATAGGGTGAGAGAGAGCAGAAAGAACACAGAGATGGACAAACAAAGCAGAAGAGAGAGACAGATGGAGAGAAGAAGAGTGAATAAGAGGGAAAGAGATATACACCACCATAAAGACAATGTAGAAGGAAGACAGAGAACAGGACACAGAGAAAGATACAACATGAGCACGAGAAAGAGAGGGATATCACAAGGGACAGTGAAGGTAAGAGTGCTTTCAGGCCAGAAAAGAAAAGAATGACAGAAATGAATAAATATACTGAAAAGCACAACAAAGACAGAGAGAGCAAGAGAAACAAAAAGAATAGGACACAAAGGGCCTTATTTATGAAAGCCTTGCGCCACAGATGCGTCACTTTTTCCCATGTTAAAAGTGACGCACTGCCGGCGCAAGGCCTTCATAAATAAAGCCCCATGTGAGGGAGAACAACAACTGCATAGAGAGAAAATGTATGAAAGACATGAGCAGAAAAAAACAGAGGATAGGCAACATGGAGAAAAACTGCACAGTAGACAGAGATACAGAGGGCGAGCCAGACACACTAAAATATATGAAGTAAGCAGCACAAAAACAGTATGTTGAGAAAACGAAAACAGCAACACAGATATATGTATACTGACTCCACTAACTTAGTGCAAGAACGTATCTGCTACAGGAATTTATGCATAATCTTAACTCACAACTCTTTGTTTCCCTTTAGCCCCAACCCTTTCCCCTCTGAACTCTCACCCACCATTGCAGCTCTCAGCCACAAACCACACTGTAAATTTTACCCTCCATATTTTTACATGTAGGTATGGTACAACATGTAACATCATACCTACAGCAACTAAGTACTAATACCTTTGACACAGATTCATAGCTGCACAAGTTAATTAAAAAGTCTGCCTACGCCAGGCCTCAAAAGTGCAGCCTGATAGACAGCAAGCCTACCTTTAAGAAACTGCATGTGCTGAGACCCGAACAGACCCGGCCAACTTAAAGCCCAGAAACTATCTTAATATTCTCCTCTCTCTTTAAACCTTTACATTTCATTTTCAAGCCACGTTTGCTTTCCATGACACACGTTTTTTTTCAATGGTCCACATTCAACGCCTAGACACTTTTCCCTTTTTAGTATCCGAAACCACAACTGCAACATGGCTAATGCACAAATTAATTAGTCTACCTTTCGCATTTTTTCAGTGTTCAAATTCTATAAATTTCTTCACTTAAATAGGTACCAGCGGCTCAGTACCTCCTACAGTCATAAAACCAAGTCGCTCCCTTTCACTTACAAATGCCTTGGAAACGGCAAAAAAATGTCGGGCAGGTTTACAAGCCCCTTACGCCACTTTAGCGTCACTTTTAACCTGGGACAAGTGAAGCAAAAGTGCCGCACGGAGCATGTTAATCTGCCCCTATATCTGTATAGGGATGAGTGTACTGAAACATGTAATTAGTCGTTCACATCCAGGCACTTTCAATTACATGACTTATTTAACTAGAAGCGCTGTAATGTTGCATGCCTGCTATAATGCCGACTTTTTCCTTAGTCTTCAACAGTGGTTATTTTTTTTTTCATGTACTGAGAATTATTATGAGTTTTTAAACGGCAAAGCTTACGCGGTGATAGTCACTCTGCATATGCTTCCCTGTAAGAATGTAGTTTATCCACCCCCGCATGGGAACCTTGATGTTTCCATCTTGCCGCGAATTCCAGCCTTGAATTCAAAGTTGAATCACAAGACATGAACAACAGTCTTATTGTCAGAAAACCAGTTACCCTACCATCTGTTCACAAACATATCTCTTTCACTTAGCTAATATTCACAGAGAAGTGCATTCCTTATAAAATAGTGACCTTCCTTTACAATTTTCTGAGGTGACTCCCATAATCTTTAACGCATCCTCCACTTCAAGGCAGGCCTATTTTTTTTATAACTACTAAGCAATGGTTTAGTGACTTCTTTGCCATTATTTGAAGTCATTCTGCTACTCTTCACTCCATAGTCGGCGACCTATTTTTCTGGACTTCCTGTTCTACTACCAGTGGCTGCGACTTTTGTGTCCCTATTTTGTTTATTACAAAATTGATGTCCCTCCTGTCTTCGCAAACCAGCCGGAGCACTTAGAACTGTTTCGCCACAGGATGCTTGAGTACTATGGCATCCTGCCACTCGTGACTTTGAGTGCATCATATCGATTATCATTTCGATTTTCCTATTTCACCTGTGTGCAGCCTGTATTTCATTGCCTGAACTGTGATTTCATGTGGGCCCTGGACTTTTGTCTCTGCAACTTGGTATCTCCTGAAGTGAATTACAATCATCATTATGTCATCTTTAAGTAGAGGTCCTACTCTAAGCCTTATCTAATTTGATAAAACTGGTATTCTTAAAATGTTTTAGGACTGATATTTCAGGTGTGACCGTAGAACTTGGCTTCATACACTTTTTGACAACAAGACCTGTGATGTTCAATACCAGTGCACTATTTCCGTCTTCTTGGGTATGTATATTTATACTTTTTCCTTTCTTTGAACTTGTAAGACAGAATTGAATAATACAGAGACAGAATGCCAGTATTTCAGGTGAACTTAGATTCATTGTTTTTAAAATTTCTTTGTAATATGACGATGTCATTTATTAGTTGTTTCCTAGAATCCAGACATGAACAAGGGATTCTATTGGTGACACAGCTCACATACTATGGACATATGTTGTTCTTTGACTTAATGTGTTATAGGGAATAAGAGGATATATGATGATAATCAAGAACAGTTTCCACTATACCATTAAAAATAAGGACAAATTCATGTATGATTGATTGTTAATATACTTACTAGTCTTATTTCTTGATCTTGTGGTTTCTCCTTAAGGTGTATAATTCATGTGCTTGTTAGACTTCTATGTATATATTTCTCCTTGATATTGTATATGTATTGTGTATATTGTGTAAATATTGATTTTAGTTTTTCTATACTTCCAGCCTTGAAAAAGTCTCCAAAGAGACGATACACCTGTCGGCAGGAGAAGCTGGAAATAATTTTAATGATTATGAAATAAAAGATTTGAAGTCTAACGCTTGACTCTGGATCCGTATTTTGGAAGTCTTTCTCCTATCAATGAACTATATTCTACAGACTTATGATTATTACTTGGATCATTACATATTTTGTGATGGTGCTTGATCAATGCCTGTTTTCTCTTTGGAATTTAACATTAGCAAAAACTCCTTTTGCTAATTTAACACTCCTGGTGGTGAGTGTTTGACAGGACAACAGTGCACCTCACATCAAGAATTGTTTATAAGTGACAATACACGTATACGTGCTTAGAGAATTGTACTACTCATATGTGCGGACGTTTTCTCATCCTTGAGAAACACTACCACCATAATCCCGTCTTGAATTACAATCATCTCATGAATCCGTTAATTAATCATGAACAGCTTTGTTCCGACGGAGGGATTATGGCCTTTGCAGCGATACATGAAGTTCTGGGTCATTGGAATATATTCGCAGTGGCGCAAGATTTCCTGGCACACAGCTACATAGAAAAGACACCGAGTTGCCCTCTGATGGTACTAGAGGCTCCGGTAATTCAAGAGCATGTATGTTCTTTTCCTCTTTTCAATTGGATGGCTGACATGTTTTCGGATGATAACAGTGACTTCCTTTTAGAAGCGGTAGCTGCTTATTCCGCCTACTCAGTTGTTGGATGACTCTTATGCAAGCCAATGACGTCTACATTTTGTTTTCCCTCCCTATGTTTTTCACGTTTTCCTGGACTTTTTTTATATGAACAGACCTATTGGCTTTACTAACAGTGGACATTACAATTTCCTGCTGGTCAGATTTTCGTGTTTTATGTGGACTACATTTTTTTTCCTCGACTACTCGATTTCGAACTTAACTTTTTATTGTACTCTAATTTCAACAATTCAGTTGCATATCTTATCTTATCTTCTTTCAAACGTACTCGGAGCAAAGCAGGGTAATATATGCTACATGTGCCCTGATTAATGTGTAAAGTTAGCATGAGTTATTTATAAGTTTAAATGCCATTTCCCCTTTCAGCTTCTTATTTGCGCCTCACACACCTCTGCTGCTTTAGTTTTCCATGTACTGAAATATTTTTAATTCATACGAGAAAAATATGTTCTTACACTAATATTTGCATTACTTTTCGAGCTGTATTTCAGATGGAGTACTGAAACCTTTAAAAGATATGTCAATACAGTAGTTCTTCTCAACACTGATTTTCGAACGTTCCAACAGATTACATTCATGCACCTCCAGCCAACTTGTCGCTTTTGGCACGTTTTTTTTTCCTTACACAATAGCATAACACAAACTTGATAGTGCTTTGCATGCAGAGAGCTGATTGTTAACGAGCTGATGTCTAACCACTAGTATTTATAAGTATCGTTGCTAAACTTAAAGGCAAGACACCTTCTTAGATTTAATAAAATGTAATGTACTTTCTCATAACGATGTAGAATAAATTTTGCTAAACCGTATTCATTTTACATCAACTATACCGTTTGTATTCTATGGACTAGTGACTATGCCAATTACTTTGTTTCTTACAATATCTGTACTCGTATTAGAAACTTGCCTTGAAATCAGTGCATTACTGAATAAACATTTCAAATATACATGTTCTCTCTTTTAATCCATATTCTGAACTGAAATAATTGTATACTGAAAGAGTATTGATGTGTTCCACATAACCTCAGCTGTACTAAGTTCCAGTGGCGGCTGGTGACATTTGAAAGTGGTGAGGCGTTAATACTGCACTGTGGCGAGCACAGCGCAGCGAGTGAGACCGAACCACCTATGGGGGGTCGGGGCTTCTCCCACGAGAACATTTTGAAAAAAGTGGGCAAATGGTGCATTCTCAAGCACATTTGAGAAAGAGGTGGCTTGGCGAATACATCTCTGGGAGTACCAGACAAGTCTCTTGCACAGATACATCTCTCTCCCTGCATTCATATAGGCACAGTCACCCTGCACTCATAGACCCATTACTCACCCTTCCCTGACACATCACTAAGCCAGAATTCACCCATCCACATCACTCACCCTGGCCTCACACAGGCACCCTGCTCACCCTGCACTCACACGGACATCACTCACCCTGGACCCACACAGGCAAACTGCTCACCCTGCACTCACACAGACATCACTCACCCTGGACTCACACAGGCACCCTGCTCACCCTGCACTCACATGGACATCACTAACCCTGGACTCACACAGGCAAACTGCTCACCCTGCACTCTCACAGACATCACTCACCCTGGACTCACACAGACATCACATACCCTGGGCTCACACAGGCACACTGTTCACCCTGCACTCACACAGACATCACTCAACCTGCACTCACACAGACATCACTCACCCTGGACTCGCACAGGCACACTGCTCAACCTGCACTCTCACAGACAACACTCAGCCTGGACTCACACAGGCACACTGCTCAACCTGCACTCTCACAGACAACACTCACCCTGGACTCACACAGGCACACTGCTCAACCTGCACTCTCACATACATCACTCACCCTGGACTCGCACAGGCACACTCCTCAACCTGCACTCACACAGACATCACTCACCCTGGACTCACACAGGCACACTGCTCAACCTGCACTCACACAGACATCACTCACCCTGGACTCACACAGGCACACTGCTCAACCTGCACTCTCACATACATCACTCACCCTGGACTCGCACAGGCACACTCCTCAACCTGCACTCACACAGACATCACTCACCCTGGACTCACACAGGCACACTGCTCAACCTGCACTCTCACAGACAACACTCAGCCTGGACTCACACAGGCACACTGCTCAACCTGCACTCTCACAGACATCACTCACCCTGGACTCACACAGGCACACTGCTCAACCTGCACTCTCACATACATCACTCACCCTGGACTCGCACAGGCACACTCCTCAACCTGCACTCACACAGACATCACTCACCCTGGACTCACACAGGCACACTGCTCAACCTGCACTCACACAGACATCACTCACCCTGGACTCACACAGGCACACTGCTCAACCTGCACTCTCACAGACAACACTCACCCTGGACTCACACAGGTACACTGCTCAAACTGCACTCACACAGACATCACTCACCCTGGACTCACACAGGCACACTGCTCAACCTGCACTCACACAGACATCACTCACCCTGGACTCACACAGGCACACTGCTCAACCTGCACTCTCACAGACAACACTCACCCTGGACTCACACAGGCACACTGCTCAACCTGCACTCTCACAGACAACACTCACCCTGGACTCACACAGGCACACTGCTCAACCTGCACTCTCACAGACAACACTCACCCTGGACTCACACAGGCACACTGCTCAACCTGCACTCTCACAGACAACACTCACCCTGGACTCACACAGGCACACTGCTCAACCTGCACTCTCACAGACAACACTCACCCTGGACTCACACAGGCACACTGCTCAACCTGCACTCTCACAGACAACACTCACCCTGGACTCACACAGGCACACTGCTCAAACTGCACTCACACAGACATCACTCACCCAGGCTAATTCTAAAATGTGGGAACTCATTTTAGAGATGTTTATAAATAGTCACAAATTTGCATTTCCGTTTTCCCTTATGGACTTTGTACAATTTCTGTGGAAAAATATGCCCTGTGGCGAAGACTCAAAGCACTGGAATGTCAAATTTGCTGCCTTGTACAGTCAAGCCACCTGCTAGTCAAGTGGTGTTTCTTTAAACTCATGTGTAAGTAAGGATACATTAGAATTGCTTGAGATTAGGCTGCATTTCAATAAACTGATGCGATAATGCGGTGTCCCATAAAGCAAGTAAAAGATTCGTAATTGAGTGCTATGCTGCGACTTGAATGGATGGTGACACTTCACAAAATTATAAAAAACAAAAGCTTAATCTATAAAACCTCGACACAGGCACAGCAGTACTATAATTATTAAAACATATAATATTCATGTCGTACTTCCCTCTAGGGTTAAGGGCTGCTGTTGTAAATATCCCACTAAAGAGAATCGGGGGGAGGAGACAAAAACAAATGAAAGAGTCATTTCCCGACATTTCATATAGGATCCTACTACCTCTTCTCTCTCTGTATAAATAATTATTGCGTGCTCACTCACCTTGAACACGTCCTTTCCCCACTCCAGTCACAACATTTATTGACAGTCGGGAGCCGGAGGTCACAGTTTTGTCTGGAGCACCGGTGATTATGTGCTGCTGCTACCACCTGTGAGTGCTGGGGAAAGCTGGGAGCGTCTCCGAGAAAGCGAAGGAGGGTGGGTGGAATAGTCAGGAGCCTAGAGGCCCAGGATGGTGAGGACTGAAGAATGGCTACAGGCACGCAGACTGGAATACCAGAGGCCTGCCATGTGAGAGAGTGCGCGCAGGCCACCAAACACATTGCAGCATGTCTCCGTCTAATGAGGGGGATTTCTCCCTTCTCCCTCCACCCGCTCCACTTGCATGCCTTCGACACTGCGGCAAATCACGTCTTCGGTGCTGAGCGGACTACACCACAATACTTCAAGGCACCCAGAGAGATGACTGAGGCACCTACAGAGCTCTGGGACAAGTAATGGGCAGAACCCAATGAACACTGCGAAGTGACCTGGGTGACACAGGAGTTTGAGCTCAGTTACACTGCACCACTTCAGGCAACAAGACAATCTGCAAGACAGAAGACCACGTCATCGGGGTGAAGACAATCTGCGTGTGGCCCTGCACAGGAGGATAAGTGTGAAGGTAGTCCGATTTAACTGGGGGAACACCGACAGCTCGCATGGGGTATTGGAGCGCCTGCAGGCAGGCGTTGATGAAATAACCCAGCAAAAAAAACACCCCAGAAGACCCACCTGAACATTACTTTTACCCACTGCACACCATGATGGGAGGAAAAGGTGTACGTTACGAGAGATGTTCCTACGTAAAAGTCAGGGTGAGGGAGGGATGTAATTAGTAAATGCTCACAGAGTGACTCACAGTATCCGGCTACCGGCGTTGATGTCCCCAGTTTCTTCAGCCCGTCCAAAGGCAGCAGGTCGGCTGGGTCATTGTAATTGTGCATGAACTGCACCAACTTCTTTATCCTCCTCCTCTGTTGCTACTTGCTCCCTGATCTCGGCCTCCTTCCTCCCCGAGTCCGACAGCATGCCCGGCTGCCCGAGTAGAACATCTGGGTGGCAGACCCCAGGGGGGCATACACTTACAGCGCGCCGCTCTCTCATCCATTGTCTAAGCTTTCCTTAACAGCTCATGCGACCCGCCCGCATTATAAAGTAGGAGACTAGGTCGGAATCGGATCTCACCCAGCTGGCAGCTCTACCGGTACATACTACTCAGAGAGTTTATGCGGGGCCGCGGGGAGTACAGTTTGGCTTTGTTTTTTTTTTTTTGTTAACTTCAGTGCCACATCGTGACTTGCCGTGCCCTGTCGCTCATCCTGGTGGTGGCATCCTCAGACTGTTCTGGTGGTCTTGCAGGGCAGCTTTCATGAGCTGCTCACTGATTGACACTCGCAGGCGCAGCAATCTTCCGAGCATCGCTGACGCTGTGGGACACCCAGCGCTGGAGATGCAGCCGCAGCGCTCCTCGTGCCTGTGGTGGGCCTAGTTTAAATTCTAGGGCTCGCGCGTGGCAGTAACTCAGCCAATCCTGGCGCAGCATAACATCGCCACTGCGCCAGGATTGGTTTACGAGCAGGGCTTATACTGCCCATAATGAGACCCGGCTCCCCCGGGTCTCTGCCTGTGTTCCTGCTACAGGAGGAGGAGGAGGGAAGGGGCTACTGCGTGTGTGCGCATGCGTGGGCAAGTCAAAAAAAATGACTTGTCCTAAATGCGCACACACTGCTGCCCTCCCTGACACGCTGCTATCTGCCAGCCTGCCACTCACTGCCACAGGCCCGCCCCCACCCTTCCGCCATCGCGATGAGGTCACTACAGTTAATGACTCACACTCCGGAAATAATTCATTATGACTGTCGGCGCTGGCCGCGCTGCGCTCGTAATTCTAATTTTTGGAATGCCCTGTGCAGTGTCAGTGACGTGACGGTCGTCCAGGGGCCATGGCTAGTGGGGCAATGCCCCAACGCCCCCAATGGACGAACCGCCACTGCTAAGTTCATGTTTTCTTTTGTCGAACACCTACTAGAACCCGCAGGCCTATGACGGCCCGTCAAGCCTTTCTTAGCGGGTCACGGACCATGCAAACAGTCGTACCTCTGGTAAGAAAATAATTTATTACTGTTACCAAGCACCGCCGCAGTTCCGATGCACTCACAGTGTTAATCACTGCTCCCCCGCTTCTATAGACCAGCCGCTATGTCGTATTTCACTATTTATCACACTTTCATCTCCACTATAACAAACACTTCTCCGCAAGCAACCAGAGAAAAGAGTGCAGATGCAGAGGCACTAAGAAGTCAAATACGACATACCCTATACTCTGTGGAGCCAACCGAGCGGTAATTGTGAAAGTAGACATTCACTAGCGCTTCAAAAAAGCATCTCAGTTATATAAATAGTTTTTTGGAAAACAACCAAGTACTTTGATGCGACTATCTGTGTGTGCCTGCAGAGCAAACTTCCTCATCCTGGACTGAAGGCAGACACAGACAGACACACACTCACTAAGATAACACAGGGCAACGGAGACGGAAAACAGGAGGGAGATAAAGATGGAGTCAAACGGCAGGAGGGAGAGAGATATTTGTATACTCGGTCTGCTACCTCAATGTATGAAGCCATGTCCTGCACAAACCTGTATACAACCTCATAATCACAAGTTTTTATTTTACTCGGCCACCTCCCCCTCTCATCCCACCCCCACCAGTGCAGCCCGCGGCCACAAACCACACTGTAATTTTGTCGTCTGACAGAAAGTTTAGGAATACCTTAAGCATTAGCACTTTTTGACGACGGTATCACATGTAATGTACCATTGCTCTCTCTATCTGCATTATCTATGTCTCTGCTAATACCAATTTTTCATCTCAAAACCAACTTCTCTGATTATATGTAAATGCTTCAAAATCACACAAATAATTACTGTCTATATTAAACATATTTTATATTCCATTTTTTGCTGTTCACCAAAATTATATACAAAACTATAATTTACACTTGAAAGAATGTGAAGAAAAGGCACGCAACCCACATTAAATTCACAGGACTTCAGGCCCCCACCCCCTCCCGTCTGGTGTGGCAGCCCAAGGTAACATATATATTCCAGATACACACAGAGCCGCACCTGAACGTTTCACATCTCTGTAAACATCCATTTGAATGTTAATTAGGCCTTGCAGTTGTTTTACCCCTTCTAAAAGCCCCTGCAGCTTTACTCTGCCTACTAATTAAACATTCATGTACGCCTAACAATTTTTTTTTAATTTGCCCCCCCCCCCCCCAATTTTGTTCCAGTTTCGGCTCTGACTGACAGTGAATTAAAAAAACTAACATTAAAAGATTACATAAGAACATGACTGAAGACCATTCAGCTTATTGAAATTTATTATTCAAAATGTTAAACTAATAAGTTCTTGCCTTTCCTGTCACCTAGAACAGAACAACTTTCTAGACGATCACCAGTTCGGATTCCGTCCTGCCCACGGCACCGAAACAGCGGTCTTGACAGCCATGGAAGACCTTCGCATGCGTGCAGACAGGGGCCAGCCAGTAGCACTGATACTGCTGGACCTGTCTGCTGCATTCGATACGGTCAACCACAGTACGCTGCTGCAGAGACTAGGTGAGGCAGGTGTGGATGGCACTGCGCTGCTATGGTTTCACTCTTACCTATGGGACAGGAGACAGGCTGTCTCCCTCCCCATTCCAATCCACCTTCGCACCGGTGCCTCAGGGAGTTCCCCAGGGCTCCTCCATCAGCCCCATTCTTTTTAACGTGTACCTCTTCCCGCTGATCACGTTAATTAAGTCTTTTGGGATAAAAACGATCAACTACGCTGATGACACGCAGCTCATTCTCTCTTGGGAAGGTGTAGACTCCATTCCTTTAACCACCTTCCACGACTGTTTAAGAGAGACGGCTGGGTGGCTCCACAGAAACTCCCTCCAATTCAACTCCTCCAAAACAGAGGTTCTGTTCTGTGCTGGCACCAATATACCCCGCCAGTTTCCAAGCGATTTCTGGCCTCCAGAGACTAGAGATAAACCTCTGCCAGTCTCCTTGGTCCGCAACCTGGGGGCCATGCTCAATAACAAGCTGAGTTTGGAAACCCAGGTAGCAAAAACAGTGGGGATCTGCACAGCCCTGCTACGCTCCCTGCGTAAAATCATGCCACTCCTCCCGGCACAAGCCCGGGCGTCGATAGTCAGGTGTACAATACTCAGTCGCCTCGACTACTGTAATGCCCTGCTCCTTGAATCTCCAGTCACGCTGATGGACCGACTTCAAAGAATTCAATCTGCCGCCGCCAAGCTGGCCCTTGGCTGGACGAGAAGGTCTTCGGCCACAGCAGCCCTGGCCGAGCTACATTGGCTTCCCTTAAAGCAGCGTGTGGCATTCAAGTCCCTCTGCATTGTCTTTAAGGCTCTGCATGGACTTGGGCCCAGACCCCTGCAAGCTTTGTTTCTGTGGTACACTCCCACCAGAGACCTACGATCTTCATCAGCCCGTCTGGTAAAGGTGCCCAGATTCAACAAAACCAGAACCGGGGGCAGATCCTTCAGGGTCGCAGCGGCCAAATTATGGAACAGCTTGCCCATTGACATACGCCAGATCTCACAACTTCTTCCATTCAGGAAACGTATCAAGACCTGGCTATTCCCCTAAAATTCCGCTCGCCTGCTAACTACCCCGGTCTTTTCCTTCAGCAGAGCATTCTCCAGCGCCAGGAAGCCTGCAAGGTATCAGTTGCGCTCTACAAATACTTAAAATAAAATAAATAAATAAATAATAAAATAATTGCAAACAAATAATGTTGTTAAAGAGTGATGAAACGAAATGGAAAAATAGTTTTAAAAATACAAGACATTGTCACAGTCAAAAATGAGGTTACTCAGAGACTGTAAGGAAAATGAACCAATTATAGTGACTAAACCACATTTTACGGTACATGACAAAACAAACAGTTACAGACTTACCTTTACCAATGCTTTGTACGATGTAGAACAGTGACAGTCACAAAACAGATATTCGTTTGCGGAACTCTGAATAATGCTTTTATCACTGCAACCAAAATTCAATGGCACAGATATCCTGTCAATATAGACTTATATATGTCTCTTCAACCAATCATATTTGTTCCCGCAAAATTTTAAAATCAAATTAACATTTCAGTTGGTTGTCCCTTACAATATTTTCAATGTCACATAAAAGTCACCCATCACCCACTTACTTCTCTGGCTGTTTCCATGGTAACACCTCATTCTGCACCTGGCTGAAGGCACAGGTCAAAAGTTCATATCTCAACGTTCTACATCAAACCAAGAATGCTGATTTCCCTCTAAAAACACCTGCCTATCCACTGCTCTGTTACATGTCATTTTTAGACACCCAATAGTACTTTTCGTTTTACATAAACATTAACATGCAACATAGTCTTCAATCTTGAGGTATTACAATCAACTAATCATTTTTAGTTTTTCAACCACACCGAGCCTCATCCTTTTTTTTATCCTAACTTTCAGCTTATAACTGCCATTCCACTTCGAGAACCCATCGGAGTACTAGTGCATCTGCCTTGAAAATGAAGGTTTGGCTTTTAGGACACAGCTATATTCACTGGAGTGAAAAATATGCAGCAAACAGACGAATTTCCAACCTTGATTTACCAAATGTGCATATAACATGGATTGGCCAGAGAGGATTGAGATGTCACCAATTGATACCATTGGTGAAAACATTTATGCATTTCCCAGAACCTGACCTTATAATTGTGCACTGTGGTGGGAACGATCTAGGCACATTGACTGTGATAGGTCTGGAAATGCTTCTAAAAGACACCTTTCGGCAGTTGATGACACTTTTTCCTCGAACTGCCTTGGTATATTCCAATATATGCCAAAGACAGAAATGAAATTGGTCCAATCAACATTGTCCACAAATTGAGAAAGCAAGGAAACATGTAAATAAATCTGTTTTTGCTTTCCTCAGAGATTATAGCATGGGTTCTATTTACCACAACAACTTGCGTTACAACATGCAAGGCATCTATAGGAGAGATGGTGTTCATTTCACGGATGAGGGAAACAGAATCTTCCTCTGTAACATGAGACTCTGCATCGGTACTTACTTATAAATGCAGAAAAAACTCAATTAACACAAGGGTTCTTTTCAGAGCCACCTTATATCTAAACACTCAAACTTCTGATTTATCTCCATTTTCACACTCTTGTAAATAGGTGTGCGTGACCGAGTGCGCGCACCCCGCAACTTTTATTTAAAAGAAATATATATATTTTCGCGATCAAGGGCCTTACTGCACCCCCTGAGAAAACCTACGTGGCCAGACAGTCTCTACTTTGTCCCCTTTCCATGTTCCAACGCTTTGAAATGTACAATATATTCACTCGCACTAACAAAATGGCGGTCAACACTTCCTGATTTCCTTCGAATCGAACGTTCACAGACGTCACACACCAAAACAAAAATTCCGCTCGCGCGCAGCCGCATTAGTGCGCGCACCCGAATGCGCTTATAGATATATAATTGACTTCAACTTTAATTTTCTCAGCAACAACTGAACGGATTTACACCATTCAAACAAAAGCGTAATCTGCGACCCGGACTCTACCTTTATGCCAAATTTCTTATAAACCCATTCAGCTGTTCGAGCTGTAGCCGTGTCTAAACGTCTTATGGAAAATAACATGGAGAAAACATGTTTTAGGACCCCCCTTTTATCTCAGCCCCCACTTGACGAATCCCCCCAAAACTTTCAGGGAAGGAGCACAGTGGACCGAGCCATCTTCTTTGAGAAATTCGCAAAGATTCGTCCACCGGGGCCAAAGTTAATCCAAATAGAATGTTGAGGATTTCCTATGGAAACTAGGTCCTAACTATAACTACCTACTGGCGACCGCCAGTAGGTAATATATATTACATACTGGCAGTCACCAGTAGGTGGTTATAGTTAGGATTATTTTCAATGCAAAATCTCAACATTCTATTTTGAATATCTTTGGCGCCGGTTGAGGAATCTGCCTGAAAATTTCCTCAAATTTGCCTCGCGGCGCCCCAGTCCTTCCCTTAAAGTTTGGGGTGGATTTATCAAGCAAGGGCCGAGATAAAAGGGGGGTCCCAAAAGGTGTTTTCCCAATGTTAATTTCCATAGGGCGGTTGACCTCACTTTTAGCCCGAACGGCTAATGGATTTCCACCAAACTTGGCAAAATTGTAGGGACTGGTACCCCGATGTGCCTTTGCTATGTCTCAAGATATATGCTCCAGTGGATTTTACGAAAAATAATGTTGAAACAATATATATTGGGCTACATTGGGCTATATATATGTTAGAACCTAAATGTAGCCCAATGTAGCCCAAAGATGGCCACCAGAGAAAAAAAAAAAATGTAGCCCAAAAATCAGCCAGATGTAGCCCAACTATAGCCCAATGACAGAATGTCCCAGAGTGTTCTAAAGAACAACTAGAGCGCTAACAGATACTGCTCTCTTTCCATCCACATTCAATGGCAGTAGCAGGGACTTGTTTCAGCCACATCAAATCCCTGAACAAAAAATTAATCCATTTAATCGCACTCACCACAAAGAAATCAGTGGCAGTTGCCCTAATTCTCTCACGTCTGGACTATTCCAACAGCCTCCTGGCAGGAGCAAAAAAACTTTTTTTTTATAAAAAGGGGTCAAGCCCGGGGGGGATGGGGTCTCAACAGCTCCTCTTCTAAAACCAAATATTTAAAAAATCCGGCATCCCACTGGTAGGCCATGCCCCCTTTCTCCACCACTAAGCAAACGGGTCCCCTTGTGCAATGTATGTTTGGGAATTAATTCCCCTTGAATTCTGGGGGTCCCTGGGGGCCAACTTGCCCACCAGGTACCTCCAGTAAGTGAGGACCACAGGATACAAGTAGACTTCATCCTCCGAGCAGCAATGCGCCAGAAGCTGTGTTTGCTGAGTGGTGTAAAAAGGGGCGTGGCCTGGGACCACCTCTCTGCAATTCAGCTGTGTGGCACTTACTGGAGGTACCTGGTGGGCTAGTTGGACTTGATCCCTCAACTTTGAACACACCAGGGGGAGTGTTTGAAGAGTGGTGAATAAAGGGAGTGTGGCCTTTGTCCACCTCTCAACAATCCCTCTGAGTGGGGCTTACTGTAGGTAAAGAAAGGCTAGTTGGTCCCTAAAGGACCCCCAGCAGCGAATGTGACGTCAATCCCCATCCATGAGCATGCCAGGGAGTGTTTTTGTAGAGTGGTGGGAAGAGGGGGCGCGGCCTTCTCTATGAACTTAGCAATGCTGCTGTGTGGGATTTACTGGAAGTAATAGGAGGAGTAGATAGCCCCAAGGATATCCTTGGGGGCCAACTACCCCTCTTGTTAGCTCCAGCTAAGATGTTTTCCGACCCTTTCACCACCATTCTGCAAAGGTGCCTCCTGGCAGACTACGAGATGGGGTATGAAGTCAAATTTACTTCTGAGGGACTTTGGGGCCAAGAAGCCCTACTGGTACCTCCTGTAAGCCCTACGCACCGGAATTTTTGAGCGCTGGTCGGAGGCCCAGCACCCTTTCTCCACCACTCCGCAAATATGACAACTAGTTAAAGAAGTGTTTGCCATATAATAGGTTTGCATTTGCAAGAATTAGAGCTATCGGTGTTGTAAATGAAAACGTTTTTTTACTAATTTTTTGGGTGTAGAATGGATGTACATTGTGTGTAGTGGAATTATGTAATATGTTGTGCAGTGAAATTATGTGGATAGATAGTATGTGGTATTTAGTGTATAAGAATTATGTAGAGTGGGATTCTGTGTTATGGAGAGTAATTATGTGGTATGGTAGTCTGTGTTGCGGAGTGGTAACTTCAGGTTTAGTCATCCACGTTTCCCTTGAATCCCAGCTATGAACTTGGTGAGATAAAAAAAGATGGAATCATTGAGATTAACCATTTTCACGAATACATCGGGTTAATAATAGTTGGTTTCACATTTTTATAATTGAAAGTGCTGTGTAGTTGCATAGTGGAGGTTTGAAAACCATTTAGTAATGGCCGCCTCATAAACCATAGCGACGTCCTGATTCTGGGCATGCGCGGAGTCCGCGACTTGGATGTAGTCTCTTCCGTTACCATTACGAGCTGGCTTTCGAAACGAGACGGAGTGAATTGGAATCCCGCTCGATGCGAAGTGTGGAAGTAAGTACTAATAGCGGGTTACTGGGATACTGCTAGTCTATCCAGGCATTGACAGGGACTTATGGAAGTTAATTTCCGTTTCTGCACTCTAGATTGGAACCACACCAATCGAACATGGTATAAATACGAACATTCATTGAGCCAGTCTGAACTGTTTCTATCTCTTGGAGGAGGTAAGCAGAATGAATGTTTTATATGGAGAGGAGTTAACATTTGACTATGGTTGTAGTAATATGTAGGCATATGCTCATAGTGTGTATATATAAGTGTGAATACTTGTTTGCACAGGAACACTTGACAGTGGATGGTCTATGGCTAAGACTTCTCTATCAGTCTATGAGGATTGAGGTTTTCTCTACGTGGAACATAGTGAGTAATGTATTTTATGTGGAGTCACACTGGGTGTGGTGACGGTTAGTGTTAGCAGACAATCAATTATATTGGACATTAGGAACGGGGTCTAATATACTGTACATATTGTATATTTTTGTAGATATTTTGAGCAACATACAGTCCTGAGGATGGTCTTGGTGGAAATCGCTGTGTAAAGACCGAAACGTCGACGCCTGTATACTGTTTGGTTACAAATAAGAACCATAACATTTATGTTTATAGACTGTTGCATAAGCTGACTGAGGCTTCAGGAGCACGATATGTATATATGTATATAATGCATACAGTACCAACAGTATAACACACTATCGGAAAGATATTGATTGTAATAGTGTGGTTTGTGTTGCCTTTCTCAATTTGTTGCAAATTATTTACTGTTTCGTATATAACATATGATATAAATGAAAAATGATGGACACCATGGTTCCGATGTTTATTTGAATGAATGCACATATTGATGGCATATGAGAAATATTGATTAACAGTTGAAGTAATTCCTCAAGGTACCTTTTCTATATTGCATTGGAATCATTGAGAAGCACTAATGGACCTAGTCAGTATGAGCAGGGCCACTGGAATGATGCACCGACTTCGCATAATTATAAATGTTCTGCATTAGCCACACAATTTATCATCTCCACCCTAATCTGCAGATTTGAAGAAAAAATCCTTGTTTCTAGCTGAATCTGATCAAACGTTACCAAAAATACAGAGACAATTGTTACAGCGTGGTGGAAGGCCCTTTGCAAACTTTGAATGGTAACCTGGTACTTATTGCTAAATATGGGTGTTAAATTGGTACGAATGGTGTGCAAGCCTTGAGACCCTCATGGGTGAGTAGCGTGCTTTATAAATTCCTGATTAATTTGATTGAAGCTACTCTTGCTTCCCTCAGCGCCTCTCCTGCCTCTTTCTGCATTTCTGTTGCTTCTTACTGCGCGTTTCTTTCTTTTTCTTCACTTCTCTTGACCTAATTCTGCAAATCTGTTACCTCTTTCTGCACCTCATTTGCCTCTTTCTGAACCTCTGTTGTCTCTTTCTGCACTCGTCTTCCCTCTTTCTGTACCTTTCTGGCCTTATTTTGCATCTCACTTGCCTCTTTCTGCACTTTTATTGCTACTCTCTACATCTCTGTTCCTTCTTTCAGCAATTTTCTTGCCTCTTTGTGCACTTCTCTTGCCCATTTTAGCACCTCTGTTGGCTCTTCCCGTACCTCACTTGCTCCTTTCTACAAGTTGTTTGCTCCTTTATGCACCCCTGTTGCTTCATCCTGCACTTTCCATGCTTCTTTCTGCACCTGTCCTGCTTCTTTCAGCCCACCTGTTTTCTCTTTATGTACCTCTTTTGGCTCTTTTTGCACTTTTCTTGCCTTTATCTGCAGTTCTCTTGCCTCTTTCTGCACCTCTGTTGCTTCTATCAACAAATCTCCTGCCTCTTTCTGCACCCTTTTTGCTTCATTCTGCACTTTCCATGCTTCTTTCTGCACCTGTCTTGCTTCTTTGTGCCCCCTTGATGTCTCTTTATGTACATCACTTGCCTCTTTCAGGTAATACCCTCATTGATTGCCAAAACTTTGTAGGTTGGATTACAGAGATCGGTAGCAAACTTAGTCATCTATAAAATGCAAAACCCCCCTCAGCAAAGCACAAAAAGTCTGCTCCTTGGTTTTCAGATATCTTAAAAGATCAACTGACTGCAGTTAAAAAACTTGAACGTAAATGGAGACGAAATTATGGTATTGATTCCAAAACCATCTATAAAAAAGCTAGGAAAGCTTACCACACCTCCATTAAAGCTGCAAAAACTAACTATTTTACTTCCCAAATTGAAGCTGCTAAAAACAAGCAAAAAGAAATTTTTAACATCGTTAACACCTTTATCAAACCTAAAATATCAACCCATGACATTCCTCCGTCCCAAACCCTATGCGATAATATAGCCAACTATTTCACACAAAAAATCGATACTCTCATTCAGGATTTTCCTCACCCTCAAATAGTAGATTCTGATATTGAGGCGGCATCAAACTCCCAACTTCCCAGATGGGAAAAATGTAATCATATTAGCCTTGAAGATTCGCTACAGGGAATCTCTGCTCTAAAATCAGGTTCTCCTTCCGACCCCTGTCCCCCTACTTTTCTTAAATCTATATTTCAGGAGGTAAATCCCTACATTAATGCTATAACAAACTCCTCCTTACAATCAGGAGTGATACCGGACCAGTGGAAGGTAGCGACAGTAAAGCCCTTACAGAAAAAATCATTACAGGACCCCACCATCTTATCTAATCTTCGCCCTATTTCTTTACTTCCCGCCATCTGCAAAATCCCGGAAACTTTTGCCAACAAACAACTGATGGCATTCCTGGAAAACAATGACATTCTCCATCCTTGTCAAGCAGGTTTCAGGACACATCATTCCACAGAATCAGCGCTCTTATCATCTACTGAAACTATACGTGCTGCCTTGGATCAGGGCAAACTGGCTGTCCTGATCCTTTTAGATCTCTCTGCGGCTTTCGACACGGTATCCCATGCTATCCTTTTACATCTCCTTACAAATGCTGGCATAGCAGGAACCGTGTTTGAGTGGTTTAAAAACTATCTTGCCAATAGGCGTCAGATTGTCAGGCTAGGCGATTACTCCTCAGAAGAAAAACTGATAAAAACAGGAGTTCCTCAGGGCTCGAGCTTGAGCCCTACTTTATTTAACCTGTATATGGTTCCCTTGCTTAAACTAATAACATCTTTTAACATTAGTACTGTCGCTTATGCCGACGACACTCAGCTTGTTCTGACTCTCGACAAAAATCATACCAAGGCAGAGCAAGTCCTTAAAGATTGCCTGTCAGCAACCTTCAAATGGATGTCTCTTAATCATCTTAAATGTAACTCTTCCAAAACTGAGATCATCCCTTTCGGCCCAAATAACCTCTTCACGCCCCAAGACTGGTGGCCCGAAAAAGCAGAACCCCCTCCCAACACTATCATTGCTGCCCGAAATCTTGGAATAAAATTTAACAGCGCCCTTACTTTCAATCAGCAGGCCAAGGAAGTAGCAGGTACATGTTTTGGTATCATCAGAATCCTTAGAAAGTTTTTTGATCTCCTCCCCTTGAGTGCCAGACAAATGGTAGCTGTGGCTCTTATTAATTCCAGGTTGGACTATTGCAACAGCCTCTATGCAGGACTCAATAAATCTGCCCTGCACAAGCTTCAAATGGTTCAACACGCAGCTGCCAGACTGGTCCTCAGACTGCCTAGGAAATCCTCAGCCTCTGCAGCTTTGAACACACTACATTGGCTCCCTATTCACAAGCGCATACTGTTTAAAGTGCTCATTATCACTCATAGAGCATTCTACCATCAGGGCCCACTCGACTAGCGTAAATACTTTAGACATTATCAACCACTCCGTGCCCTTAGGTCCTCCCAGGTCAACCTGTTGCACATTCCCAGGTTTAGAATGGTAACAAGAGGAGGTAAATCCATAGCGGACATTGGAGCAAAAGCCTGGAATAAGGCTCCTCCTTGTCTACGTCAAGCCACTACTGAACCCATGTTTAGAAAGCTGTTAAAAACCTGGATTTACTCACTGACAAATCCTGAATGTATGAGGCTCTTAGGATATGCTATGTAGCCTGGTGCATCTGTCATCCACCTCTATTACATCTCTGCTGTCCTTTCAGGAATCTAAGCGCCAAGATACTCCCTGGAGTGGTAGCGCAGTATAGAAATATTTTTCACTTCACTTCACTTCACTTTCTGCACTTCACTTGCTTTTTTCTGCACCTCTCTTGCCTCTTTCAGTACCTCTGTTGCTTCTTTCTGCACTTCTCTTGGCTCCTTCTGCACCTCTTAGTTAGAGGTAGTTTTAATTCCCCTGCCCTGTTATGTACTAGGACCATCAGGGGAGGTCATACCAATCACACGGGTACCCCAACCCAAAATGTACCCAAGTGTATCTAGGTCTTTTCACTGTATTTCAAGTGTCTTTCAGCATAGCACCAACTCCGGGCCTAGTTATTCAGAGTCAGTTACCACTAATACTCATCAGCATGGTTGTTTGTGCACATCTCTTGCTTCTTTCTGCACCTTTCTTCATCTTTCTGGAATTCTGTTGCTTCTTTATGCATTTCCCTTGCTTCTTTCGGTGCCTTTCATCCTCCCTCTGTGGGCATAGTCAGAAATTACCATTTAAAAAACCTTTGGTTATAGTGAGTTAGACATTTCACTCGTACAAAACCAGAGAAATTTGGCCATTATAGATAGTTCAGCTACCTATAACTCACGCCCTGCAATGCACTGCTGATGACGTCACACATTACAACATTCATGACATGATCAGTGGCATCACTGAAGACGTCACTAATGACATCTCAAATGACATCACTAAAGACATCACCGATCACATCATCCAGTAACTGTGTGTTTCTGTAAAGTTCAAATAGTAAGTTTAAGGTTTTTTAAATAGGTCTTTATTCAAATTTACTTTTGTACAGCAAAGTGAGAAACAAAATCTGATCATATAGTCTTCACTGTTCCACTCATCTACTCCCGCCCCTCCCCTACCCACAGCAGATCCAGCCCAGATAGTGTCCATAAACCTTTCACATAACAAAAAGACAGAGGTACCTATCGTAACAATATCTCAGTAACTTATATATAGCATTTAAATTAGACCTCTTTCCCCCAATTAGCTCCCTTCCTCATTCCTGTTCGCTATTCAAGTTGGACCAGTTCATTAGGTGAGCCCAAATAGCTAACCCTTTGGCTTTCGCCTTGTGGCCTCTTCTAGATAAACAGATCTCTTCATCCAATGCACCACAAGAAATCTTCCTAGCCACTGTTGGCAAGACGGAGGAATGGGATCAGGCCAATGAGTGGCCAGACATAATCTGAAGACTGTCATGGCAATAAAAAGAAAGGACTGGCTTTGAATTGAAGATACAGGATGTCCAACCCCCAGTATAATCAAGTGTGATGATAAAACACTTTCACAGCCCAGCATGGTTCTCAGCATATTGCTTACTTCGCAAGAGGTGCTGAGGGACTGCACTCCTGGATTCTCTGCCTCCATAGGGCTGCTAGCAAGATTGGGGCTGCTGTACTGGGTTTGTGTACTGCGATCACAATGCGGTCAGGGGGACATGGACTACTGACCCCTCAGGACTACTCCTCCCAGGAGCCTCTACACCGCCCACACCTGCAGCGGGGCTCGGAGCACCGCCCCTCACCGGCACCTTTAATCCACCTTACTGCACCCACTTCGCGGGTGCCGTAGCGCAAGAGGTGCTGAGGGACTGCACTCCTGGATTCTCTGCCTCCATAGGGCTGCTAGTGAGATTGGGGCTGCTGCACTGGGTTCATGTACCGCGACCACAACGCGGTCAGGGGGACAAGGACTACTGACCCCTCAGGACTACTCCTCCCAGGAGCCTCCACACCGCCCACACCTGCAGCGGGGCTCAGAGCACCGCCCCTCACCGAAGCCTTTAATCCACCTCGCCGCACCCGCTTCGTGGGTGCTGCAGCGCAAGATGCTGAGGGACTGCACTCCTGGATTCTCTGCCTCTGTAGGGCTGCTAGCGAGATTGGGGCAGCTGCACTGGGTACGTGTACCGCGATCACAACATGGTCAGGGGGACAAGGACTACTGACCCCTCAGGACTACTTCTCCCAGGAGCCTTCACACTGCCCACACCTGCAGCGGGGCTCGGAGCACCGCCCCTCACCGGCGCTATGTAATTACTGTATCTTCCCCGCAGAGCGGCAGAGTGCGGGAGGGTCCTGGGAGAACCCCGAGCCAAGGGCGAGACCGTTTGTGGCCGTACGGGGCCGAACAAGGCATTGTCTGGTATTCCCATTGATTCGTATTGTATCTGTGGGCACCTACTCCCACCTGTTTGTCATTTTACCTTATTATTTTCCAGTAGTCAAAGCGTGTCCCTAAATGTTTAGATATAACTAGTAGGGACTTTTACTGCGCTATCACATAGCGGGATTTTGCAAACTATACTTAAGTTTAATCTCTTTTTATTATAAACTTTGTTTAGTCAGGATCTTTCGCCTCTTTTTACTATTGGACATTGAGCAATATGGGTAAAAGCAACAAGGTTCCTACCGTACGTCCCATGACCAGACAGCTGGCAGCCACGACCCAACCCTTACCAACCCTTACGGCAATAGATAAAATGCTCCAAAAGACGATTGGAGTCATCTCAACTGCTATTGAAAACACTGAGCGGCGCCTCTCCCTCACTCCAGTGATCGTCCCATCTCAGCCTGTAGGGGTTTCCCCAGAAACCACTGTTAATCCCTCTGAATATACCTCATTCCTGACATCCTTATCAGAGTTACCCTGTGCTCAGCAGGGTCCGGAAGATTTTTCCCCTGTAGTAGAACCCTCGTTACATTCTTCACCCATAGGGAAAAAGGCCCTCAACCCTGGCCCCAAACGAAGGAAGACGAAACCTACACGAAAACAAGTGAACAAATTGTCTCCCAAACCCCCTACATTGCACTAGAAGCCTGCCTCCCACTTATATAACACTGCTCCCCCACTATGGGCTGCACACTTAATTATTGACCTACCAGCCTACATAGACCAGCTCATAAATTCTCACTTTAAAACCCTCTCCTCCACGATTGATCGACTTGCTTCTCTTATTAACAACAAAAGTCTGGGTAGAGACCAGGTAACCAATGCACTGGGGAACCCGCCCCCAAGAGCGGGCCCTGGTCCCTCTTTGACAACCCCCGAGATTACGGGCGGGAAGTTAGTCCCCCTCCAGTACATCCCCCACAACCCCCAGTACCCGCAGCTGTGAGGAAAACTCCCACATTAGTACACGCTATGGGCCCCCAAGGAGTACCAGAACGAGTTATATTGCAACTGGGAGCAAATCTACCCCCCCTGCTCCCCAAACCCCAAGAAACTAGTCATAAGAAGCCTCCACCTTGCCCTCAATTACCTCCTGAGGTAGCACCGTATGTGGCTATGCTCACGGGTGTTCCACCATTGCATAAAACCCGTGACAAAACTTTCCCCGAACTAAAGAATAAGGTTGTTCACTGGTTAAATAGGCATCAACCCCTTAAGGGACAAGGACAGGGGGAGATCATGTTTGTACACAGGGTTAATTGGGTGGGGATAAGACCTAAAGATAGAGAAGGCAATTGCATCACTGTTAATTTTAGGGACCCTGCAATTGTTAAGCAATTGCTAGGGAGCAGTGGCCTAGACTCTCCAGGCTCTATTAACATTAGCCACCTGGGGTATTTCTACCACCAGAATCAGTTTCAGGCCACGCTGGAACAACCTCTTCCCTTATTTTGCAACACGGTCCCCGAGTACAAAATACCGGTGGCCAACAGATTTAGGGCTTTAAGCAGCGTGGACTGACTACCGCTGAGTGCCCCTACCATGGCTTTACATGGGTGCCAGTCCGTCTGGAGTGCACAGTAAAGGTACGTGACACTAACTGCCTGGACATCTTGTGTAACACAATGTCATTCAAAGGGGGTATGGTATTGGCAGTAATTAATATCTACCTACGCCCCTTCTCCCGTCAAAAAGGTCTATCCACCCTCGAAGCCCTGGAGGCCCTCCTAACCTCTTTCCCCCCCCTGTATCATATAATCATTGGGGCTGATCTCAATTGCCATTTTGAGCCGCTCACGGGGTCCCATCCATCACTACTGAGGAGGACGAGTCATGGCTAATCCCAGAATGTTCCATGTACCCAGAAAATCACCTAATGCCGTTGGCTCTCGCGATTAATAAGTTAGTCGTAGCATTTTCCCTAAGGGCCTGCAATGGCAGGCTCCCATTTGACATACCGGGCGCTCGCACTTATAATAGACCAGGGAAAAGCACGACAATCAACTATATTCTGACCAACAAGGAATTCTGGGCTCACTTAAAAATGTTCCGTGTAATCCTGAGTCGACAGCGATCATACTCTGCTATCACTCAAATTAGCCCATTCCCTGGGGAACAAAACTACACAGGCTGGAGTAGGGCCCCCTATTAACCAGAACCTACTTCTAACAGCGGGTGGTAGGTGAGTTAGGTGGGAGAGGGTTGTCCAGGCACCTGATAAATTGGCTGAGATATATAATCGGGTTGAAGGGACCCTAGTTGAGGTTAGCGAGTTGAGTGGTAGTAACCCTGAGTCCTCCTACCTCCTGGCCCATCAGACCACTCACAACACGCTATTCACGACACTGGCTGGTCTGTTCACAGCACACAAAACTGGTAGAGAGAAAACCTCCAAGAGAGACCACTGGTTTAATAAAAGTTGTAGGGAGGCAAAATCAACCCTCCTAAAGGAGGTGAAAACGGGCTCCGAGACTTCTATTAGGAATGCGCAGCAAATATATAAAAGTTTCACCCAAGCGGCTAAGGCAAAGTGGGAAGCCGACAGATGGGAGAAAATTAGAGCAGCATTTGATGCCCGGGACTTAAGGGCTTTCTGGAACTTGGTCCGAGGAGGCCCGGCCACAGGGCTGTTCGTGGTTGTCCCCAATCTCTGTGAAGAGGTGTGGCTTGCTCATTTCAAGCCCCTCTACTCACTTGACTGTGCGCCCCCCCAGCAGTGGCAGCTGAATTCTCAACTCCCCTGACCTAGCCGTTGCGTTGGGTATCACCCAAGACAGTCATCTATGCATGATCCTGGAAGTCAAGGCAGCAATTAGGAGTCTGATTTCGGGGAAGGCCCCGGGCCTAGATTGGATTCATGGGGACTTACACCGGACCGAGCAAGGGGTTTGGGCACCATACATTTGTACCTTTTTTAACGGAATCATGCAGGGCATGGACATCCCCCCGACTTGGTTGGGGGCTGAAATTATACCCATCCACAAAAAGGCTTCTACCTTGGACCCAGCCAATTATCGCCCCATAAGCCTGATAGATGCACTCCAGAAACTCTTTGCCCGAGTCCTCCTAACCAGGTTGCAGTGTTGGATGGACGACCACCACATCCTAACCTCCCTGCAGGCAGGTTTTCGGGTGGGGGTTTCTACTATCGATCAGCTGTTCAGGCTTCAGTTGGTATACTGGAGAACGGTCTACTTGGGCGAGGGCAGCCTGTACCTGATATTTGTGGATCTCAGGTCTGCTTTTGACCTGGTCCAGAGGGACAAGCTCTGGCCCACCTTAAAGGAGATGGGAGTCCTGCCTACCTGTGTGATCTTTTCAAATGTTTGCACCAGGGCACGTATGCCAGGGTGAGGCAAGGGAGGGGCGGTGAGCTGTCAACCCCGTTCCCAGGGGAAAGGGGCGTAAGGCAGGGGTGCGCCCTTGCCCCCACACTATTTTCTCTATTTCTTAATGGCCTGATTGCCTTTCTACTGGGAGCAAAAGATCTAGATTCCCCTAGTGTAGCGGGACGGAAGGTACTAGCACTAATATTCACTGATAATACCCTCCTGTTGTCTAAATCATTGGGGGTATTTAGCGCACACTGGAGGCCTTTTCTAGGTTTTGTAAGGTGAGGAACCTAGAAATTAACTTCACTAAAACCAAGTACATGGTGTTCAACCTGAAACGCTTCAATTGTCCCCACCCGCACCTGGATGGAGTGGCCCTGGACCAAGTATCCACTTTTGAATGCCTGGGGGTCACTTTAAATGACAGAATGGATTGGGGGTCGCACATTACCAAAGCCAATCTGAAGCTTGCCCAATCTTCGGGGGGTATTTTAAAAAATTTTAACAAATCCTCCCTCAAACTGGTGGGACCGCCTGTTGAAATATATAAAGCCCAGGCAAGAGGTGGCACACTATATGGCGTGGACCTTTGGGGACATGTAAATGTGTCCCCTCTCTCCTTTACTGAGAACAGCTTCATGAGGTGCCTTTTGAGGCTACCACAGAGCACACCACTTACCCCACTAAGGCTAGATCTGGGCTTGGACCCTACCCAAGACGTTATTTCAAATCGTCCCTTGTCATATTGGGGATGACTATGGGCCACCCCGGAACATGAGAGCTACAGGGAGGATCTACAGGACCTCTTAGTAACCAGGCGTGCGGGGAATATTCCATGGCTAAAGCACATGAAATGAAAGAAGGTACTTATTTAGCGCTTGTCTGTCACCCTACGGGTATCCTGGTGCTTAGATTACAGAAACCCTTGTAGCAGTGGAAGCTGTCAAACATACAGTCTAGTTTTCGCTCCTAGGGAATAGCCATGATTTCAAATTCTTTCTAAAGCAGGTCAGTGATCAGTGTGGCTCACTGATTAGAGCGGCAGACCCTGATGCAGAGGTCTAGCCCGGGACCAGGGTTCAATTCCCGACGCGGCAGGGCCCTGAGCCCAATAATGTCCGCGGATAATTCTCGCCTCGGTGCCTACTCTTATGATGGGGTCCCACGCTGCAACTCTGGGCAATAGCTTGCTTAATCTCCACTACAGCGGCCCACCCACTGCGGGATGCCTGGCTTTCACCTTGGGGATGCCCAGTAGGGGTTATCTCACAGGGAAAAAGCCAGGACGGGTTCCCAAGGCAAGCGCCTTGATGCCTTCGGGTGATACGTGCGCTATATAAGTCGCAATACATTTACATTTACTTTGTCTGAGATTCTGCGGCAACTCATTCCATAATCGAGTAGCTACCACAATTAAGGTTCTGCCCCCCATACTAGATTTCTTGAATCTAGTAGCCGTGATCAAGTTAGCACTAGAGTATCAGAGTTTCCTCCTGGGATTGTACCAGGTGAACCTCTCTTGTAGAGGGGCGGGTCCCAGACAGTGAACCGCTTTGTAAACAATACAGAGAGACTTAAAGCAAATTCTCTCCTTAATGGGCAGCCAATGAAGCTCGCTCAGAGCCATGGCTGTAGAGGACCTGCGCTGTCTATTAAGCACCAACTTTGCTGCCATGGATTGGACTCTTTGCAGCCCCTGCATAATATATTGCTGTGCACCTAGATATAGAGAGTTAAAATAATCCAGTCTGCTTAGAATTATACTCCTAACTACCAAGGAGCGGCTTTCATTTGGGAGAAGCGGTAGGATCTTCCTCAGCATACGTAACAGGGAGTGGCAGACTCTGATCGTATTGTTGGCCTGCGATTCCATTTGGAGGTTTCCATCCACTCAAACCCCCAGGTTGCGCACCGTTTTTGCAGGAAGCAATGGTTCCTCCTCAGGGGTAAGCCTGAATTCTGTTGGTAGCGGACGTGAACACCACCTCTGTTTTACCCCCATTGAATTGAAGGGTGTTTTTCCTAAGCCAACCAGCTATTTAGTGCATGCACTTGTGAAAGGTGTCCATGGACACAGCTTGTTTCTCTTCCATACTGCCAGTTGAGTGTCATCAGCATAGTTGACTAGGTCAATTCCATAAGATTTAAAAATGGGGAACAGGGGGTGCAGGTAGATATTAAAGAGGATGGGGCTGATCGCCGAGCCCTGTGGTACGTACTCTGTGATGTATTATGGTTTTATCAGAGGAAAAGGGCCACATAGACACCACCTGTTGCCGTCCTGACAAGTAGGATTGAAGCCACTGTAGGGCCCTACCTTTAACCCCAATACTCTTCAATCTTTACACTAGCACTGTGTGACTCACCATGTCAAATGCGGCTGACATGTCTAGTAATACCAGTACTGAGGAGTTCCTGTTGTCAGCTCGCATTCGAAGATTGTCAATCACAGAGGTCAAGGCGGTCTCAGTGCCGTGTCCTGGGCGGAAGCCAAATTGGTTCTTGTCCAGTAGCAGATCGTCCTCTAGATAACATGATAGGATCTTACTGACTGATTTTTCCAGTATTTTGATAGGATAGGGCAAGAGGGATATGGGTCTAAAATTCGATGGAGTTGTAGGGTCCAGGAAGGTTTTTTTAGCAGAGGAGTCACCACTGTCTGCTTCCATACCTCTGGCACCTCTCCTTCCTCCAGAGACTGACAACAAATCTGTTGCAGCCAGGGAAAGGTTTCCTGGCCAAATGACTTCCAGATTTTATGTGGAAGGGGGTCTAGGGGAGATCCCGAAGTCACGCTTTGGGGAAGGTGGTTAAAAGAATCCTCCGTAGGAATATCAAAGCGTTCCAAGCAAGTATCGACATGGACCTCTTCATATATACTCCTAGCCAACTCATCCTGACTGCTATGATCTGTGGGCCATAGTTCCCCCACAATTTTTAAGATTTTCTCTTCAAAATGAGAGGCAATCTCATCACTGAGTAGCTGCGATGTGACCACCTTGTTGCTCATGCAGGCTGGTCTAGAGATATCCTTAAAGATATTAAAGAGTGCCTTAGTGCTGTTGGGTGTCAGCAAGATGGATTCAGCCTAAAAATTTGCTTTGGCTTTGGTGATAGACTCTTTATATCGAGCCTGTGAGAGTCTCAGGTATATTTTGTCTGTCTCAGAGTAGGCCCTCCTCCATTTCCTCTCAGCATTTCTGCACGTTATGCGCAGTAGTTTCAGCTCCTCATTGTACCAGGGGGGCGACTTCCTTATCCTAATTTTGAGACTTTTTATAGGGGCTAACAGATCCAGAGTGTCTGTCACAAAGGTGCAGAGGGTCTGATAGTTTTCTCCTACGGAGATAGTGGGATCGAAGAGGCTCTGTTTCGGAAGCGGCACCAGTTTAGACCATTCTCTCCCTCCCTAGTTTCACTATGGTTGTTACCATCTTCTGTTCCAGGAAGCATAATGCCAAAATGGACAAGGGAGTGGTCCGTCCAGTTTTGAGGCAGTACCTCCACCACCCTCGTCTCATTTGGATTTGCAAACAGAAGATCTAGAGCGTGCCCTCTCAGATGGGTCGGCTGATGGACCAATTGAATTCTCGCATGTGTGCTTTAAGTCCCACAGATGGCTGTCAGGCTTATCACTATCCCACAGGTTAAAGTCCTCTAATACAACCATTCTAGAGTGGGTTAAACTCAAGTTGGTAATGGTGTCAAATAAGGCTTGATAGTGGTTATCTGAGCCTGGGGGTCTATAGCAGACCACTCCTGTGAGTAATCTACCTTTCGCCTCTTGAAGTGAGAAGCCCAACATTTCCACTCCTATGGCTGCATCTACGTGTAGAGGTGCAAAATCCCACTTTTCCTCAAAGATTAGCCCGACCCCTCCTCCTCTACCAACAGCCCTTGGTTTGTGGAGTATTTTAAATCCCTCAGGGCAGGCAAAGCCCATTTCGACCGGGGATTCTAAACTAGTCCTAGTTTCTGTTAGAAAGAGGACGTCCAACTCCTTGAACTCTTGCAGATTAAACACCTTCTGATGATGCTTTATCAGGGATCTGCTATTGATCAACCCACAGTTCAGAGTCACTCCATCTATCCCTTTGGCGTTAGAGGATTTGCGATTGCCTCTCTCCTCCCTCTCACCGATAATGAGTAGCTCTTTCCTGGAGTATATTATCCGGTTCTGGTGTGGATAGCCTCAGGCAGCATAATTGGAGCTAGGCGTGGCAGGAGCGCGGACGGGCGCAGACGGATTTGCCTCTGTCACGCCTAGGCGCGCCCGCTGCGTGCGTCCACTGCGCGCCAGCATTCCCTGACTTAAATAGTCAAGCCGGTAACAGAGCCCAACCACTAGAGCGCCGCCCTAAGGGTACCGTGGTCCTACACCCAAAATGGCACTTCTGAGAACCGTGATTCCCTGATTCCCGCTAAAGTAGCGGGATGTAAATAAGTAGATTTTATGTGCAGGTAAGCGATATTCACAGTGTTTTTAAAAGACAAACGAAAATCAAAACATTTCAAACGGACAATATTTCTAAAATTGTGTAACTAATAATCAGTAGCTATTGTCAGTATATCCCAACAGCATTCCACGCCGTTAGGTTAGCTCCAGTATCTCTCCAGGGTCATTGGAAGGGGAGATTTGTGGTCTTCCCCCGAGGAGACCTGCCCTGTGCTCCCTAAGAAAACTCTAAGTACGGCACTGAGAGAGTATGGTTGGGCTCTCGTAACTTAAAGTTCTTCTTTGGGTAGTCTGACTGACACTTTTCTAGTGACCAAGGCCCACCCAAACTTGGAGAGATTTCTGGATGACATCCAGCCCCTCCTGGCCAGGAATGATATTCCCCGCTTGATAGCTGCACCGGGGACATGTTGATCCTGCCACCCTACCCCATTTAGCGATTTTAGCAGGTTGGATATAGAGGTTGAACCATGTTTTAAAACATGGGAGCTGAAGAGTAGCTGCAAAAATTTATGTCTGGCCAGTTATAAGGAGTCTTCTATTTCTCCCAGTCCCACCTGTAAGAGTCCTTGCCATCGCTAAACATGTTTATTCAGATCATTCATCGTCAGCTCATTCAGTATTTTATATATCCCCCCTAGTGTAGTAGAGCCCTAATGTAATCCCTCAATCAGCCTCACCCCAGATAAACCACAGGAGCCCCCCATTTTCTTAACTAGAAAATCTCTTCTTTGGAGATATTGAAAGAACTGCAGATTATCTAACCCAAATCGATCTCTAATAGACTGAAAAAGCACCACCTTAGTCCCATTTGTGACATTGCCAACCACCCTAACTCCTTTATCATACCAATACCTCATGTACACATCATTAAAAATATTTAGGAGACAGCTGTTCTTAAATATAGGGGTATAGGCATTATTACACCTGAAGCTGAGCTTTTTCTGGACCGCGGTCCAAACCTTAAATGCACAGAATAGAGTTTTAAATGTAACCCTTTTGTAATAATTCAATTCTATACGTCGTAAAAGACACCGCTGAGCCTCATCACCCAGTAACAACTCAAAGACAGATGCAGACGACCCACTCCGCGTAGCCTCCGCCTTTTCATTAAGTAATATCCCTGCCTTATGTAACACTGAGGCTCAGTGATAAAACTGAAGATTGGGTACTGCCCACCCCCCTCTTTCTCTTGTTAATGTTAGAAATGTTGGCGTTCTCCACGGGCGGCCCATGTAAATCTAGAGAATAAGTGATTTATAGCGACAAACCAGGAATTACAGACATTCAAAGGAAAGAAATACAAAATCGTAGGAAAGAAAATGCATTTTAATAGCATTACATCTCCCTACCATCGTGAGTTTGAGATTGTCTAATCTATTGAATTCACCTATAAATTGGAAAGGGAAGACCACTCGGTCCTCCCGAACGTATGGATGGGTGCCCCGATCCCCCCGGGAAGCCGTTGTGGGCGGGGGGCGTGGTTCGCTGGTATGCCCAAAGCGGCGTAGCCGGAGCACGCCCTTCCCGCCCAGAAGGGGTTGTCCTAGACACCCGCCCGGAAGTCCGCGCACAGATGGGCGTACCTGAGGTGGGCCCCCGCCCTCCCGCAGACAGATAAATAGAGCGGGAAACCAATGAAGCTTCCTCTTGTTCCAGTGCTCGGAAGGCTGCACCAGTCGTTGCTCCTGAGCCCTCGAAGGAACAAGCGGCAATTTTGAGAACTTGTAATCTTTGTATTTTTTCTTTCAGTGTCAGGCGTATGGAAGTTCTAGTACTTTGTGGACCAAGTTGGACGGAGTAACCAAGATATGTCTGGCAATAAAGCGGGAAAGGACTCCGAGATGGAGAAGATGCTACGCACCCTGGTGAACCGAGTAGCGGTGATGGACCGGAAAATGGGTAAAGTGGACGCGATCGGTCAGGGCTTAGCGGACGTTAAAAAGCAGATAGCAGTGCAGAACAGCCTCTCGGGGCGGCCTAAAAAAGTTATAGGTCCGGCCTTGCCGGGTGTCTCCCCAGAGGGTAAGGGGAAGATGGGTAAAAGGAGGGCGGGTTCCAGGGAGGGCCCAGCCCCAGAGGTGCCCCCAGCGAGCCCGGGCGCAATCAACCCAGTCCCACCGGTGGATAGCCCGGTACCAGGTCCGGACGTGGGTTTACCAATCCCCGTAGTAATAACGCCAGTCGAGGATGACCAGATGCCCCCAGAACTGGCCCATCAGTTGGTGGCAGTTTTACCCTGGCTAAAAAAGAAAGCAGGGGGAGCAGTGGCTGCGGGGGATCTGGCCGAGGAAGCCAGACTAATAATTGAGCAGTTACGGCAGTCAAGGAAGGCCGGAACGGAGAATGTTCCTTATATTCCCCTACAGGTAGCAACAGGGGTCGCAACGGATGGTCGAGCGAAGGCAGCGGACACGGCGGATGAATCCGGTAAGAACCCATTGCCATTGGTGGGGGAGAGTTCAGTGCCTTCAAGGCGGGAAAGGTTGTCTCAGCACATTCCGGCGGCCAAAAAGGAAATGATATGGGGGGACAAATATAGTAATATGTTTTCTCTGTTGACCGACCATCGTGAGATTGAATATGCGAAGACCCAGAAAGATTTGTGGCACCCCAGCGTATGGCGGGCCAAGATGGCGGAATTTAGGGTCGATGAGACCATGGTGAACTGGGTCAAGGCCTTTTCTATTTTTACGGCTGTAATGGGGGAGCGTAAACCTGAAGTGTTGCCCGATTTATCATGTTACCAGAACAGGATCATGAACTTTTATGCAATGTACGGGGTTAATGAATGGAAGGGTTATGACGTTAACTTTCGAAAAGCAAAAGAGTTTAATGAGGCTTTAACGTGGGATTGTCTGGACACGGTGTCATGGCATAATCAGCTCTTGCTGGGACCGGCGGGTACGTCGGCGCCAAGCATGAGCGGGTCTGGGACATTCCAGCAGAGATCGGCACAGCCCTTTCGGGCGAGCAGCGGGGGGGAATCACATCCCAAGTCCGGCGGGAATGGAGGCAAGCGTGGGGTTTGTTGGAGTTTCAACAAAGGAAACTGTACCAGGCCTCAAGGAACATGTAGGTTCCGGCATGCGTGTTCGGGCTGTGGGAACTCCTCACACCCAGAACTTAGCTGTAGAACCAAGTCCAGTAGTACGGGAGGAAAGGGGGGATCCAAGCAGGATTGAAGTGGTGCCTTGGAAGCAAACACCTTCGCCCATCGATGTCTTAGCTTTGACCCCCTGGCTGAACCAATACCCAGATCATGTATCCGCTGGGATTTTGAGGAATGGCTTTCTGTATGGCTTCAAGATCCTGGCGGGGAATTTCCGGGGGAGCCCCTTCTGTAAGAATCAACTATCTGTTCAGCATAACCCGGCGGTGGCCGCCAAGAAGATTGCCAAAGAGGTCAGCTTCGGACGGGTAGCAGGGCCGTTTGCCTGCCCGCCAGTTGCGGAATTTGTGTGTTCACCACTAGGAGTAGTTCCGAAGAAGGACCCGGGGGAGTATAGACTCATTCACAATCTATCGGCCCCGAAGGGGGCCTCGGTGAATGAGGCTATTGACCCTGAGGTATGTTCAGTTCGTTACGGATCGATCGACAAGGCCGTCGATCTATTGAATCGCCTGGGCCCTGGTGCCTTGATGGCGAAACCGGACATCGAGTCAGCATTCAGGTTGCTCCCGGTACACCCTCGGGACCAGCGCTTGGTGGGATTCACGTTACAAGGGAAGTATTACATGGATAAATGCATGCCCATGGGTTGTTCAATTTCATGTGCCTATTTTGAAATGTTCAGCTCCTTTCTGGAATGGGCGCTCACCGAGGCCACTGGGCATGGGCAGGTGATGCACTATTTAGATGACTTCCTTTTCTTGGGTCCGGCAGACACTACTGAATGTGCACAAACACTGCAGGATTTCTGCACACTCATGCAGGAGTTTGGGGTCCCATTGGCACCAGGTAAGACGGTGGAGCCATCTACCTCGCTGGAGTTTCTGGGAATTGAGCTCGACTTAGTGGAGGGGTGCTTTCGTCTGCCAATGGAGAAGGTGGCCAAGTTCAGGGCTTCTTTGATACAATGTCTCGGTAAGGACAAGGTGACCCTACACCAATTACAAAAAACAGTGGGCCAGCTTAATTTTGCCCTGAAAGTGATACCGATGGCTCGCCCCTTCTCACGTTCCATCGCACAAGCGATGGTAGGCCTCAAGGAGGGACACCACCGCACGAGACTGTCGGCAGAGGTTCGCCAGGACATGCGCATTTGGTTGGCATTCCTGGCGGACTTCAACGGTCGAGTGGCGTGGAACAAACCCCCGGTATCGTCTGACGAACTGGGCTTGTGGACCGACTCAGCTGGGAGGGTGGGATTTGGTGCAATCTTTCGCAAACGATGGTCGGCGCAGTATGGCCGAAGTGGTGGCACTCCAGTGGCTTAACAGCTAACATTGAGTTCTTGGAGCTATTTCCCATTTGGGTGGCTCTGTTGGCATGGCCGGAAGACTTTAGGGACCGCTCAGTAGTGTTTTGACCAGACAACATGACGGTGGTCGAGTGCATTAATCACCAGGCAGCACGCTGTAAGTGGATCTTGAGACTGTTGAAAGAAATGGTATTGCGATGCATGAGATTGAATGTACAATTCAGGGCAAAACATGTGCCGGGTGTACTGAATAATGCAGCTGATGCACTCTCTTGTTCACACATGCAGGCTTTCAGGGGTTATGTACTCACAGCGGAGCTAGTGGCGGCACCGTTCCCCGAAGCACTATGGCAGATCGGTGCCCCGGATTACAAGACCTTGTGGCAGCCAGCTTAGCGCCCAGGACGAGAAAAGCTTATGAGGGAGCGTTTCGATCATACTGCGCCTTTTTAGGGCTGGTAGGAAGACATAGCTGGGGGCGGGAGGAATCCTTCCTCGGGTTCTTGGTGGCGCTCCATAAGGGAGGCCGATCAGCCGCAACTGCCAACAGACATAGGGCGGCCATCATTCATGGCACAGCTCCAAGGGATATGAGACCCGACGGGTTCCTTCTTAGTCAGGAAGGCGCTCCGCGGTTGGCAGCGCCTGGAAGGTCGCAGACAAGATACAAGGCACCCGATTGGTTTAGAAAGATTGGCCTTGCTACTAGCAAAACTTGATGAGACATGCATCTCTCCTTCTGAGGTAGTTCTGTTCCGAGCGGCTTTCGCATTGGCATTCCATGGGGTCATGCGGGTAAGTGAACTCGTAGCAAGAAACAAGAAGGATGTGGAGGGAGGTTTATGCAGGGATCATGTCCAAATACGGGGTGATTCTATGTTGATCTCGATAGCCAGGTCCAAGACAGACCAGGAAGCTTTGGGGAGTAGTGTTGTTTTGCAGTGCACCCGATGGAGCCCCAGTTGTCCCATAAGGTATTTGGAGGATTACCTGGCACAGAGGTCGGCGACATGGGGGGGAGCCTGCTTAGACACAAGGACGGCACCCCGTTGACAAAATTCCAGTTTTGGAGGGTGCTGGCAATTACGATTGCTGCGGCGGGTTTCAACCCGTGCGATTTTGGGACCCACTCATTCAGAATAGGGGCCGCTACTAAGGCTACGGCACGGGGTCTGGGTGCGGAAGAAGTGAAACAGTTAGGCTGTTGGTCCTTGAACTGTTTCAAGAGGTATGTGCGTCTGCACATGTTGTAAAAGACTGATGAAATGCACTCACGCTTGTTGTCTTTTGTTTGGATTACAGTTTCCCAAGCCTGTGACGCGGGGCGGAATTTGGGATCAACCCAACACCAGAGGACCAGCGGCCAAGGATCACCGACTGGAGAGCAAGTGGTATGGGTCGTGGGCCACTAATACGTGAGGCACGCCGGGGACATATTCATGGCAGGTGACGCGACTCACAATGTAATAACAGCTGACAGGTAAATAGTAAAGCCAGGGAGAAACAACATGTAGGAAGCACAGACCCCAATAAAAAGTACAAAATTGAATTTATTTATAAATGTACACATGTAGAATAAAAACATTAGAAATTTCAAAAAAATTCCAAAACATTACAACAAATTAAAAGACCAATAAACTCAATATAAAAAACTATTTTTATAACACAATTGTACAGAATTTCATAAAAGAGTGGCAGAAATAATCATCGACGCGCGTTTCGGCGTTTGGACAAGAACGTCTTCCTCAGGAGCCACATTTAAAATCTGAAAAATATACACAAATTGAGTTAAGAACACACAAAGGAGTATTAACACTCCTATCATCAATGTATCAATATTTATACTAGGGGCTTAGCCCGAGGCTGTGCTTACCAAAACATTTCTTCCCTACTTGTGCAGTTATTAATTCTAACTGCACAAGGTACAAACTAAATAATTTATATTTGAGCAGTGTCATATTTATTGGACAGAACAGGACCTGAAATAGGTATCATTACTAAATTCCGTTCACAAAGGGTATTATCTGTATTCATTATTAATGACAGACTGAGAGCTTTCTTGACTACTTCTGAACATAATTGACAAGAAGGGGGACATGGGAAAGGCTGATCAATTCCTTTCTACCCTTAGATGAAATGAAGGTATATATATGTATTTACAGCAAGTTTTTAATCTTTGGTGATTAAACTAATGATATTCACGATATATTAGGCGAATCTTTACATATTTATTTACGAGGTGACGCGACTCACGCATCTGGGGAATACGGGTTCAGAGTGACCTTCCATGGGAAGGGAGGCCTCTGTTTTGACCAATTTCAAACCTTTGTGGAGAGACTCCTAGGGCGGCAAAGGTCACCGCCATCTCTAATCATAGTGCACCTGGGAGGCAATGACTTGGTAAGTCTGGGAAGACGGGTGTTAGTTGAGCACATATTGTTGGCAGTCAGCTGGTTGGCTAAGAGGCTCCCGGGGTGTACGATTGCATGGTCCCACATGATCCCCAGGAGAATCTGGCGGGGGGGTATCTCTGTAACGGCGTTGAACCACTCAGTAAAGAGGGTCAACAACAAAATTGGGAAGTTGTTTCGCTCCGCGCATTTGCAAAGCATTCCCCATGGGTGTATTCGGGGCGATCACTATTACTTGAATGATGGGGTTCACCTGTTCAGGGCTGGGAATGATTTACTCATAGGAGACTTCGTAGCTTGGCTAGTGGGATTAAGGAGACATGACCTTTAGGAGGTGTGGGGGGCCAGATAGTCGGTCAACTATCCGGCCTGTGGCGGTAAGGTCATGATCGGTGAGCAGTGATTTCAAGGTCTCTAGGGGGGGCGCCACCCAGTACGGATGGGAGCGCCCGGAGGGAGGCGGCCATTGGCCCCTCCCACGGGGAGGCGGCACCCACTATGGATGGGACGCCTAGGGGGAGACGGCCATAGGTCCCTCCCAGGGGGGAGATGGTTATATGCCCCTCCTACGAATTTCCCGGGGGCCGGATATCCGCTCCGGCGAAAGAGAGTGTGGGGAAGGGGGGGAGTCCACGCTGTCCTTCTTACGGATACCTCACACGGGAACTCGGACGACCTTTAAGAAGGCGTCGAGTGAAAGGGGGCCCCCACGACAAGGGAAGTTACAGTTGGCAACGAGGGTAAAGTCCTCTGCGCATGCGCCACTCACACCGTGAGGGTGGGAATTTGGTAGTAGGGATCTGACACCGGTTAAGACTTTGCCGTTGGCCCTTAATGCTAGGATGTACAAATTTATTTTAGAATGTTATGCATTTTCAGGATGCTAGACTCGGCTAGGAAACCTTTGTATTAGAGATCTGTTAAGGTTAGCCAAAGAACTTGTCTTCATCAAAATGTAATGAAAGTAAAATTGTACATAATTCATGAAACGTTTTAATTTAAAGTTTTAAATTTTGTTTCATATTTTAATAAATACGGCCGGGGGGGTAACTCCCCCCGCCTTCCAAAAGCTCAAACTTGTGTCTGTCTCCTCCCATGGGGAATTGGTGTTGGGAGGGGGTGGCGGGCATCCCGGCCCATATGGAAAGGGAAGACCACTCGGTCCCCCCGAACGTATGGATGGGTGCCCTGATCCCCCCGGGAAGCCGTTGTGGGCGGGTGGCCGTGGTTCGGCTGGTATGCCCAAAGTGGCGTAGCCGGAGCACGCCCTTCCCGCCTAGAAGGGGTTGTCCTAGACACCCGCCCGGAAGTCCGCGCATGGATGGGCGTACCCGAGGTGTACCCGAGGCGGGCCCCCGCCCTCCCGCAGACGGATAAATAAAGCGGGAATCCAACGAAGCTTCCTCTTGTTCCAGTGCTCGGAAGGCTGAACCACTCGTTGCTCGTGAGCCCTCGAAGGAACAAGCGGCAATTTTGACCCAACCACCAGCCCCTTTTTGCAATGTTTGTTTTAATAAAGTAATTGTTGGTGATATTCGAATGTATTAAAAAGATACAGTCAATTTTTTGCAGCATGGATGTATGCCTTTGATTGAATAAATGTTTGTAGGCCTTTTTTCCTTTGTAGAAAAGTAGAGGAATGTATCAAATAATAACATTGTCTTGTGCTTTAGGACTTTTTTTTCTTGGTAGCAATGTGAAAGTTGATTAATTGACAATCTGTTGCAGATTAGGTGTATTTTCTTTCCTTAGTAGGTAAAACAACTGTCGTATTTATTTTGTTTGGGCGGTGAGGTCATGATTGGTGAGCTGTGATTTCAAGGTCCCTAGGGGGGCGCCACCCAGTACGGATGGGAGCGCTCGGTGGGAGGCGGCCATTGGCCCCTCCCACGGGGAGGCGGCACCCACTACGGATGGGTCGCCTAGGGGGAGACGGCCATAGGCCCCTCCCAGGGGGGAGACGGCTATATGCCCCTCCTACGAATTTCCCGGGGGCCGGATATCCGCTCCGGCGGAAGAGAGTGTGAGGAACGCTGTCCTTCTTACGGATACCTCACACGGGAACTCGGACGACCTTTAAGAAGGCGTTGAGTGAAAGGGGGCCCCCGGGACAACGGAAGTTACAGTTGGCAACGAGGGTAAAGTCCTCTGCGCATGCCCCACTCACACCGTGAGGGCGGGAATTTGGTAGTAGGGATCTGACACCGGTTAAGACCTTGCCGTTGGCCCTTAATGCTAGGATGTACAATTTTATTTTAGAATGTTATGCATTTTCAAGATGCTAGACTCAGCTAGGAAACTTTTGTATTAGAGATCTGTTAAGGTTAGCCAAAGAACTTGTCTTCATCAAAATGTAATGGAAGTAAAATTGTACATAATTCATGAAACGTTTTAATTTAAAGTTTAAAATTTTGTTTCATATTTTAATAAATACGGCCGGAGGGGTAACTCCCCCCTGCCTTCCAAAAGCTCAAACTTGTGTCTGTCTCCTCCCATGGGGAATTGGTGTTGGGAGGGGGAGCGGGCATCCCGGCCCATATTGAAAAGCAATACGTTTAAAATATTTCCTGTAATCTTCGCCGATGTAAATTGCACTCTGTACCATACGAGAGTCATTCATCTGGAAACATTTGCCAACCAGAATATAAGTCGTAGTTGAATTCATCTGGTTTTGTATGAGTAAAATCTGACCCAAACTATAATGTACCTGTAACCTTTAGGGTTTTTTGTTGAAGTTCTAAGGTTTTTTAACTAGCAGTCAAGTTTGCAGAGTAGTGGAGAAAGGGGGCTAGGCCTCCGACCAGCTCTAAGGATTTCCACTGCATAGGACTTACAGGAGGCACCAGGAGGGCCCTCCGACCGTGCATTAGGACGGATGTTGGACAGGCCTCATAGAAGGTCCGCTCCCTCCCCGCATGAGAGGGTCCGGCACCCGGCCCTCCCTGTATCCACAACAAGAACCATCCCAGCAACCCACCGAAGCAACCCCTAAACCGTCCCCCACGTTATACCAGCTCCCGAACACTCCAGTACTGGCTGGCCCTGGCCCCCGTCAGCACCGTTGCCCGGCCCAGCCGCCATCTTTGGACACTACATCACGAGGCCGCGTGGCCTCGGCTCGAACCCAACCCTGGGCCCGGCCAGGCCCCGACATCGAGGCACCAACATCCACCTAGGAGGTGAATAGACCACTCGGCAGGTCAATGGGAGAAGGAGTGTCAATGGCTCCCCTCTGCCAGGTGTCGATTGCCCCCGGCCTCCCCGGGCGCTGGCTCCACCCCCCTGCTGGGTGTCTGGACTCCCTCATCCCGGACCTCCCGACCTCCAAGCGCGAGGGTCCAGACTTCAAAGGAGACCAGACCTATAACTGGGGCAGCTCCAGAGCAGGAAGGCAGTTGTATCCTGTAGTCGAGAGACACCGCGACAAACTCATCCTTGACGGCCTGCTGGCGCTGCCGCGGCCCTGCCTTGTGAACCATCTCCGAAGCCTGCTGGCGCTGCCGCGGCCCCCTTCATCTTGAGCCTTCGTCTTGGCCTGCTGGTGCTGCCGCGGTCTTCCTTGTCGTGAAACTCATCCTAGCCTGCTGGCGCTGCCGCGGCCCTCCTTGCTGTGAACCATCCTCCAAGCCTGCTGGCGCTGCCATGGCCCTCCTCGTTGTAAGCATTCGTCCTGGCCTGCTGGCGCTGCCGCGGCCCTCCTTACCGAGAACTATCATCGTAGCCTGCTGGCGCTGCCGCGGCCCGACCTTGCAGACCCCTAAGCTCGAGGATTGTGAGCTTCCCTCTTGCCGCACCAGTACCGGTCCGGTACCAAGACTGTCCCGCTACCCCCTTTCCCTACAGAGACTAGAATTGGGAGGATCCTCGTGTCCTGCCCCCACTGTATCGTTGGTAACCTTGCCTCTAGAACCGTATATAAAGTGTGTTGACCTCATCCTTGTGTGGTGTCCATCTGTGGGGGGGAAGTTACTGGTCTGTACGATCACCGGAGACGGCTCTCACCGGAGGCCTCTCCCCCTGTCCTCGGCCGACCCTCCAGGTCCCCGTCTAACATTGGTGGCCAGCGGCGCGATCCGAACCAACGCATAATCGTACAGAGAGTAACTCACCCCACGACACAACCACAATGTCAACGAAAGGGAGCGGAACAACGGAAAAATTCCAGATGGAAAAACTAGAAGAATACAGCCACAGAGAACTAAAACAATTCTGCATAGAACTAGGCATTGCAACCACAGGACTAAGCACGAAAGAGGACTTCAAACACACTCTGGAATCGTGGGCAGAGACGGGTACAGCCGTACCCCAAAACAGAAGCCTCAAGACACTGGAAACAAGCACCACACCGACAGAAGAAAGAAGATCGGGTCTCTCCCCAGAAGAGGTCCGAGAATGGGAAAAAAGCAGGCTCCATGAATTGGAACTGGCTCAACTTCGTTTAGATGGAGAACTCAAATTGGCGGAACAGAAAATAACGTTAGAACAGTTACGGCTCCGAGAGGAGCGAGAAGAGAAACAAAGACAGAGAGAGTTAGAAGAGAAAAAGCTAGCCTACGAACATGAACGCAACTTAAAGGAACTAGAGATTCCGAAGCAGAACAAAGATCTCGGGGTCCCCGAGCGCCCGAACCCTCCTGCCACTACGGACCCCAAGGTCCACATCCCCAAGGATGTCGTCAGAAAGTACTACCGGAACGATGATATCCAGCAATGGTTCAAAGCCTACGAGGTAGCCATGACCTCCCACCTGATTCCCTGGAGCGACTGGGGAGCCGGGTTATGGGGGAGGTTTGTCAACGAAGGGCGAGACGCCCTACTGCAACTCCCGGACCATCAGATGACGTCCTACGACCACATGAAAGCCGCCCTCCTCACTCGATACGGACTCACGCCCGAGATGTACCGCCAGAGGTTCCGCGACTGCAAACAGATCCCGGGTACGACTTGGGTGGAGTACGTGAACTTCTTTAGCCGAGCCTTCGAGGGGTGGATCAAGGGCAGCAAAGTGACCACTTACGAGCAACTCTTTGACCTTATTGTGTGGGAACACCTTTCTAACAACTGCTTCGTCGAGCTCAGGAAGCACCTCCTCGACAGTAAACTGACTGAACCTCGGCAACTCGCTGCCGAAGCTGACCGATGGGAAAGCACCCGAGTTTCCCGAAACGCACCCAGCGAACAGAACAGAGCCGCCCAAGGGCTCCATTGCCCTCGAGGGGGAGGAGGAGGCCAGGGTCGGGGCAGAGACACTGTCCCGGTGGCTCCCGCCAGCAACACCCCGCCCCCGGCCGGCAGAGGGAACCTCCCGATGCGACCAGGTTTCCGAGCCAACATTACTTGCCATCGATGCCAGCGACCCGGCCACTATGCCAATGATCCCAACTGCCCGAAGAACCCGAGCCCTATGTCCCGCAAGGTCGCTGCTGCCGCCCTGGGGGAAGAGCAAACCCCCGAAGACCAAGAGGAGTACGAGCCCGACCAGCCCGAGTGGGAACCAGCCGCCATGTCCCTGGTCTGCCTAGGGGAAAGAGTCATGATCCCGCGGGCCCCCCTTCCCGCCAACACGCAGAAATACGGCCAGTGGGTCACCATTAATGGACACCGGGCTGAAGCCCTCCTTGACACCGGGGCCAGTGTGACAGCAGTCCGCTGTCATCTGGTGACCCCGGACCAGATCTTGCCAAACATCCTTTGCCCCGTACGGTCGGCCGACAACTCAGAAAGCCTATGTCGGATGGCCTGCGTCCCCTTCGAGTGGAGAGGAGTATCCGGAATGCTGAAAGTAACTGTCCGCGATGATGCACCAGTGGACTGCCTCCTGGGGAACGACCTCGAAAGTTCCCCCTGGGCAGCCGTCGAAAGAACAGAGCACCTGGGGATGCTGGGCCTCCCTGAATGGGTCTGCGTAACGACCCGGACCATGGCCGCCCGTGCCATCCCCAGGCCCGAAGAACCCGAATGGCCAGAGCCTCCTCCCCCGATCGTCTGAGAGGAAGCCACCCTAAAAGCCAGTTCTCCAGAACATAACCAAGAGGGACTCGATCGGCTCCGGGATCTTCCCGAACTGGCCCAGTGGCGTCAAGAGGGAGGCCCCACCCAGGAACAATTTAGGCAAGAGCAGAGAACGTGTCCCTCCCTTGAGGGACTCCGGCAGCAAGCCCTCGCGCAGAGCGCAGGAGACACCTCGGGGGCCCACTGGATTTATTGGGACAATGACCTGCTCTACAGTGAGCAAAGGATTGCTGAGCTGGGGGCCAGTCGGGTGCTGGTGGTACCCCTCCGCTTCAGAGACTTCCTCTTGAACCTAGCACACAATGTGCCTCTTGCCGGACACCTGGGGCAAGACAAAACGTACAGCCGCCTGGTGACCCACTTCTACTGGTCCAAAATGCGGAATGATGTCTCCAACCATTGCCGGACCTGCCCCACCTGCCAGGCCAGCGGGAAGAGCGGCCGAAAGACCAAAGCACCCTTGCAGCCTTTTCCAGTCGTCACCACCCCGTTCGAACGGGTGGGAATAGACATTGTGGGGCCCCTGAACCCCCGAACGGCACAAGGGCACCGGTTCATTCTGGTCCTGGTGGACCACGCCACCCGCTATCCCGAGGCCATCCCTCTCTGGACCGTGACGGCGCCCGTGGTAGGCCGAGCCCTGATGGGGATCTTCTCTCGGGTGGGCTTTCCCCGGGAAGTCGTCAGTGACAGGGGCACAAACTTTATCTCAAAATACATGAAGTCTCTCTGGCAACAGTGCGGGGTCACCTACAAATTCACGACCCCCTATCACCCGCAAGGAAATGGATTGGTCGAGCGGTTTAACCGCACTCTCAAGGGAATTATCATGGGCCTAGAAGAACCCCTACGTCGCCAATGGGACGTACTGCTCCCGTGCCTCCTGTTTGCCTACCGAGAAGTCCCCCAGAAATCCCTGGGCTTCAGCCCGTTTGAACTCCTGTACAGACACCCCGTCCGGGGCCCCCTCAGCCTGGTCAAGGAAGGGTGGGAGATGGCCCCCCAGAAGACCCCTCCGGATATATACAAGTATCTCCTGACCCTTCGCAACCAGACCCGGCGATTCAGGGAGCTCGCCAAAGCCAACCTGGAAGCCAGTCAGGAGGACATGAAGAAATGGTATGATCAGCATGCCTCCTCCATCGAGTTCGAGCCAGGACAACAAGTCTGGGTGATGTCCCCGGTTGAACCCTGTGCCCTATAGGACAAATGGACGAGACCCTTCAAGGTAATAGAGCGCAAGTGTCCCGTCACCTACCTAATCAACATGGAGTCCTCCCGGAACCCCCTACGGGTCCTCCACGCCAACCGACTCAAACCCCACTTCGTATGCTCAGTACTCAGCCTCCTGATGGCTACCGATAGTGGGACGGAAGAAGACTCCGAGCCCCTTCCTGACCTGCTGCGGACCCTCGAGCAGGATGGCTCAGTGGAAGGGGTCAATCTCTCCGATGCCTTGTCCCCGGAGCAACGCCAACACTGTCGAGCTCTCCTGCTACAATTCTCAAACCTGTTCTCCCTCACCCCCGGGGTCACCCCCTGGTGCCTTCACGACGTGGACACTGGGGATAGTCCCCCTATTCGACACAGGGCGTACCGAGTGCCAGATCGAGTGCGCGCCTGCATCCAGAACGAAGTCTCCAAAATGCTGGTTCTGGGAGTGATCGAGCCATCTGACAGCCCCTGGGCCAGCCCAGTCGTACTGGTCCCCAAGGCTGCCGCCCCGGGCGTTGCCCCCGAGCTCCGGTTATGTGTGGACTATCGGGGCCTGAACGCCGTTACCAGAACCGACGCTCACCCTATCCCCCGGGCGGATGAGCTAGTTGACCGCATGGGGGCCGCCCGCTACCTGAGCATCTTTGATCTAACAGCGGGCTACTGGCAGATCGGCCTCACCCCCGGGGCCCAAGAACGATCCGCCTTCTCTACCCCGTATGGCCACTACCACTTCAAGGTGATGCCATTCGGCATGAAAAATGCTCCAGCTACCTTCCAACGACTCATGAACCAGGTACTGTCGGGCCTCGAAGAATTCAGCGCCGCCTATCTGGACGATATTGCTGTATACAGTCACCACTGGGCAGACCACCTCCACCACCTCCAGGAAGTCCTGCGCGCCCTCCGGCAGGCCGGGCTCACCATCAAAGCCAGAAAATGCCAGATTGGCCAAGGGTCTGTGACCTACCTAGGACACCAGGTGGGGAGCGGACTGGTGGCCCCCCTTCAGCTCAAGATTTCTGCCATCCAGGCCTGGCAACCCCCTACTACCCAAACCGAGGTCCGGGCCTTCCTGGGGCTCACTGGGTATTACCGGCGGTTTGTGAAGGACTATGGCAACATTGTGGGGCCCTTCACAGAACTCACATCCAAGAAGAACATCAAAACAGTCAACTGGACTCCGGACTGTCAAGCGGCCTTCGAGAAGTTGAAGGCCGCCATGTGCACCGCCCCCGTGCTCCAGGCCCCCGACTACGGCCGGGAGTTCGTAGTGCAAACGGACGCCTCCGATCATGGCATTGGGGCCGTCCTCTCCCAACTCAACACCGAGGGGGTCGATCAGCCAGTGGCCTTCATCAGCCGGCACCTGCTCGCCCGAGAACAGCACTGGAGCACCATCGAGCGCGAGGCCTTCGCCGTGGTATGGTCCCTCAAGAAACTCCGGCCCTATCTCTTTGGTACCCATTTCCGGGTACAAACGGACCACCGACCCCTGAAATGGCTGATGCAAATGCGGGGGGAGAACCCGAAACTGTTGCGATGGTCCATCTCCCTGCAGGGGATGGACTTCACTGTGGAGCATCGTCCAGGCCAAGACCACGCCAACGCAGACGGCCTGTCACGCTTCTTCCGCCTCGGCGAGGAGAGTACCCAAGAGAATGGGTGACTCTCCCTGCCTTCAGCTGGGGGGACGCATGTTGGACAGGCCTCGTGGAAGGTCCACTCCCTCCCAGCATGACAGGGTCCGGCACCCGGCCCTCCCTGTATCCACGACAAGAACCATCCCAGCAACCCACCGAAGCAACCCCTAAACCGTCCCCCACGGGATACCAGCTCCCGAACACTCCAGTACCGGCTGGCCCTGGCCCCCGTCAGCACCATTGCCCGGCCCAGCCGCCATCTTTAGACACTACATCACGAGGCCGCGTGGCCTCGGCTCGACCACAACCCTGGGCCCGGCCAGGCACCGACATCGAGGCACCAACATCCACCTAGGAGGTGAATAGACCACTTGGCAGGTCAATGGGAGAAGGAGTGTCAATGGCTCCCCTCTGCCAGGTGTCGATCGCCCCCGGCCTCCCCGGGCGCTGGCTCCACCCCCCTGCTGGGTGTCTGGACTCCCTCATTCCGGACCTCCCGACCTCCAAGCGTGAGGGTCCGGACATCAAAGGAGACCAGACCTATAACTGGGGCAGCTCCAGAGCAGGAAGGCAGTTGTATCCTGGAGTCGAGAGACACCGCGACGAACTCATCCTTGACGGCCTGCTGGCGCTGCCGCGGCCCTGCCTTGTGAACCATCTCCAAAGCCTGCTGGCGCTGCCGCGGCCCCCTTCATCTTGAACTTTTGTCTTGGCCTACTGGCGCTGCCGCGGTCTTCCTTGTCGTGAAACTCATCCTAGCCTGCTGGCGCTGCCGCGGCCCTCCTTGCTGTGAACCATCCTCCAAGTATCTGGCGCTGCCGCGGCCCTCCTCGTTGTAAGCATTCGTCCTGGCCTGCTGGCGCTGAAGCGGCCCTCCTTGCCGAGAACAATTATCGTAGCCTGCTGGCGCTGCCGCGGCCCTCCTCGTTGTAAGCATTCGTCCTGGCCTGCTGATGCTGACGCGGCCCTCCTTACCAAGAACTATCATCGTAGCCTGCTGGCGCTGCCACGGCCCGACCTTGCAGACCCCTAAGCTCGAGGATTGTGATCTTCCCTCTTGCCGCACCAGTACCAGTCCGGTACCAAGACTGTCCCGCGACCCTCTTTCCCTACAGAGACTAGAATTGGGAGGATCCTCGTGTCCTGCCCCCACTGTATCGTTGATAACCTTGCCTCAAGAACCGTATATAAAATGTGTTGACCTCATCCTTGTGTGGTGTCCATCTGTGGGGGGGAAGTTACTGGTCTGTACGATCACCGGAGATGGCCCTCACCGGAGGCCTCTCCCCCTGTCCTCGGCCGACCCTCCAGGTCCCCGTCTAACAACGGACATCTTTTTTCTTGCGTATTTGAGAGTGCTAGTGACTTATTAAGGTCCTGGCTAGTGACTTACACTAGGTTTTGTGCATACCTATGGCACATTGGACTAACCTTTACTAACTGAAAACGTTTTCTGTGTACTACCTTGTGACTACTCTTCTAAAACGAATTTCAAATGCCTTGAAAAAGTCGTTTCACAAGGAAACACGTGTTGGCTGTTGCCCAAGTTTGGACTTTTGGAATAAAGAATATGGAATTATCCTGTCGTCTTATTGTACTCATTACAATATGCTGCTGAACAGGGACCCATGGAAGGGGGCCCCACATGGCCAAGCCCTCTCAAATTAATTTTGAAAAAAACAGGCAAAGCCCCAGGGGATGGGTTCCCCAAGGCCATAATTGGCCTCTGGAGAGAGGCCATGCGCCCACTCCCCAAAAAAACATAAAGTCTGGCCAGATCCCGGGGGATGGGCTTCCCAGGGCCAATAGAGGCCCAGAGATGGGGGGCCATGTGACACCCCTTCCATATACATAAATTAAAAAAAAAAAATAAACAAGGCCAGAACCCAGGAGATGGGTTCCCCAGGGCCAAACCTGTCCCAGGGAAGGATGGTCACACGGCCCCCCTCCCGTATAAATTATAAAAAAATAAAATAAAAAACGAGTCGATGCCCCAGGGGATGCTGTCCTCCGGGCCAAAATTGGTCTTCGGGAGGGGGGCCACGCGGCTGCGCAGCCTTTTTTGCATTTAATACAAGTATATATATATATTTTTCAAGGCTCATGCCTGGGGTTGGAGTCTCCAGGGCCCAGGTATTACTTAGACAATAGGGGCCATGAGGACCCCTCCCAAAAAAACAAATAAAAGAGAAGCCGGTATCTCACCAGAGGACCCAGCCCCTCCCTGCACCACTCTGCAAATGTGCCACCTGGCGTGATCTGGGTAGGGTGATTGAGTATCCTAGAATCTTAAGGGTCCTTAGGGGCCAACTAGCCCACCAGGTACCTTTAGTAAGCCCCACACAGTGGGATTGCTGAGAGGTGGTCCGAGGTCAGGACTGAAGTGGGCTTCATCCCCCGAGCAGCAGTGTGCCAGGAGGCACATTTGCAGAGTGGTCTAAATAGGGGGTGTGTATTGGGACCTCTCTCAGTAATCTAGCTGTATGGGACCTACCGGAGGTAGTTGGTCCCAGAGACCCTCAGTAGGCAAGGGGACTTAATCCCACAACCAAGAGCGTGCCAGGAGGCGCGTTTGCATGGTGGTGGACAAAGGGGGCATGGTATGTGTCCACCTATCAGCATTCACAATATCTGAGGCATACAGGAGGTATCAGGTAGGCTAGTTGGCCCCTAAGGACCCCCAGCAGCAAAGGGGACTTCAATCTGTCACTTTACCACACTTCACTCTACGCCACTCTACTATTCTCAACTTTACCGTACCCAACATCACTCTATTCCACATCACTCTATCCAGCTTCAATGTATGCCACGCTACACTACCACACTTCTCTGTACTCTACTTCCCTCAACCCACTTCATTCTATGCCACATTACTCTATGCCATTGTACTCTGCGCAATGTCACTCCACCCCACTTCACTTTATCCCACTATACTCTACACCACGTTACTGTACACTACTCTACTCTGCACCACTGCACTTTACGCTACTCTACTCTACGCCACTCTACTCTATCCAACTTCACTCTAACCCACTTCACTCTATGCCACTGTACTCCATGCCACTCTACTCTCTTTTACTCCACTCTACCCCACGTCACTCTCCCCACTTCAGTCTACCCCAAATCATTACAGCTCCCCTCATTCTATGCCACCCTACTCTAAAACAATCTACTCTACTCCACTAAACACCCCCACTTCCGTCTATGCAACCCTGCTGTTTTCCACTCTACTCTATGCCACTGTACTTTACCCAGGTTCCCTCTAACCCACTTCACTGTACCCAACTTTACTCTACACTACTCCACTGTACGTCACTCTACTCTATGCCACTCTACAACACTGGACACCACTCTACTTGATGCCACTCTACACCATAACACTGCATGCTACTATACTCTGTGCTACTCTACTCTACTCCAGGTCACTCTATGCCACTGTACTGCATGCCCCTATATTCAACGCTTCTCTACATTAACCCATTTCATTCTACCCTACTTCAGTCTGTGCCAATCTACTCTATGCAAGCTGTTGCATGAATAGAGACATTGTACTCTTTGCAAAGACGCCGCTCCTATGATGATTGGTGCCAAGGGGGCAGAGTTATGTCCTCAGCACCCATCTAAAGTCATCGAACACTTCATTGTTTGTGTGTAATTCTTTCACTTTTGTAAGTTCTGGAATTGCAGCCAGACAAAAAAAGTCAAAAGTCTGGACATGTTGTTGCCTTTTGTCCCGACTTAAATTTGGAGATTGAAAATTCTTCTGATTTAAAAAACAGAAGCCAGTCAGTCAGTCAGTCAATTTTCTTTATTCGATTATTGAAAATCATAAAAGAGCAAGCATTGTTACATAACATGGTTACAATACAATTTCATTGAAGCACAAAACATTTTAACAAATCTAAAACATTCAATCAATATTATAAAAACAGATAAGCTGCAATACAACATACATAAATATCTAAAAAAGCTAAAAAGAAGGGTCTGTTGAGCACAATTCATTTAGGAAAATAGAGAAGAGAGGAAATTCATTTATCGAAGATAAGGTGCCTGTGCCTTGTGCGGTGCTTATTTAGACGTGCACCTGCAACCAAAAAACTTGCCACTGAGAAAGCTACTTTTACATTGGGGAGGAGCTGCAAAAACAACAGGGCTGGTTTAACCTGAATGAAGCCCTGGTGACGTAAAATAGGGAGCAGATAACTTTTCCTAATCTCAGTGTAATGTCCGCAAAACATAATAAAGTGCATCGTGTCCTGTATCGAGAAGTGGTCACAGTCGCATGGATCGGCATCCTCAGGTCGCGACCAAGATTTGAAGTTGCCCAGTACAAAATGAATTAAGTCAAAGCGGAATCTCGTTAAGAGAAAGCGATGAAAGGAATTTGTAGTAAAAAGGAGATAAGGTTCCATTCCTGGAGCTAAGGAGAGCATACAATGTTTCCTCACCATAATCTTTTTTAGCTCTACTTCTTCCCTTTCCATGGCATATAAATTTGTCAGGGTGTTTTTGACTGATTTTATATCGCCATAAGTTATCCCCTCTGGGGAAGAGAAGAGCTCCGGACGGCCTGCCAAGGTAAGCTGCATTTTAACGTATCTTAACCAAGGAATGTAGAGGGCTCTATCCAGGGCTAAACAGTCTTTTAAGATGGTATGATTTAAAGTAAGCTCCTGGTTGAGCCATGTTTTTATCCAACCAATCACTGGGGCTAGTTTTAATAAATCTGAGATATAGCCCACACCTAACTCTGTATGTAATGCGAAGGTCGAAGTTGATTGGGGGACAGAGAGCAAAGATCTCAAGAATTTATTTTCTACAATCTGTATTTTAGCTGGGCTGGTATATCCCCAGATTACCGAGCCATACTGGGCAACTGACAGACACTTGGAATTATAAACTTTAATGATGCTTTCCATGGGGCGGGCACCTAGCTTTTTGGCAAAACCCAGCAGCCCTGCGGCCGCTCTAGCGACAGCGCTGCTTTTGACCAAAAGCTGAGGGCCCCAAGTGCCCCTGTCGTCGAAAGTGACTCCTAAATATGGAAAGGAGGAAACTCTCTTAACCTCCTTAAAAACAGAAGCATTATCTTCTGAGAGCAACAGGTTTACATCAATGGTTCATTCACAACACTTAATAAGTTAAATACTGTGAACAGATATCACTTAAAGAGACTTTTTAAACTTTTAGATGCTGTCTCTTGATATTTTTCCTCTAGATCTTATCCACTGAGAGTGCCTCGCCAGTCTGAAAAAACCCAACATAATATCAAACTAGTAGTGTGATAATGTTAACCTCTGTGTCTTTAATAACATCCAGATGTTCTACTCAAAAAAGTGATGACATTCTGCATTTTAAGTCAAGCTATGGAGGCTATCATGATGCAAGTTCATTGTCTTGCTAAGGTATTATGTATTGCATTCTCCACTGGTTTAACACAAATGTTTATAATTAAACTTTCATTTGAACAAATCTGCATATCTCAAAATATATTGTAAACTTCCCAGCAACACAAATGCTTTTTAAGCAGATTTCCCCTTACTGAATGTTCTCCAAATCCACTGATATCAACACCAGCCTCTCTCATGACTTCATCAACCAATTGTGTCAACGTTGCTGGTAAATCTTGATTGTGTAGAGGTCTGTGTGAGACAAATATTTCTGCAACTCCATGGCCTCTTAAATCCAGTGTCTTCTTCTCATACTCCTTCAGGCAATTTATGATCAACAGCCTCACATTATTCTGATAATGCTGATAAAAAATTGTTCTAGAAACTGTTTTTGTTCTTCAAACCCTCATACTATTGGTCCAGTTGTGTAGTGCTAGCACCGTGCACAGGTGGTACATGCACAACGCAACTGAAAAATAAGACTTATGAAGCCACGCAAGCTGAGTTTGCCTGGTCTTGCGTGGCTCCATAAATCTCGAGTAAAGAAACTCATTGCAAATTGATGTGTTGCTCTTACTCTCCGCTAGGAAGGCGTTCCATGGTGTTGTGTGGGTGTTCCAGCGCAGCTTCCATTGTTTTTGATGCATTCCCCGATTTACAAATATTGGTAAGCTTGGGAATGCACCAATAACATCCACCTTCCCAGTAGAGGCATAACAAGGAGAATTATATGTATTTGGGGATGTATGTACTTCCTCTTTCTATGAGCGCTCCATTTGGTAGTACACATAGATAGAGGAATATGCCCTTCAGGATTGTTTCTGTGCAGGAAAGTGCCCCTTCCTGCACAACAACAATCCTACCTGCCACACAGCCACCCTTGTACCATGGTGCAAGGGTGCCTGCGTTGATGCCAGGCAGCCAAAATATTGCCAATGCAGGGGAAAAAGCAGGAATGCACTGTAATCTTTTAGATAGGTGCATGCCTGCCTTTTAACTGTTACCCAGTGCAGCAAAACAAGGTGAATTGCATACTGCACTGCATGACAATGTCATAACCATGCATTTGTCTTTCTAGCTCGCCACACAGGAACTCCATTCACCAATTCATGACCAGCTACAAAGTCACCTGAATGACAATCCTGACTCAAATAATTCTGACAAAAAGTTTACCACATTAACAGTATGAGTTAAAAAAGGATTACAACTTCTTTGTAAGAATCAGCAAACCCATTTCTGCCACCCTAATGTATAAGCCTTATTTGTTCCCGGTGCCAAGGATTCAGAAGATGGACTGAAAGCTTCAGCCCAAAGTCCTCTCATATGTCACTGTCTCCTGAAACATTCCATGCCATCAGAGGCAACAGGCCTCCTGAAAGCAAGTTAAGAAACTCTCATTGGGCTCCTGGTAACAAATAATTGAAGGCACATTGGGAACTCTACCGACATTTCCATCATAACATAAACCAAGTATGGGAGCTTGTTGTCATATTAAAATACTGTGCCTACTCTAGTGTTGGCTTTGGTTGAGATGACTGGACTCCATCAAGTTGCAGCATTTATCAGCGTATTTGTTTATTTGTGTACACAAGCACTGCATGGCCATGGACTTATTCTGTTTCAGTAAATCCTTTTGATACATCTGCAAACTATGGTCTCCATTTGTATGTACAAAATAATGTTCCACTTGTTTCCATATCAATGGACGTTTTATGTTGTAACCTTGCAAAGGCACTCAGCTAAACCTGTGTTAACAAGTCAATGTTATGTATGTGCAAAAGCTGTTCATGGATTTCCATTGTGTTTTCCATTGATAATAAATTGTATGCACTGTTAGTCAACACAACGATTAGTATTTAAAATAATAGGGTGATTGGTGCTGTGCAAGTAACATTTTAGGATGGCACATTTATGTTAAACCAGGCTATTAAAGATGCGTGTTGCCCTTTCATAGGGGGAACATCCTTTACAACGGAACTGTTACAACGCGGTACCGTTACAATGCTGGAGGGCGCTCTAGGATAGGGGATAGTTTAATTTACTATCCAACACCTTCCCTACTATCCACGGGGACTGGAGTTGGAGTAGTAAATTAAACTATTCACTATCCAGCGCCCCACAACGCAACTCGCTGTAACGACTTGCGTTGTTAAACCTGCGTTGTAAAGGTACACGTTGTAACGGTACACGTTGTACCGTCGTACATCCCTTTCTGTGTTTAGCCCTTTTTACTACTATTAATATGATCGATTGCCATAGCACAAATGTGTCTGTCCATGCTTTATCTCCTAAAGGCACATGGAACAGTGCATTTATTATGACACTGGTTTGCTAATTCCCTTGACTGATTACCTAACAAATGCCTCTTGGAAATCTTATGAAGCACTGTACAGGGCCAAACCCCTGTGGTGTTACGTGTGGGGGGGGTGGAAAGAGGGAAGATTTAGGGTTAGTGGATCAGGGGAGACGTCAGCCTATCTGAGGTAGTCTCCCTTGTAGAGATGAATTTTCGGTAAAAGGGAATGTTGTTACAGATGCTTGTGGGAAGCCCCCTGACTTCCCTTCCTCTCCATCCACTGCCTCACTACACAGCACCTCAGACCCCATTACACCACAGGACTACACATCTCAGCTGCCCCAGAATTGATACAAGCGGGTGGATCCACTTTTAATGCCTCCCGGTGGCCATAAAGTGCACCCAGGACAGCCTGGAGAAGACTGGGCTGGGCCACCCCTCTTTCATCTCACCCCAGCTTAAGGTGATGTGCCCAACCCTCCTGCCCTTAAACTGCCTGCTGTGCCTGCACTGCCTGTAGTCCCGACTCCTCATCACCAATATCTACAACAATTTCACCCACCAACCTGCCACCCTCAACCACAACAACCCCAACCAACCAGCAAACAACAGTCAAAACATTACCACCAGGTCTCTGCTCACCTCCATGGCCACCTCAGTCTTCGAATCATCCATCCACTCCGGGTGCCCACCGACCCCTGCCCTGGCCTCCCCTGCAACCTCGAACATTTGCATGTAACTCACCAGCAACACCTCCTTTTCCATAGCAATCCACTCAGACATATGGAAACACACAGATGTCAGACCCCTCCGAACGAAAGCCTCCGCCGACTCCAGACCTCTCAAAATAATCGCCTGACTTTCCTGCTCTCCTACCCAACCAAAGTTCTTGAGAAAGCCTTCAGCCAGCATCTCACCAAATTCCTGGAAAATAACCACCAACTGGGTACCTCACAATCAGTATTACATGCCAAACAGAGCCGAGAGACTGCGCTGATTGCCCCACACAGCACATTAGAACACTCCTGGACTTCTCGCACACCGTTCTCCACAAACATCACAGCTGTAGTAGTGGTCGCTACTTCTACATTGCTGCCAAGACCTGGAATGACAGTACTCTACAGCTCTGTAAAGATACCTCGCTGGCATATTTTTAAAAGAGACTTGAGACATGGCTCTTTGACAGAGACACAGTATCTAGATACCACTGGGGGTGACAGTTTTGTGCTTTACAAATCCTCTTGACTGATTCAAAGGTGAGTAGGCTTTTCTTCTTGTCATCTCCTTCTTCTGTGTTTAGTCTCTAATCTGGCAAAATCAGAGATCCTTGGCTGGAGTTGACATCCAGAGTACTAGTTTGTAAGACAGGTAGATAGGTGTGCTGTTGAAGGGGGCTTTGAAGTATTTTAGCTGATATTTAGGATGATACAGACATGCAGGGGGAGCAGATAAAGGCCCTTTACCATGAGGGTGATGTGGTCAAACTTCTTCAGCATCTTTCTAATGTGTGCTGCTGCAGGAAGCATGCCTTTCAAGGGAGCAAGGTGGTCACATGAATACCACTGAACAGGGCATTGTCTCCATCTAGATGCTAGAGGACTAAACTCTGAAATGACATTTTGAAATCGTATCTCGGGAGAAAAGTTTTCCCTTTGTTCATGGTTGAGTGGAGGGACCAGGCTGTTTTGGACCTTTCGGTAATCTGTTTTTTGAGTGAACTATTGAAGTCAAAGGAAAATCTGAGGAATGTGTCCTCATATGCCAGCCATCTGAAGCCCATTAGGATGAAATCAGAGATCCATGACTGAACTAGAGAATGTTTGGTGTTGTTACCAAACAGGATGATGAGTTGAGTCACCATGGGTTTAGCATTAGGTTGTCGGTTGATATCCAGTTGGTGTTGTCAGTATACTGGTGGATCTTCATGTTGCCAAAGAAAGAGTGAGCATGATGGGTACCAAGGGGCTCCACAGGTGATATGGAGCGTCCGGAACAAAATAACGTGTTTTTATTGTTGAGGAAGAGGACATTGCCAACTACATAGAGCATGGTTGTGGTAATACTGCGGTGTGGTTTGGATCTTGATTGCTTACTTTGAAGTAGGTTATTAGGTTATTCTTTCTGATGTCCTCCTGTTTTTCTAACAAGTGGTAGGTGGTTTACAGGACAGAAGTTGGGAAGATCAGTTGGATCCAGTGTAGGAATTTTCAGAAAGGGGAGAATCTGCCCGATCTTGAGACCTAGGTCTAGGAATTAGTATTTTTAAACCTGTTGCCAGGGGTAAACAGTCAAAATATCATTTTTTTATTTCGACTTACACTTATATCGAGTTGCTAATATCGATGGGACAGAATATCGATGTCCAGAATATCGATGGCCAGAATATCGACCCTAAGGTAAGTAATATCGAAATTACTTATATCGATAGCATATATATCGATGTAAGTAATTTCGATTTACTAATATGTGTTAGAAATATTAGTTAAGTATTTAAATTAATTGTTATAATATGTGTTTAATGTGTTTTTATAAATAAAAAATATATAAAAGTAAATATTATGTTTTACTACCAGAGCGGGTTGTGGGTTTATAGGGGAATAGGGTGGGAAGTAATTTATTTGTAATTAAATAATTATTTTTTAATGACTAATTTATTTTGCAATTCAATAGTAATTGGCAATGAATTATTTTCATTGATTAAGTGATTAATTAATTGCTAATTTATGTATTTTTTTAAGTAAATTATATGTTTTACTACTGGAGCGGGTTGTGGGTTTATAGGGGAATAGGGTGGGAAGTAATTTATTTGTAATGAAAAAAATATTTTTTAATGATTAATTTATTTTGCTATGAAATAATAATTGGCAATGATTTATTTTAATTGATTAATAGAATAATTAATTGATAATTTATGTATATTTTTAACTAAATTATATGTTTTACTACTGGAGCGGGATGTGGGTTTATAGGGGAATAGGGTGGGAAGTAATTTAATTGTAATATTAATTAATTTTGGGTAAAAGAGTATTTTTAGGGTTCAGGGTCATTTTTGGGTTTTTGGGTAAAGGGGTACTTTTAGTGTTCTGGGTCAGTTTTGGTTTTTGGGGTAAAGGGGTATTTTTAGGATTCAGGGTCAGTTTTCAGTTTTTGGGTAAAGGGGTATTTTTAGGGTTCAGGGTCAGTTTTCAGTTTTTGGGTAAAGGGGTATTTTTGGGGTTCAGGGTCAGTTTTCAGTTTTTGGGTAAAGGGGTATTTTTAGGGTTCAGGGTCAGTTTTTAGTTTTTGGGTAAAGGGGTATTTTTAGGGTTCAGGGTCAGTTTTCAGTTTTTGGGTAAAGGGGTATTTTTAGGGTTCAGGGTCAGTTTTCAGTTTTTGGGTAAAGGGGTATTTTTAGGGTTCAGGGTCAGTTTTCAGTTTTTGGGTAAAGGGGTATTTTTTGGGTTCAGGGTCAGTTTTCAGTTCTTGGGTAAAGGGGTATTTTTAGGGTTCAGGGTCAGTTTTCAGTTTTTGGGAAAGGGGTATTTTTAGGGTTCAGGGTCAGTTTTAGGTTTTTGGGTAAAGGGGTATTTTTAGGGTTCAGGGTCAATTTTCCCTACTGTTGCACCCACTGGAGTGGGAATAGTAATTATTGTTAAGTAATGATATATTATATATGATTTTTAATTATTATTTTTTTAATTAAATATGTATTATTATTTTTTTTACCATTATTACATATATTTAAATATGTTTAAGTAATTAATAAGTATAATTTACAGTATTTTTTATGTTATTTTAAATTTTAAAAAAATCAATATATTTAACAACAATATTTTTAACATCGATATTATTTTTTCGATATTTTGGTACTTACCATGTTGTACATAGGGCGTCGATATTTTTGCTATCGATATAATTACGCCGATATTTGTGTAGGTCGAAATTCTGTCTGTCGAAATTCTGTCATAGATTCTTGCCAGGCTCAGACTTGAGACCTAAAATGTTAATTTAGCCAGAATTAAGAAATAGGATTAATTGGTTACATGTATGTCTCTGCTGACCACTACCAGCATGTTGGTACTATTACCCTTTAAAAAAAAACTTCTTACAAAAAAAGACTTAATTAAAATTGCATTAATAAGAAGTCTAAAAAGGATATTCTGAAAATGTGTCTCGAAAAGGAATGCCCTGAGGTGTGGATCATTTCAATGTGAGTCATTTAACTGCGCTCAAGAAAGACACAATGTGACATTTCTACAAAGCTAGAAAATAGAATAAAAAACAAGTCAAGCAGGAAATGTTTTAAGAGAGAAAGAGAACTTACGAGAAGTGCCACACCCATTCTTGCCCATCCCTGCAGCGTCTCTTTCCCAGCAGTGGATGATAAACAATAGTTGTCATTCATAGACAGTGAAATGTCCTGGGGCACCATGAAGGATGATGCAGGGGTGACAGTCTGGTTTTAAGAGAAGCTTTGATGCATCTGCCTTTGGAATTAACACTTGAGATAAACCTGGGAGGCCTGCACCAAAGATCTATTACATGACCTATTACATGATATATAGATACTTTTTTTGTTCAATAAAAATGAACAAGATTGCATTCCTAGGGTCTTCAAAATCACTTAATTGGCAACAGAGACTTCACCAAAAAGCAACCAACACATTTCAATCATTGTGGTTTTGCGCACGGTAGCTGAGAACTGCATCTGCAGTTAAAGGAAAGGACCCCTTGCAGCGGGCTATGACATAGACTCCATATTTTTTTAGCCCTGTCAAGGGAGGGGATGCCCCCTGGTTGGATAACGCTTTGTGTTTAGCTTGCTACAAGTAGAGGCCACAAGGAAGCGGTAGCTGGGGCCTGTGGATGCTCAAAATGGGGGACTTGCTGGTGAGTCTATTGCCTTCCACTGTTTCTCTGAGGTTCACTCCAAGCTCCATGTTCATGCGTCTTGATCGATAGTGTGGTGGTTAAGGGCAATGGCCACTGTATTTTCGTGGAGTGGTCAGGCATCCCCTTAGGTCGACGAGGATGCAGTGTTAAGCATGGAGAGAGAGAAAAGATGAGCTTTACCGGGTCACTTAATGAATTGTACTGCTTCAGAGAAGAAATAGGAACGGGGTCTCCTTCCATGCTACAACCTTGGGAAGATAGGCCGATGTAGCTTGCCACATAGTGGGCTAATTCAATAGACAGCAACAGGTTGGAGGATTCGACCTGGCTTGGTTAATTCAACCTGGAAGGGTTGAAACCAGGGGTTGAAACAACTTGAGAGGGAGCTCTAGGACTCCCCACAAGAGGAGGAAGAGCAAGACAGTTGCAGAAGCAGTCTGTGTACTGTGGATGCAGCTTGCTGCCGACTTGCGACAACTCCAGCATCCCCCTGCCTCAACATCTCCATAGAATCATTTACCATCAGAACAATTAATTCCTCAATGAAGCACATTTCAAGAGATCCATCAGTGAAAAAGTGTATCATAAGCAAGAAACTTAGACAAAAATACCTAATTGAGAAAACCAATCTAAGACATCAAACCATTCAACTCCATCCCCATCACCCTTGGAAAGAGCTGGATATAACCTACCCCAAGGGACCGAAGGCAGGATGGAGTTGACAAATAACACAGGTAATCCCTGTGCCCCTCCCTAGGAACTGCAGAGAGAGATTTCACAAAACTGCCCTCAAACCATCTCACCACATGTTTAGATTGGATCTGCCAAGAAAATGGGAGGCAGGCATATCCTTTATTTTCCAATGTGGATCCGCTAGCTTTAATGGCGGAGGAAAGAGCTTTACTACTCAACAACACCCACATGGAAATAGAAGTGCCATTTCCCACATTAGAAAAAATCAACCTCAACCTCTACCATTGAGAAAAATTAACCTAACAAAATAAAGCTGTCTCAGGATACATCACTTCACAAAACCAATGAACAATTGGGCCACGTTAATTTGAATTTGCACCAGCTTTCAACCCGCAGAAAGTATTGTCTCTAGAAATCGATAGCAATAACCAAGAAAGCAACCTGATCAAACTGCAAATGGAGCTGGAAGATCTTCAGCTGAAGCTGGACCATGTCGAGAATAGTACTCGTCACACCAATCTGAGGTTTGTCAGTATATCAGAAGATCGTGAAGCAGAGCAGTCACTTGTCCAACTAATAACAGAGCTGGTGTACAAAGTGGTTCTCCCTGAAAAGATGCAGGACATCAGCAATCTGACTATTAACAGATCACATTGAGTACCTGTAAGCTGGCCTTCGAATGCAAAATTACCAAGAAAAATTCTGGTCGATTTTGGAGATGTCTGGATTAAATTTTGACCCAAGCAATTCAAAAGAAGTCCTTCTCCAATCCAGATACATTTTCATTTTGAATGTATTCAGACATGTTGATCCTGCAACACAAAGACGTAGATATTTCATTGGATTGATAATTTAAATGCAACAATGCTTCAGCAGGCATAATTCAGCATTCCCAACTGAAGTTCTGTATAAAGGTCAATATCATATATTTCTGACAGTTTTTCAGGCTAAAGAATGTTTGCTTATAGTTAAAGGGGGTGGGAGGCAGGAAATACCATCTATTTTAGACAAGATACTAGTAAGAATAATTGTCAGCTAAAGATTCATCTTTATCTTAACGTAGGTACTTTGAGGATATTCTACCCCCAAATCTTTTAGGCCTTTTTTTCCTTCTATTTTTTCCGTTTGCTCCAGCATGGTATTGTACATGCACGCTTGTTTGCACTTCCCCCTCCGGAAAGAGCTCCAAGTACCATTCCAAGGAAGGGGGAGTATGGGATGGTGGAAGAGGGCAGAAGAGGGGAACAAGTCCATGACAGGAAGGGCTTTGACAAAAGAGAGGGGGGAGGGTATGGGGTCACACAGAGATGGGGGAGTAAAAAAGAAAATGATAATCATAGACAGATCGAGGAGCAATATGCAAAGACATAGGGTTAGGCATAGTTGAGCCAAGCAAGGCAGGAGAAAAATTCATTAAATGGGGGAGGAATACCCAGATTGAGACTGATAAAAAAGAATTAGCTAGTACGAATCCCTGATAACCGGACACTATGGGACATTTACTCAAGGTCTTATCGCCGATTTATCAGCACTTTATCGCCCTATTCTCAAGCTGGTGTAAACTGCTGACATCGCCAGTTTTCTAGCAATAGCTATTGCAAAAAACATCGCCACGGGTGAGAGCGACAACTAACGCTAATGACATGCAGAGTAGGCGTTCCCATGCAAAAAGACATGAAAACACCACTTTGTGACATTCTCAACGACCGGCCAGATCTGCGATGCGATCCAAAAACGGGTGATAAGGTGCGTTAGCAGCAAGGATTTAACACCTGCCTTTTACTGATGTTAAGCAGGATGACAACCTGCAGTACAAAAGGGAGCCCAGCCCAGAGCCATATTTGAAGACCAACACATGTCATGGAGCTTCTGATCAGGCAGCTCGTAGACCCACAAGGGCCACAACACCCACTGCCACCACCCCCACGCCTCCCTGGATTCCCCCCGATCTACCACCGTGGCGGCGCAGAACAAAACAGCTGATCTTCCGAAAAGTGTATGGCCCACTGCCACACAAATACAGAATGTGAGGAGAGGTTGGAACCAAGTATGTGTGAAGAAGGCAAGTCACCCATGAATAAGAATGTACACAATGCCAAGTGTGGTGGTGATGTGCCGGACAGACTTCAGTCTGCAGAGCACAGACATGTCCATGTGGACATATACTGCTGGTTTTTGTAGTGTTGAAAGAGGTAGCCGAGTGGATGACGACCAGCCGCCTGAAACTGAACTCGGACAAGACGGAGGTCCTCATCCTGGGCCCCTCTCCCTCCGCCTGGGACGACTCCTGGTGGCCTCCCGCCCTGGGCACCGCACCCAAACCGACAGACCATGCACGCAACCTGGGCTTCATCCTGGACTCCTCCCTCTCCATGACCAGGCAAGTCAACAACGTCTCCTCGGCATGCTTCAACATCCTACGCATGCTACAGAAGATCTTCTGGTGGATCCCCACCGAGACCAGGAAGACCGTCACCCAGGCCCTCGTCACCAGCCGACTGGACTACGGCAACGCCCTCTACGCCGGGACCACCGCCAAGCTCCAGAAGAGACTCCAGCGGATCCAGAACGCCTCAGCCAGACTCATCCTCGACATCCCACGAACCAGCCACATCTCCGGACATCTGCGAGACCTTCACTGGCTCCCCGTCAACAAAAGAATCACCTTCCGCCTCCTCACCCACGCACACAAAGCCCTACACGACCAAGGCCCGAGCTACCTCAACAGCCGAGTCAACTTCTACGCTCCCAAACGCCACCTCCGATCAGCCAACCACGCCCTCGCCGCCGTCCCCCGCATCCGAAGAGCGACTACAGGAGGAAGGTCCTTCTCCCACCTGGCCGCCAAGACCTGGAACTCCCTCCCGACCGACCTGCGCCTGACCCAAGACCACCTCTCCTTCAGGAAGAAGCTGAAGACCTGGCTGTTCGAGCAGTAGCGGCTCCCCCCCCCCCAGCGCCTTGAGACCCCACGGGTATGTAGCGCGCTTTATAAGTGTCACTGATTGATTGATTGATTGAGTGTTGTGGAAGTCGACGCAACCATGTTACCTCAGGCAGTGGGGAAGACCTTGGTCATGTAGGTTTCTCGTCCCCCCTGTAAGCATAAGCAGAGTGGGCTGGACTGGCATACGCCATTCCAACGTAGGAGGGTGACAAAATATACCGAGCTTCTGGGCGTAGTTCACTTCTGGGATGGCCAACGCTTCTGCCAGGGTGGCTCCGCTCACACTGCCACGAGTCTGCCGCCGTGACTGCCAGCCTCCTCAGCCAATCTCTGGTTTCCGCGACACAGGCCCCAAGCGCACCCAGCCGCACAGCATTGCGCAGTCATGTGTGTGATGACTACTGCCTTTGGCCTACATTGCAGTCAGCAGGTCCCCCATTTCAAATCAAGTCTTGATTTATTGATGGCGCAGTCCAGTAGGCAACAGATATTGCATCCAGTGTGGCCCACCTGGATGACGCATCACTGCTGGCTGCGCACACGCTGAGCTCATCAGGTGCAACTAACTCTGTGCAGCTCAAGTCAATGCCACATGGCTGTGGGCCCTTGCTGACCGCTGCCTCTGGCCTACACTGCCTCCGATCAGCAGGGCTCGCACATTCAATCCCGACCTGCAAGGATACGCCATTATTGATGGCTGTGCACACGCTGAGCTCATCAGGTTCCACTAACTCTGTGCAGCTCAAGTCAATGCGATGTAGCTGTGGGCCCTTGCTGACCACACTGAGGTTAGCAGGGCTCAAACATATCAAATCAAATCCTGACCTGCAAAGACACACCATCATTGCTGGCTGCGCACACGCTGAGCTCATCAGGTGCCACTACCTTTGTGCACCACACCTCATGGACCCTTTATGATTGAGTTTCATGCTGTGGACAGTAGACACAGCAATATCACCTCAGGCAGTGGCTAAGACGTTGGACATGTAGCTTTGTACCCACCACTGTAAGAATAAGTGGAGTGGAGTGGGCTGGGCCGGCATACGCCAGTCCAGCATAGGGCTGTGAAGAATATTCCCGGGGCTCTGGGCGTGATTTAGTTCTGGCGTGAACTAGGAAGTAACTGATGAGTGCGTATGTTGTAGTGCCGGTCCCACCTGGCCCCCAATTGACAATGTTGCAATGTAGCCTGCACCCAGAGGGCGGGCTCGCACGAACAGTGAAATGAAGGAACGCAAGAATGCTCAGGGTCTTGGGTCATACATGCCAAGTGTTGTGTGTATCTGTATTGCCGTAGCATGAGCCAAAAGCCTAGCCCTACTTGCAGCGCAAGTTCAGCCAGGCATGAACTTTACATCTGTGTCCGCCCTATTTACCATAGGCCTACACTCACGCGGCCGCCCAGCTTCAACGGCCAGCATCACTGTGTCATTGTCAGGCTTGTGGACATGAGCAGACAGGCATGACAATGGTGTGCAATAGGAGTGCAAGTGATGCAAACACACAGCGCATACAAATAGGTAAGCTCGGGGAGGGAGGAGCTGCTATGAGGCAATGTAACACACAGTGATGCCGCACATTTGCCACTTGAAAGACATGTCAAACATGAATCCAAAAAAAACACACATTAACTGAATGCAAGCAGATGACAAACTAAAATTAGGGATGAAAGCTCCTTTGTCTGAAATATCAGGAAGGAGCACATCTGCACCTTTGACCTCAGAATTGCATGTGCCCGGCACCCCTTGACATATACTATAGCAGCTGATGATGACTCCCACATTACGCACAGCCGGGCGAAAGACCAACGCACACCCCACAGATAGAAATCCTTGCTCGAAGTTATCTTGCATGGAATGGCCTTCACACTTACTCCCACACCATCCCAGAAGTGAGGTAATAGAATTTTCATGGTCAATTGTGTCCCCTACTATGTACCCCAACGGCTCCGTGTACGTTCTTCAAGTACATGTAATTTCCCTCCATGACCAGATATGAAGACGCAAATACATTTGCGTCCAACGTTAACATGTCCTCTATCAGATCCACCATGAATGGGTCGATAATTCAGTTCCTAAGTATGCCGTGCCACCGTCTTTACATGGTGTACTTTCACGTTTTCCTGGCTCTAGCGAGCTAGGCCCTGATTTCTGCCATCGAGCCCTTTCTGCCTTCTGCCTCTGAAAGCTGCAGCCTGGATCTGCATCCATGACCTCTACCTTACTCCCTGCGCGGCGAGTGGTGCCCGGCTCGGCCTGCTTGCCTGCCAAGACAGTATTCAGCCTTCAAGTTATCTGCTCCACTCCTCGAAAATACATTCCTGTCTAGAGATTTAGGTAAACACCTCCCCAGCTGCAGAGCAAAGGGCCCGGCCTTTCTGTCTCCGTGCAAGTAATTCATTGCTCCCGTTACCATGGTAGGCCCATGACCCCTCGCATTACAAGTAGACACGTAGTCACATATGCACGCACTAGCAGTCAGTACAGAATAGCCTCTATCCGAAAGACCTTTCCTTCTAGATAATACAGTTCTCCAAACACAAGATATCAGATATGATTTGGGTTTAGGTTGTTCTGACACGCCAGACTTCTGTCTCCCCGTATAGTGCTAAATGTCAAGTCCCCTTCACCCTCCAGTTCCACGTCAATCACACGTCATGTTGCCTGCGCGCGCATCCAGCCCAATATTTCTGCTGACACTGCAGGATTCCTCTATGAATCCACCCACCTGTGACACTTTCATGTGACGTTTCTAGCACACACCTCCGTGTACGCCCTCGTGCACGCCTCCTGTTACGTACATGTGTTCTTATCTCATTTCTTTCAGCTGTTACGCCTTCTGTATCCATCACCATTGTATGCATTTACTATATATATTGTGCACTGTTAATAAAGCATTGTCTATCCCTTCCTGAACCCTCGCGGTGATGGAACATGATACCATGGTTCGAACCATGGTTCGAAATTGCATACCAGTGTTATCTGGGCCACACACAAACAGCTGACAGCGTTCTTAACGCCGGCTGCAACGAGTCCTTGGACGCCATTCCGGCGAGATCATTGGCCACGCCCACCTCTTAGGCCACGCCCCTCTACTCCACCCATATTATGTGCTGCCACCGGAAGCGCAGCGGACGAGCGCAGCGGGAGCGCCGTTTGCGCGCCGAAGGCGCGCCTAAGGCAAGCCCGTCTGCGCCCGTCCGCGACCGGACGGGGCTAGGGGCACGTCTCCATGCAAAATTGACTTCATACTCCGCTGAGGAGCTTATTACTCTTCAGGGGCATTGGCCACTCTCAGAGTCAGTCCGCCGCCACATTGATTTATTAGGGCTCGCCCCTTCACCCTCGCCAGCATCGGCCCTCCCGCCGATGCGGTCGCCGTCGTCCTCTTCCTTGCCTGACCCCCCCCTTCCCACTTCTTCATTATCCGTCCTCCTGCTCAACACCAGGTCAGCGGTCAAACACCATCATGAGCTGTTTGTCCTGCTCGATTCCGAGAAGCCCGACTTACTGCTCTTGACCGAAACCTGGTTTTGTGACTCCTCTTTACCCGCTCTTTTAGCAGCCCTCCCCCCTTCCTACGTCGCTTTACGCGCCGACCGCCCTGCGGGTAGGATGGGTGGTGGAGTAGCTTTAATTGCTCGGTCTGAATTCAACTTCCAACTCCTTTCCTTCCCTTCCATCCCCCCTACCGAATTCCTTGTAGTCCGCTCCCTTTCCTTTTCCCCTCCAATCACGTGTCTTTTAATGTACCGCCCACCTCAGCCTTCATCGTCGTTCTTGCCAGCATTTCAAGACCTACTGGCCACCTTGGCAGTTAACTATGCCTCGGTCCTGGTGCTAGGTGACTTTAATTACTGGCCCTCGGACCCTTTAGAGTGCACCTCCTCCAAACAATTCACTGAATCCCTCCTTTCCCTGAACTTTGTCCCTCACATATCTGTCCCCACCCATGCTCATGGTCACATACTTGACCAGGTTTGGTCCCTCAACCTTTCTGTTTCCCCGGTGTCTGTTTCCCCCTGTCCCTGGTCTGACCATGCCCTTATTTCTTTTTCCATTATTCTCAACTCTGTCTCCAAGGCTCCGCTTGCCAAAAATACCTGGGCGCGGAACTGGAATCGAGTTGATCTTCCTTCTCTGACTTCCCTGCTTCAAAATTCACCTCCGACCCTTACCGGTCTATCATCCAACTCACAAGCCACTGCGATTAACACCTGGCTGGCTGGAGGTTGCGATTCGGTTGCTCCACTACGTCGAATCTCCACTCGACGACCTAAAGATTCCAATAGGTGGTTCAACGACGACCTAAAGAAGCATAAACTAGCCGTACGGCAAGCAGAGAGGCAGTGGAGAAGAAACTACTGCCCCTTACTAAAAATACACTACTCAGCATTATTAACTGAGTATAAAAAAGCCATCCTAGCTGCCAAAACCATCTATTTCTCCACTAAAATTCTTACAGCAGGAAACAAATCCAGGGAGATTTTCGGTATAGTTAACAACCTTGCTTATTCTGATAGGGCCTCACCTCAAATCCCTCCGACCCAGTCCTTGTGTGACCAACTAAACTCTTATTTTCTGGACAAGATTGCAACCATCAAGGCTAACATCCCCCCTCCCTCCTCTATTTTTGTTGACCCTTCCCCCCCCACTGTCCAGTGTCATCTTACCTCAATCCCTCCCCTCACTGAGAAAGTATTCCTGGAGATACTTCCCAAGGTCAAGTCTGGTTCCCCGGCAGACATCTGCCCACCACGAATCCTTCAACATATTTATTCTACCTGCCCTCAGCCCCCTATCACCTTTCTTAACAGTTCCCTCACACAAGGAGTGGTGACCCCCGCTCTCAAATCAGCCACAATAGTGCCCATCTTAAAGAAGTCCGGCGCTGACCCATCCATCTCAGCCAACTACCGCCCCATCTCTCTGCTGCCCTATTTGGGTAAGGTGCTTGAGCGCCATGTCACCTCGGTACTCAGCACCCATGTAGAAGCGAATGGGGGTCTGGCAGCTCGTCAGGCCGGCTTCCGTCCCAGGCATTCTACCGAATCGGTAGTGGTGTCGGTCCTGGACAACCTCAGGGAGGGCATGGATTACAACAAACATCAGGCTCTGGTGCTCCTCAACCTCTCAGCCGCCTTTGACACGGTGGACCATACCATCTTACTTTCACGTGTCAGGGCGGCGGGAATCGAGGGCTCAGCCCTGGTCTGGTTATCCTCTTTCCTGAGGGACCGCACCCAGGCGGTTCGGTTGGGGGATTTTACAACCACCCCACTCCAAGTCACTTGTGGTGTCCCCCAGGGCTCCTCTCTTTCTCCCCTACTGTTCAATCTTTACATCTTTCCTTTAATCTTTGCACTCCAGCAGCTGGAGGTCACCGTATATAACTATGCGGATGACCTCCAGCTCATCTTTAACCTCTCCTCCTCTCCTCTCTCTGTCTCAAGTTTTCATTCTACTATGATTTTCATCAGGGACTGGATGAACCACAACCATCTTAAGCTGAACCCGGATAAAACCGAGTTGGTCCTCACAGGTGGTTCGTCCAGTCCCTGGAACTCTTTCTTCTGGCCCCCTTCTCTTGGTCCCTCCCCCACTCCCTCCTCCACAGTTAAAACTTTGGGTGTTAAATTGAATAACCAGCTCACTTTGCACTCACAAATTAGTTCTGTCGTTTCCTCTTGTTTCCTCACTCTCCGTACTATTCGCACTATTTCACGTTTCTTTTCCCCCCAAGCACTTAAACTGATCATGTCCGCACTGGTGATTTCGCGGCTAGATTATGCCAATGCCCTATACAACGGCATTCCTGCATACAGCCTGCGGAAACTCCAGATGGTTCAGAACCAAGCGGCTCGTTTGGTGTACGGTCTCCCACGCTTTCATCACTCCACACCTCTCCTTAAAGAGCTTCATTGGCTCCCCATCAAGGAACGCTCTCTTTTCAAAACCGGTTGTATGGTTTTCCAGGCTCGCCAGGGCACTGCCCCCGCCTTCATCTCCTCTCTGATCAACGAATATGTTCCGGTCAGAGAGCTCCGCTCTTCTTCCAAATCCCTTTTGCAAATCCCACGTTACAAGCGGAAAAAGTGGGGAGGAGCCAATTTTTCAACTCTGGCTCCCACCTTCTGGAACTCACTACCCGACCATCTACGATTTGCTACCCACTATTCTTCCTTCCGCAAAGACCTAAAAACTTTTTTGTTTAACCTCAACCTTCCCAAGAGTTATGTGAGGCCTTGGCCAAGTTTTTCCAGGCCAGAGTGGATTCCATTTTTAGGGGCTTTCAGGATGCAGATAAGAGTGATCTACCTATCCCTAGTCAGTCTATTGAAGTGGGAGAGGTCCTGGGGACCAGGCTTGAGCAGTTTGTTCCGGTGAGTGTGGAGGAGACAACTTGACGTTGAGATCAGGATCCCCATGTGACCCGTGTCCGGCAACGGTTGGCAAAATGGCCCATGTACCTATTGCTGCAGCCTTAACAGCGATCTTCAACAACATGTTTGTGACCAGACTTTTTCCCTCCTGCAGGAAACATGCCTCCGTCCGTCCTCTATTAAAAAAAGTCAACCAGGATATTACGGACCCCAACAACTATCGTCCCATATCTAGGCTGCTGCTACCAGCCAAACTAGTTGAAAAAATGATGAACCTTCAACTTAGTGCCTTTTTAGGGGCCACCCAAGACCTAGACCCCTCTCAGCACGGATTCAGAGCTGGACACAGTACTGAGTCTGCCCTGATTGAAGCAACGGAGGAAATTAGAGAAGTGGCAGAGCGGTATTGGTCCTGTTGGACCTATCCGTGGCCTTCGAAACGGTACATCATGGGATCCTGATGGACCGGTTGAGGGCCTGCGGGGTGCAAGGGAAAGGGTGGGACATCTTGAAAGCCTTCCTTACTAACAGAGACCAGTGTGTGTCATTGGGTGAATACGCCTCAAAACCTTTTGCGTTGCCCTGTGGGGTTCCCCAGGGCTCGTCCCTAAGCCACACACTGTTTAGTATTTATGTCACCTCGCTGGCCCCGATTGTCAGGTCCTTTGGTTTTGACTTAACATCGTACGCAGATGACACACAAATTGTGGTGTCACTGTTACCAGGAATGTATGTTGGCAGTGAGTAGGTGGATGGCAGACAATTACCTCAAATTAAATACAGCTAAAACTGAGGTCATTGTATTTGGCGCAAAGGAGGACTTCTAGAGTCCTCGTTGGTGGCCGGAGGAGATGGGCTCCCCCCTATTCTAGTCGCTAAGGGGGTCCTTATTGATGACCAGTTTACCTTTAGGCCCCAGGTCAATGCCACAACATCATCAGTATTTTTTATACTTAAAATGACACAGAAGATTCTCCCTTTCCTACCTGAGAGCAGTGAAAAAAACAGTTATTACAGCATTAGTGTTGCTGTGTTTAGACTATTGCAAAAGCCTGCTTTTGAATGCTCAACAGGGGCTTCTTAATAAAATGCAGGTTCTGCAAAATGCGGCAGCCAGACTGTTGACGGGCATACCAAAGTTTGACTCCATCTCAGCCGAAATTGTCAAATTACATTGGCTGCCAGTACGGGAGCGGATCGCTTTTAAAGCCTTATGCTTGGTCTTTAAGACCTTGCAATGCCTTGGGCCGTCCTGCCTGAAGTAGTACTTTCAATGGTATCTTCCTCCCAAACCCTTGAGGTCAGCTGAGTAGCGCCTGGTCAAAAATTCTCGTATAAAGAAGGCACAGTGGGAAGGCAGGAGTTTCGTTCTGGGGGCAATGAAGGCCTGGAATGCCTTGCCCTTTCCCTTAAGGAATATGACAGATCTGATGACCTTTAGGATAGGCATTAAAACTTGGCTGTTTACACATTAACCTGATCCTGGCCTGTCCCTCTAGGAGTATTCATCTAGCACCAGGACACCTTCGGGTAACAGCGCGCTGTATAAATGCCAAAAATAAATAAATAAACAGCACATGACTTCACAGCATAAGCCCACAGTTTGGGCTCATGCTTTAATCCCCGAGTTCTGCACTACCTCACCTTACCAGCAACAGACTCTAGACAATACCTCACTTAATTTCCGTATCCCACCACTTTCACACCGGTAGGGGTGAAAACTTGGCTTTGCACCCCCTCTATAGCACACCCTAAACATCCCACAGAGGTTACAGTGCTCCTACCCTCCATTTCCCACTTTTTTTGGCCTTTTTTCCCATTACTCTCTTCAACGGAATCACAAAATGGCGGCCAACACTTCCTTGTTGCAACCCCTTGCACCACTCGCAGCCAATAAGCAGCAAGCTCATGCTTGTAACGCCTCAGCCGATCAGATGGCAGAATTCCTAAATATCGATATCTGTATATTTCAATATTTCTCAAAAACTACTAATTGGATTTACACCAGATAAACAAAATCATGCTTTCTAGACCAAGACCCTTCTCCCTGCCAAATTTGGGGTAATTCCGTTTACCCATTCAACCTGTAGCCTTGTCTAAAGTTTCCTATGGAATTTAACATGGAAAAAACATGTTTTGGGACCCCCCTTTTTTCTCGGGCCGCCTTGATGAATCATCCCCTAACTTTGAACATAGGAGCTGATATCTACAAAGAACTAGTTTTGAACATTTCGCGAAGATTCATCAATCGGCGCCAAAGTTATTTGGAATAGAATGTTGTGATTTTCCTATGGTAACTAGGTCCTAACTATAACTACCTGAACTACCTGCAATGCAGCGCTCTGGCGCATACTGGAGGTACCTGGTGGGCTAGTTGGCCCCAAGGGACCCTCAGGATTGGAGAGGAATTAATTCTCCAAGTTAAAATGCACCACAGGGCATGTTTGCAGACATGTCACCTCAGGCCATGCCCCATTCCTTCACCATTGTGCAAACTCGATCTGTGGTGAGTTGAAAGTTGGGTAATTCATTCTCTTTCAATACTGAGGGTTCCTTCCGCTTCTCCCGAAGTGTTAACTGGCTTTCTACCTTGGCACAAGCGGGTCTTTACAACCTTTACTTCCCCCTTCCTCCTCTCTTAAACGCCAGGCTACTAACTGTTATGTCTGATACAGCCCCCTTGTATTCACTCGAATACATTAAAAAGATTTGCGCAGGTCCTTCCCTGTTCCTTGACCAAGAAGAATCCAATACAACCGGGAGCACTAGTCTGTCTGAGGACTTAGAAAAACAAAAGAAAAAACATGCATGACTGGAATTAATGACCCTTATGCTCACCCAATATTTGAAATCCAATACCATTCCCCTGGGCTTACAAGTCAGAAATATCCCTGGGGTATTCACCAATAACCCGAAGTACATCACCGGCTTCAGTAGTATTGGAACCACCTGCTCTAGGCATTGGTTAGTCTTAGGAATAGAAACTGCAGGGGAGGAACTTAAAAAAATGGATGATATTATAAAAGACTTGGAGAAACAAATAGTTGATGATAAAACGGTTACTGACGCTAAGGCCCTACTCGAAAAAATTGATAAAACAGTCTCAGAATTCCATCGTATTGAACAAAACAAAAAGTCCAATAAGGTAAAGAAAGACATTAAAGCATTCACCCTTGAACGTACCTACCCTTACTTACAGAAAGATTTTTACACAAATAGTAATTTCAATCCTTACCAACAATCCCCAAGACCTAGGGGTCGTTTCAACAGAAGAAACACTGTGGTAGGATTTACTGATTCGATTGCTGAATCATCCGATAGCTCAGACCCTGGCGAGGGACCTAGTGGCCCCATACGCAACCAGAACCATTTTTTGGCCAGAGGCAACTCCGAACCCCCAAAGAAAGGGAGAGTAAATCAACAACAGAGATGGCACAACCCGCCAGGAGAACGACAGACCAGACACAAGTTTTACCAATGGTAACGAATGATACCAACTTGGATATTATCCCCATCTTTAATATATCCAATCACACCCTTTCAAGTCAGGAGTCCTCCATCCTACGTAAAGGTTTATCCTTTGTTCCAACGACATACCAAAATTTTCTGGATCTCCAGTCCGAACTAATGGCCTTCTTCCGTAAGTTGAGACTACAGGCTTTTTTTTAACTCAATCCCTCTGAGCCTAAAATTGTGGTCACCCCATTCAGACCCCCATCCACTTTCTCACCCACCTCTAATATGATCCCCAAAGAAATCGTCACGTTTGAAAAGGTTATCTTAAAGGAAATTTATGATTTGGAAAAATCACACCTTTTCATACCATACAAAATTTCGCTGGATGAAAAATCTGCCATTACTACCCTAAAAAATAATACCAACCTGATTATTAAGCCGGCAGATAAGGGTGGTGGGATAGTGCTACAAGATATTGGAAACTACAAAGATGAACTTCAACAACAGGTTTCTAATACGGACCATTATTGCAAACTCCCTTGCAATCCCACTAAGGACATACAAACCTTAGTTAAACAACTGACCACAGAAGCATTAGATAATGGCTTTCTAAGCAAACATGAGTACAACTTTCTTAACATCATTAACCCCAGAACCCTGGTCATTTACGCGCTGCTCAAGATCCGCAAAAGATTGGATAATCCTCCGGGCAGACCCATCGTGTCTGGCTGTGGTTCGGTTCTTGAACTGTTGGGCCATTATGTAAATTTCTTTGTGCCAGTAACCAAATGCTATATTCGAGAAAGCATGCATATGATCAATCTCATCGAAAACCATTCCTTTAACCCAGAAAACGAGACTCTATGCACATTAGACGTGGAGTCTCTTTATACAAATATAACTCAGAGAGACTCACTCCTCGTTATGGAAAGCATATTAAACACAAGATCACGTCCCCATAGGGTTCCCACTTTGTTTATTGTTCAACTCCTAGAGATTTGTCTCACTCAGAACTTCTTTATGTATGACTCACAATACTATCAGCAGATGCAAGGCACTTCTATGGGCGCTATTTTTGCCCCAACTCTGGCGATCCTGTATATGGACTGGCTGGAATGCAATACCATCCTTTCCGACAGCAACCCATTCCATCAGGGGTTGCATACCTGGAAACGCGACATAGATGATATTTTCCTCATCTGGGGTGGGTCTACTGATGATTTCCCGGGACTCCTACACTGGCTTAATAACAACTGCAATGGCCTCACATTTACCTTGACTCATGGCAAGACTAGCATTCCCTTCCTTGATCTAACCATCCAACATCAAGATGGGGTACTGTACACATCTCTCTTCTGCAAGCCGACGGAAAAGAACACCTTGCTGAGTTATGGCAGCTGTCACCCCAGGGCTCTGAGGGACAGCCTTCCATACTCCCAATTCCTTAGATTAAGGAGAAATTTCTTTAAGAAGGAGGATTATTTTAGTGAGGCGAATACACTATTTGACAAACTAAGAACCAGAGGCTACCCAAGGCGCCTAGTTAAAAACGCTATGAAAAGGGCCTGGTATTGCCCCCGTGAGACCCTTTTGGAACCTAAACCTAAACAAACCTCTGATAAAAGGGTATGTGTCACTACCTTTTCCACCATCTCCAACCATGTCAAAAAGAGCATAAAAAGGAATTGGCACATATTGAACTCTGGCCCACTCAATTGGGAAATTCCCCTATTTGCCATTAAGAAAAACCAAAACCTGAAAGACAAGCTGGTTAGGGCAGCTTTACCAACCAGTAGTGTAAAAAATACCACCCTACACGACCACTGGTCATTACCACCTCTTGGAGGCCATTCTAAGTGTAGCTCATGTGTGGTCTGTGATTTTTCAATAGACTGCAAAGAGTTTGTGCACAAAGAAGTAAAAAATGAATTAAGAACCTTTACTAACTGTAATAGTTGCAACATCATTTATGCTATCTTTTGTCCCTGCAACTTAATATATGTGGGCCAGACCAAGCAGAAAATCAAGCTGCGAATATCTCAACATTGAAGTCGGATTCGATGCAAAACACATAACGCTCCTTTGGTCGAACATTTTGTCAACAAAGGCCACACGGAAAATGAAATCCGCTGGACAGTTATTACACAAGTCATCATCCCACCCAGGGGCGGTGACCTAACCCAAATGCTCAACAGAGAAGAGCTCAAATGGATACTGAAAACGGACAGTTTAAACCCTGGATTGAACCTTCAAGAGGAATGGACTGCCCTCATTTGAACTATGAATTGCAATCTTGAATTTGAAATTTCTGTCCTGGCAATACATTGGTTGTCCTGTGCAAGCGCCTTTTTTCTAAAGTCAAACATTGTGTTTTAGCAATTTTTAATAACAATTCACTCTCACCATGCACCATGCACTGTTCCACAATTGGTATTCACTCTTCCTCACCCAGTATGGCAGCTCTGTCTCGTGTCCGCTGTCTATGTTGATGCCCCGGCACCCCCATTGAATCTAGACCAATCGGCTTCACTCATCCCACTTTTTAACTCCTCTCGCCCTCCCACCGAGCACGCCAGGCAACATACTGAATTACAGACTAACCCGGTAAGTTCCCAGCAGCCCGCAGCTCTTTCACCTCATTCACGTTCTTAGCCGCACTATACTGATGGCTTTTGTTCTCCGACAGGTCTTATCCTGGCACCGCCTGATTACGATATTGTAATGTGGTACAAAACGCGCCTGATCCTGGTAAGATGATCTTCATGGTAAACAAGTGCATATTTGTTTACCACTGGTTGCCCTTCCCTCTCTAACAACTTCCCTTATTTCAGGGCTGCTGAACCTAATACAGGTTACACACACGAGTGTCCGGGTAAGCCTGCATCCTTTCCCCCTAATCACTCATACTTGTTTCTGCACTCTCGGCGACACTCGGTTTTCCAACCTCGCTGCGCCTTCCACCATATAGGCACAATATGCAAAATTCCACTGCCCACAGCAATTTTTATTCACTGTCATTTGAACCGATTGCTTTCCTCTCCACCTGCCCACACCTTGAATCCGACCTCGAATTGACAATCACATCTGAACCACTTAGGTCAACAACTTCGTAATTAAATCACCACCCGAGCGACACGTCTGACCTATACCCTCACGGTTCTTGCCAAAACGGTACTTTAAGAAAATGGTTTCACCTTCACCGCAAGTCACTTGATTTAAAAACAATGTTAGTCCTTCGTAATTAAATGTATATATCTTTTTCTCCATTTTCCCTCCTTAGGCAATTAGAGGCTAATAACGTTAAGGCATTATTCAAATGTCCTGATGATTGTCCCTATGATTAATTGGGGGACCAAAACGCCGTCGACCTGTCTAGCACCTTATACAAAACGTGATTGCTATGTAATGTAAAGGTGCTGTGTTGATTTTTCTGTACAACTGTATTCTATACAGAAAACGTTTTTTTGCCTTAAAAGTCCTTCTATGTTCGTAACCTACCCTTTGTACTTGATCCGTTAGTGTTGGGCACAGGCTTGTGTAACGCACTGGTGATTGGTTGAAGGTATTCCAATTGTACGGATTATTTGTTTATTGAGTAAACTTAAAAGACCTCTGTACGGCTGGACACGTCGCTCAAAATATAGAACTGATTCTGTCTATATTTATTGTCTCATATTCGTGAGTGCATCAAACACTCCCTGTGGCATGTTTAGTCGGGGAAATAATTCCCCATCAATCCTGGGGGCAGCTGGGGGCAGCTGGGGGCCAACTAGACCACCAGGTGCTTCCAGTAAGCGCCACTGTGCTATGTTGCAGAGAGGTGGTGCAGGGCGTGCCTCTTTAAACACCTCTCTGCACTGGCACTTACTGGAGGTACCTAGTGGGCTAATTTGCACCTAGGACCCTAAGGATTCAAGGGGACTTAATCTCCCAGCTTAAAACGGCCACAGGGTGACTCAAGCCCTCGTCAGCAGCAGGATGGACTACGGCAACGCACTCTACACAGGACTCCCAACCAAACACCTACAATGGCTGTAAAGCATCCAGAACGCCTCCGCCCGCCTGATCCTCAACATCCCTCAACACAGCTGCATCACCTCCCACCTAAGAGACCTGCACTGGCTCCCTGTCAACAAGAGGATCACCTTCAAGATCCTCACCCATGCACACAAAGCACTCCACAACACCGGACCAGCCTACCTGAACAACAGACTCAACTTCCACACGCCCGCACACCAACTCCGCTCCGCCAGCCTCGCCCTCACCGTTGTCCAGCGTATCCTACTAACAAACTCTGGCAGCAGATCCTTCTCCTTCCTAACCGCCAAGACCCTGAACACCCTCCCCAACCATCTGCAGTGGACCCAGGACCTGCTCACCTTCAGGAAGCTCCTCAAGACCTGGCTCTTCGAGCAGTAGCAGCACCCCCTCCCCTCAGCGCCTTGAGACCGTCACGGTTAAGTAGTGCGCTTTACAAATTCAATGATTGATTTATACAGTGGGGAAGGAAGGGGACGGGGCCTGAGGTGACGTGTGCCAACATGCCCTATGGTGAGTTTTAAGTTTGGGAAATAATTCCCCATCAATCCTGAGGGTCGCTGGGGGTTAACTAACCCATCAGGGGCTTCCAGTAAGCGCCAATGTGTGGCGTTGCATGGAGGTGGTCCAGGCCATGCCTCTTTTTACACCTCTCTGCAATGGCGCTTACTGGAGGTACCTAGTGGGCTAATTTGATCCTAGGGATCCTCAGGACTCAAATGAACTTAGTCTCCCAAATTAAAACAGCCACAGGACGTGTTTCCACAGTGGTGAAGGGAGGGGACGGGGCCTGAGGTGATATGTTCAAACATGCTTTGTGGCACGTTTTAAGTTGGGAAAAGAATTCTCCATAAATCCTGAGGGCTCCGGGGGGCTATCTAGCCCACCAGGTGCTTTCAGTAAGCACCACTCTGCGGCATTGCAGAGATGTGGTCTAGGACGTGCCCCTATTTACATCTCTCTGTAACGCAGCTCGTTGGCACTTACTGGAGGTACCTGGTGGGCTAGTTTGAGCCTACAGACCCTTATTTATGCGTTTTAATATAGAGCGGACTTTACCCAACAGCGTCAGAGCACTTCACAATAGGAACAGTAATGATACATGATGAGAAAATTATAAGTGAACAAATTGCAAAAGCAAATGTTAAGTTACATGAGGCAAAAGTGACAATTGTGAGCAAACAAAATACATGAGGTAGCCACCGGTGCAATACAGGAGGAAAAAGTGACATATGTGCAGGTAACAAGAGAAAACAAAGTACAATTAGAGGTATAATACTGCAATATATGGCAGACACTCAAGCACAAGAACAAACGTTACATAGGCAATGGTGGCACTTGTGCAAGTATCTGAAACAAACCAAATGTGATAGGTAGCAAACAGTGTGTTACAAGAGAAAAGTGGAATGTGCATGTTACAAAAGAGTACCAAAGACAGGTACAATGATAATACTGCAATAAATGGCAAACAATCCAACCACAAGAACACACTGAGAAGGCACTTCCATAGTGATGGAGAATAGAATTTTCAATAATGGGAGTTCTTCCTTCAGATAGTAGAGAGGGCGTGAATTAAAGTTGGAGGTCCGGAGCTGAGGCGGAAGTGAATTCCAGATTTTCACTGCTTTGCCTGAAAAGGATTGGGCCACCAATCTTTCCTTCTTGAAAGTGGGAGGTTCAAGCAGTAAATTTTCTGCATTACGAGATGGTCTAGAGCCTCCAGAGAGTTTCAGTTTATTCGCCAGGTAGCGAGGAGAGGAGGAGCGCAAGGCTTTGTGGGTGATACAGGCAGTCTTGTAGATAGCTCTAGCATTGATGGGAAGCCAGCGGAGGGTGGATAACATCGGTGTGATGTGGTCGTTTCTTTTGGCCCCATAAATGAAACAAGCTGCTGAATGGAGAACAGATTTAAGGGGGGACAGGTGGGATTTGAGAAGGCCAGTAAGAAGAGAATTGCAGCAGTCCAGTTTGGAGAGGACCAGCGATTGCATCAGTGTTTTAAAGTATTATTCTGGGAAAAAGCAACAAATTCCCCAAGAAGGAGCAGTTGGTATCGAGCAGACTTTGCAATGGAATTGATGTGGGAGATTAGATTGCGTTTTTTGTTGAGTATGACACCAAGGGATTTTGCGCTGTTGATAATGATGGGTTTATTGTAAGTAGATTCATCTGATCGATCCATGATTGAACCGGGGGAGGAAAAAGTGAGGAGGAGAGGAGGATGAATTCAGTTTTGGAGGGATTCAGAATAAGTTGATGAGCTGACATCCAGTTTTGAATTGAGTCGAGAGTAGAGCTTAGGATGGCGAGATCGTGAGTGGAGGCAACCTTGAGGTAGATGTGAGTGTCATCTGCATAGAGATGATAGTGGATCCCAGATTTACTTAGGTTATTTCCCAGTGGTTCTAAATAGAGATTGAACAATGTGGGTGCAAGTATAGAGCCTTGAGGAACACCTTGACCTAGGAGATGAAAGACTGTTCACTATTTTGATAATTTGGGATTTATCAGAGAGGACGAAGCAAACCATTAAAGCACAGTGTCCTCCATGCCCATCCTTTGTTGCAGAGTGTAGCGGAGAGTCTTGTGATTGACAGTGTCAATGGCTGCAGAAAGGTCAAGGAGAATTAGAAAACAGGAGACCTACACTGGCTCCCGGTCAACAAGAGAATCACCTTCCGCCTCCTTACCCACGCACACAAAGCTCTCCACGATCAAGGCCCGAGCTACCTCAACAACCGCATCAACTTCTACGCTCCCAAATGCCACCTCCGATCTGCCAGCCACGCCCTCGCCGCCGTCCCACGCATCCGCAGAGCCACCACAGGAGGAAGGTCCTTCTCCTACCTGGCCGCCAAGACCTGGAACTCCCTCCCGGCCGACCTGCGCCTGACCCAAGACCACCTCTCCTTCAGGAAGAAGCTCAAGACCTGGCTGTTCGAGCATTAGCGGCACCCCCCCCCCCCCAAGCGCCTCGAGACCCTACGGGTAGGTAGTGCGCTCTATAAATGTCTTTGATTGATTGATTGATTGATTGACCCCCCCGAATCGAGTATCCTCAACGTGTCATCAACCACTTGCAGTAGGGCTCTTTCCGTGCTGCAGTTTTGGATTAAGCCAGACAGACAATTGTCAAGATGATCATTGTCCTTGATATGACGAGAGAGTTGTTTTGCTACACATCTTTCTGTGATCTTCGCAAGTAAGGGTAGGTTAGTGATGGAGCGGAAGTTGTTGAGGTCATTCGCATCAGCAGTGGGTTTTTAAAGCAGACGAGTGACCTGCCCAGTTTTGAAGGAGACAGGAGGGGAGCCTTGACAGAGGGAGAGGTTGACCAGAGTGGTCCAATAGGAAAGAGAATGGGTATAGAAGTCAATGGCACTGGGGATGGGGTCCAGAGAATGGTTGGAGGGCTTTGTTTCGAGGATGCAATTGAGAAGGGCATCTTCAGAGATGGGGTCAAAGTTCTGCCAAATGGCTAAGGATTTGCGCTCCTCTGGATGGGTAGGATGAGCGACCTGATGCACAATGGATTTTACTTTTTCGTCAAAGAATATAGCGAAATCCGCTTCTTTCTTTGTAGAATCCTTCAACTTGGAGGTTGGGGGAGAGCAGTTAGGAATCTTGATGAGATCGAATAGTTTTTTGGGTCTATTTTTGGCAAAAACAAGGAGGGTTCTGAAGTGCAACGCTTTCCCAAGGAAGATATGATTTTGGTACTTGGATCTTGCTGAACGAAGCATGGCCAAATTATCGGTGGAGGGCGCTTGCCTCCATTGTTTCTCCAGGAATCCTAGCTGCTTCCTTTCTTCATAGAGGGATTTGTTGAACCAAGGTGCCGAGGGAATGGGTCTTATCTTTTTGCTTTGGAGAGGAGCAACATTGTTGATTTCGACTGCAAGTACTATGAGGCATTGGGAGGTGAGTTCATCAACATCTAGGTTCGGGTCTAGCCTTGGAAGTGATAGCAAAGCTGATTCACAGAGGTAACCAACATCAATATTTTTAGTGTCACGGAACCAGGAGGTATCCCTCTTGGGTTGGCCAAGAGTTATAGAGTGTGATAGGTGAAGATATAATGGGATGAGGAGGTGGTCAGGCAAGTCTACATGAATATGGTAAGCGATAGAAAGTATGCCTGCTTTAGAAATAACAAGGTCCATGATTGAACCCTCAGAGTGTGTTGATTCTATGCAGTGTTGGATTAGATCGTTTGCAGAGAGGAAGGTGGCCAGCGAGTTCGCAGAAGTGGAGATTGAAGTCACCCACAAAGGTCTGATAGTCCCTTTGTGGGTATTGGTTGCTGATGAAGTCAGTGAGTTCCTCCATAAACGCAGGGTCACTACAAGGCTTGCGGTAGATGACATGGAATCTGAGGGGTGATCGGTGGTGCACTTGAAGCTCAAGAGAAAGGCATTCAAAAGTGTGGAAGGAGCTGATAGGAAAAGCCTTAAGTTGAAGGGAGTTTCTAAAGATGACTGCAACACCTTCCCCAACGTTGTCAATTCTGTCATTCCTAAATATAGAATAGTCTGTGGGTAATAGGAGATCAAACATAGAGTGAGAGGTATTGTTGAACCAGGTCTCTGTGAGAAAGAGCATTTCAATATTGAGAAGGGTGATGGTTTCTAAGATTTCAAGTTTGTTTTTTACTGCAGATCTGCAGTTGTGGAACAGACAGAGCAGCTCTGTAAAGACTGTTTTGGTGACGGACCACTTGGGCTGTGAAGGGTGATCGGGATATTGTACTCAGAAGGGGGTGCTTGGGAGAGTTTAGGTGTATGCTTGGTTCTGACAGAAGAGATGGTCGGAATAGTGTAGATAGTAGGGTTACTAGGAGAAGCAGGTTGAAGAAGGGTGGCATTCAAGGGCTTGTGTGAGTTAACGAAGTTTGCAGACGACAGGTTGAGCTTGGCTATAGTGGGGTGAGTGGGCGAAGTGCCTCTCGAGGGAAGGTGAGGGTTTTCCAAAGGAGTAGAGGTGTATGGAAAGGTGGAAATCTTGGCGCTTAAAGGTGAAATGTCAGCTACAAGCTAGGAGATGGAGGTGATAAGAGAGCTTTGCTTGTTTTCCAGAGAGACTAAGGCAGAGCACGGAAGATTGGGTGACTCGAATCAAACAGGAGGGGGTGGAAATGGTGGAGGAAGGCAGGGAGAGGTGGGTGGACAGGAGGAGAGTTCGGGTATAGGGTTCAAAAGTGGGGAAAGGTGGAGGTTGAGAATGGGAGTTGGTGAATCAGAGGTGAAGGGAGAGTTGTCTTTGTTGGTGTTGCAAGAAGGAAAGGAATTAAGGACATATTTAGGTGGAGATGGGTGCGGTAGGGTAGAAGGAGAGGGGAGGAATGTGTGGGTCATGGGAAAGTAGAAGGTTTGGGAGGAAAAGAGGAGAGGTGGTTGAAGAGGTCCTGTCAGCTAGAAGGGGTAGCTGTGAGGGAACGGGCATCTGGCAGAGTGAGGGGGGTTGGGAGAAAGGGAAGTTGAAGAAAGGAAGTGGGTCTGCTGGGCCCGAGAGAGGGAAATGGAAAGGGTTACCATAGGGGGAAAAGGGGTAGCACAGCATTGCTAGAGGAGTGGGAGGAAGGAGGGAGATGCAATGGGTGAGAGGGTAGAGAAGAGAGGGGAGGGAGGAATAAGGGGAGCTTTGGGAAAGTTAACTGGGGGAGAAGGTTGGAGGAGAGGTAGACTAAAAAGGGGGGTGGCAGGTAGGAATATGGGGGAGGAGAAGAAATTGGAGTACCGAGATGGTGTAGACTGGATGAGGAGCATATTAGCTAGTGGTAAGGCTGAAGTGATGAAGGGGGGCATACTGTGAGTGGGAGGAATAAGAAAGGAGGTTGCAGAGGAGGGGTAGTAAAGAGGGCTGACCTGTGCTTCTCGAGGGTGCAGCCTATTGGAGTGTAGGGGGTCAGGGGAGGAGAAAGGGAGTAATGGGTGGAGCTAGAAGAAGAGTCAGGGGATATCCCAGTCGCAGAGGAGGGAAGTAGGGAGGTAGGGAGGGGAAGAGGTGGTCAAAGAGCGAGAGACAGGTGTCTTTGCCTTGGATCATGACAGTACCATTGTTATAGAGTGAGATAGTGAGGTAGCCGTTGAAACTCACAGAGGGGGACATTTTTAGTTGCTTCCCATGATGGATAGAGGAGGAGGAGGTGACGTTAAGGGAATTATATAAGCTGGTGGATGAAGAGGGGTGTGTCGTGAGAGAAGAAAATGAAATCGTTTTTGAGCCTCCAAAAATGACCATTGTAAAATTGTTCAACAATAAGGGAGTCGGGGAAACGTTCAATAGTGTTATGCATCAATCGTTTTACTGCAGATTTAGTCTGGTCGGGAGGATAAATGATTTTGTAGCAATTAATTCCTGCCTTAAATCGAGTGGTGGCCATGTTGGGAAAATAAGGAGGAGTAGGATTGGGGAGATATGAAAAGGGTGTTCCTAGCAAAGCGGTGATGAGGAGAAGTAAACGGGCATAAAGGGGGCACATATTCCAGACATTGGGTGAACAAAATCTGACTAGCAAAATCCAAATATGCATGACAACCTCGTCATTATAAGACCACCTTTAGAGGTACTCAGAACAGGGTGCGTAAATAATACTACATGAAAAACATTTCCTAGCACCACATATACTTACAAGGGCCTGGCGCCCTTCAAACCTCGCAATCTCCCTGGCCAACTGGCCATCTCAGAGGGGGACTCAAATGCTCTGAATCCATAATGTCAAGGCTGCTGCCAAGGCAGCAGGAGTCCTAACTCAATCAGAATTGTCCCCACGGATAAAGAGGCCTAAACAGTGCAACTGGCACTTCTTGCTGCAAAGCTGTTAATGGCCTGAACGGTGCAGCTGGAACTACTTGCTGCACAGCTGTAAAAGGCCTAAACAATGCAGCTGGCACTACTTGCTGCACAGCTGTTAATGGCCTAAACGGTGCAGCTGGCACTACTTGCTACGCAGCTGTAGAAAGGCCTAAACGGTGCAGCTGGCACTACTTGCTGCGCAGCTGTAAAAGGCCTAAATGGTGCAGCTGGCACTCCTTGCTGCGTAGCTGTAGATGCGGCCACTCAATGTGCCCTTTAAATAGATAGGTAGAAACGTTGCAGCTGCCCACGCTGTTGCTGCACTTGATCTATTGTCCGATGGTAATGTTTTATCAGAGGCAAATGGATGATGTTAAGAGGAGAATTCCTGAACTAGATATGTGGGATACTGTCAGTTTGTCCATTCCAAGATGGCCCCCAAATGCAGAGGGTGGATCCAGCGGATTTCACTCTCTATGCACAGCCAAGCATAGACTTAATCTCTCAACTTAGAAAGGCCAGAGGGTGCGTTTACACAGTGGTGAAGTGAGGGGACGGGGCCTGAGGTGACGTGTGCAAACATGTCCTGTCGCGCCTTTTAAGTTGGGGAAATTATTCCACTCCTATCCAGAGGGACCCTGGGGGCCAACTAGTCCACCATCTGTTTCCAGTAAGCGCCACTGCGCTGCGTTGCAGAGAGGTGGTCTAGGCCGTGCTTCTTTTTACATATCTCTACAACTCAGCTCTATGGTGCTTACTGGAGCTACCTAGTGGGCTAGTTGGACCCCAGGGACCCTCAGGATTCAAGGGGACTTTATCCCCCAACTTAAAACACATGCCACCTCAGGCTCTCCCCCTCCCTTCATCACTGTGAAAATGCCTCCTGTGGCATGTTTTAAGAGGTGGTTTTAATCACTCTGCCCTATTATGTACTAGGGGCTTACAGAGGTGGTCATGCTATTCACAGGGGTACCCCTACTCATAGTGTTTCCTGGTTTATGTAGGTGTTTTTACTGTATTATAAGTGTCTTTTGCATACCACTGGCTCTAGACCTGGTTAGTCAGAGTCAGTTAACACCAGTACCCATCTGAAAAAGTTGTGGGCACAGGATGATTTTGTAACAAGGTCTCTTTCTGCTCCTCTGTTTGTTCTTTATGAACATGTCTTGATTCTTCCTGCACTTTTCTTTATCTTTGAGGACTTCTGTTGCTTCTTTATGCATTTCATTTTTGTCTTTCTTCCCATGTCCTACCTCTGTGGGCATAGTTAAAAACTAGCATTTAAAAAACCTTCACTAAAAAAAACATAGGTTTCAGTTAAGTTAAAGTTAGAAATTAGCATTTAAAAAACCTTAGAAATTCACTGAAAAAGCCATAGGTTTCAGGGACATTATCAGTGATGTCATGACTGATGTCACTGACCATGTCATGAGTGATGTAATATGTGACATCATCAGCAGTGCATTGCGGGCGCACAAGTTATAGTTAGCTGAACTAACTATAACGGGGGAATTTCAATGGTTTTGTATCAGTGAAATGTGCAACTAACTATAACGCCCCTGAAACCTTGTCAGTGAATTTATATAAATATATATATATATATATATATATATATATATATATATATATATATGTATATATATATATATATATATATATATATATATATATATATATATATATATATATATATATATATATATATATATATTACCTACTGGCAGTCGCCAGTAGGTATATATAGTTAGGATTTTTTCTCTATGGAATTTTTGAAAATTCTATGTCTAATAACTTTGGCGTTTGTGCACGGAATTGGCTGAAATTTTCAGGAAAATGGAACATTTTGTTTCTTAGCTGCCCCTGACAATTTGGGGGGGTTTCATCAAGGGGGGGCCGAGAAAAAAGGGGGGTCCCAAAACGCATTTTTCCCATGTTAATTTCCATAGGGCGGTTGGCCTCACTTTTAGCTCGAACGGCTGAATGGATTTGCACGAAACTTGGCAAAATTGTAGGGACTGTTAGCCCGATGTGCCTTTGCTAGGTCTCAATATATGTGCTCCAGTGGATTTTGAGTAATTTAGGTTCAAAAAAAGATATATATCTGGGCGGAGCCTAACCACACATCTGATCTGATTGGCTGTCAGCACTTCATCCAAGAAGTGTTGGCAGCCATCTTGGGACCAATATACATGATAGCACCTCATTAAAAAGCATTGTAGTTAATAGAGGGTTTTAGGACTTTAGTTACATTATAAATCATTTGTTGATGGTACCATACTCGTTTTAGGAATTGTGGTGGGTTCTAAGGTGATTTTACCATGTGAAAAAACCTTCTGCTGTGATATCATGAATATTGTTTGAAAGAAAACTAATATCTCATGATTTTCCCACAGTGGTTTGGAAGGGGATCTATAAGCTAAACTGAAAGCATATTTTCTGTAAATTCACATTATCTTTCTCAGTCATGTGAAAATGAAGTCTGACATTCTCAGTAAAACATGTACATCCAACAAGGACAGAGACTGTCAGTTGATTCCTTTGTGTTCTACTGCAGCCTCCTAGAGTGTTCTGAAGAACAACTAGAGTGCTAACAGTCCTACTTATTACAAAGGTATGGCACACCTGAAGCCATCTTGATTGGAATAAAGTGATAACTCTTAAAACATTTAATTTAAAAAGAAACAACATGAGGGGGTATATTTTGACATAGAAAGTATGATTAGTGCTGCAGAATGAAAAATTAGGGCACATTTTGAGTGACTTCTCAAATCCTTTTCTATTTCATTAAAACATTCTGACATGCAGTCTCCCAAAATGGCCACCAGAGACAAAAGAGCCCAAATATAGCCCAAATATCACCCAGATGTAGCCCAAGTATAGCCCAATGACAGAATGTCCCAGAGTGTTCTAAAGAACAACTAGAGCGCTAACAGTCCTACTTATTACAAAGGTATGGCACACCTGAAGCCATCTTGATTGGAATAAAGTGATAACTCTTAAAACATTTAATTTAAAAAGAAACAACATGAGGGGGTATATTTTGACATAGAAAGTATGATTAGTGCTGCAGAATGAAAAATTAGGGCACATTTTGAGTGACTTCTCAAATCCTTTTCTATTTCATTAAAACATTCTGACATGCAGTCTCCCAAAATGGCCACCAGAGACAAAAGAGCCCAAATATAGCCCAAATATCACCCAGATGTAGCCCAAGTATAGCCCAATGACAGAATGTCCCAGAGTGTTCTAAAGAACAACTAGAGCGCTAACAGTCCTACTTATTACAAAGGTATGGCACACCTGAAGCCATCTTGATTGGAATAAAGTGGTAACTCTTAAAACATTTAATTTAAAAAGAAACAACATGAGGGGGTATATTTTGCCATAGAAAGTATGATTAGTGCTGCAGAATGAAAAATTAGGGCACATTTTGAGTGACTTCTCAAATCCTTTTCTATTTCATTAAAACATTCTGACATGCAGTCTCCCAAAATGGCCACCAGAGACAAAAGAGCCCAAATGTAGCCCAAATATCACCCAGATGTAGCCCAAGTATAGCCCAATGACAGAATGTCCTAGAGTGTTCTAAAGAACAACTAGAGTGCTAACAGTCCTACTTATTACAAAGGTATGGCACACCTGAAGCCATCTTGATTGGAATAAAGTGGTAACTCTTAAAACATTTAATTTAAAAAGGAACAAAATGAGGGGGTATATTTTGCCATATGAATTATGATTAGTGCTGCAGAAAGAAAAATTAGGGCACATTTTGAGTGACTTCTCAAACCCTCTTCAATTTCATTAAAAAATTCTGACATACAGTCTCCCAAGATGGCCACCAGAGACAAAAGAGCCTAAATGTAGCCCAAATATCACCCAGATGTATCCCAAGTATAGCCCAATGACAGAATGTCCCAGAGTGTTCTAAAGAACAACTAGAGCGCTAACAGTCTTACTTGTGACAAAAGTATGGCACACCAGACGCCATCTTGATTGGAATGAAGTGGTAAGTCTGAAAACACTCAATTTAAAAAGGAACAACATGAGGGGGTTAATTTTGCCATAGAAAGTATGATTAGTGCTTCAGAAAGAAAAATTAGGGATCATTTTGAGTGACTTCTCAAATCCTCTTCTATTTCATTAAAAAAATTCTGACATGCAGACTGAAACATGCACTTTGAATACCAGCAGCAGACGTCCCTGGTGAGCAGTAGCTTTACTACAGTGATCTAATGTGCAACTAGAGTGCTAACATTCAGAATTAATGGCAAATGTGTGACACATCTGAATGCCTTCTTGATGGAACCAAAGTAAACAAGCATTGAAAATGCAATAGATCTCGCCCTCGTTTAAGTTAAATCCATTCTGTTTGTAATGAGGTGGCTTTTTAGCTTTGATTTTATTAGTGTTTTTTCAACTTTCATGTAAATAACATGCATCTGTATGCATATAAGTATATGGATGCATGCATTTATGTTTGTATTTATATAGATATACAGATGATATATGTGTATATATGTATGTATATATATATATTCACTGAAAAAACCATAGGCTATAGACCATATAGAGTTAGGAATTAGCATTTACAAAACCTTGAAAATTCACTGAAAAAACCATAGGTTATAGACCATATATAGTTAGGAATTAGCATTTACAAAACCTTGAAAATTCACTGAAAAAACCATAGGTTATAGACCATATATAGTTAGGAATTCGCATTTACAAAACCTTATTTTACTCACACAAAACCATTGAAATTCCATATATAGTTAGTTGCACTAACTATATATCGCGCACCCGCAATCCACTGCTGATGATGTCACATATTACATCATTCATGACATGGTCAGTGACATCACTGATGACATCACTGATGACATCTCAAATGACATCACTGATGACATCACTGATGACAACATCCAGTGACTGTATGTTTCTGTAAAGTTAAAATATGTCTTACATATTGAAGAATGAGTGGATGTATAAGTGTCTGGATGAAGGATTTAGTAGGTGCATGACTGACTGTATGAGTGAGTGATTAAATGTGTCTCACTGAGTGCATGGGTTAGTGACTAAACTGTCTTAATTTGTGCATCATTATGTCTGTTGTTCTGTAAACTGTTGCATGTGTTGATAAGTAGCTATATGAGTAACTATATGGGTTATTGATTGGTTGCCCAAGTATTTGTATGGGAGACTGAGTGTGTGTGTGTGTGGGTGGCTGGGAGGTGTATGACTCTGTGCATAGATGTGTGAGCAGTTGATTCACTAGATGTATGGTTTCAAAAGTGCATGTCGAAACAGCTGTATGGGCGGTTGACTGTGTGCATGAGTGTATTGGTGAGTGAATGGATATCTCAGTGCTACATGTCAAAGTAAGTACATATGTAAAACACAGTACATGTGAGAGTTGACATATATAAATAACGGTGCATAAGAGACAGTGAATGTGTGAGTGGCTGTATGGATCATTGTGAACTTGTATCAGGGATTGTATAAGAGAGTAAATATGTGTTAGTATATGTTTGAATAAGTAAAGTTTGTATAACTGTATAGTTGAGGAAATGGAGGTGTGATTGATTCTTTGCATGACTGACTAGGTGTGTGAGTAACTCTGTGAGTGTCTGTTTACACTGATTGTATCTAAGGTTATATTAGAGTCTGAAGAGGTTCATCGTATTATCACATGAATGATATCATCAGTGATGTGATCAGTAATGTCAAATGAGATGTCATCAGTGATGTCATTAGTGATGTCATTTGAGATGTCATCAGTGATGTCATTTGAGATGTCATCAGTGATGTCATCAGTGATGTCACTGACCATGTCATGAATGATGTAATATGTGACATCATCAGCAGTGGATTGCGGGTGCACGATATATAGTTAGTGCAACTAACTATATATGCAAATTTCAATGGTTTTGTGTGAGTAAAATAAGGTTTTGTAAATGTGAATTCCTAACTATATATGGTCTATAACCTATGGTCTTTTCAGTGAATATATATATATATATATATATATATATATATATATATATATATATATATATATATATATATATATATATATATATATATATATATATATATATATATATATATATATATATATTACCTACTGGCGGTCGCCAGTAGGTATATATAGTTAGGATTGTTTCTCTATGGAACTTTTGAAAATTCTATGTCTAATAACGTTTGCGTTTGTGGACGGAATCAGCTGAAATTTTCAGGAAAATGGCATATTTTGTTTCTGAGCAGCCCCTGAAAATTTGGGGGGGTTTCGTCAAGGGGGGCCGAGAAAAAAGGGGGGTCCCAAAACGCGTTTTTCCCATTCATTTTTCCATAAGGCGTTTGGCCTCACTTTTAGCTCGAACGGCTGAATGGATTTACACGAAACTTGGCAAAATTGTAGGGACTGTTAGCCCGATGTGCCTTTGCTGGGTCTCAATATATGTGCTCCAGTGGATTTTGAGAAATTAACGTTTAAAAAAACAGATATATCTGTGACAGCGTCCCGGATAGCGCTCCAGATCGCGTACTTTTCGTGTAACGGAGCTTTGCGAAGCTGATTGGCTCTCCGGTGTCTGTCAACATTCTAAACAGTCCGGTGCGGCCACCATCTTGTCTCTCGGTAGGATCGAGAGACAAGAGGAGGAGAAAAACGAAGGGGGAATTTAATGAAAGGGGGCAAGGTAGACCCCTCTTGACCCCTTAGGAATGATGTTGGGGTTATTAAAGGGTCCCGTGGGGCAAAAAAAAAAAATTGATTTTTCGCGGTAGAAGCGCTTCCCGGGTTGCAAACTGGTAGCGAAACGGGAATTCGCCATTTTGTGTTTCGATTTAATTAAATTACAAGATGGAGGAAAAATAATGTGAGAAATGGGTATAAGGGGGTACAGGAGATGCATCCTGACCCCCTATGTTTTCTGAGGGTGGTTGAGGAGGCTCATATATGTTGATACTTGTCTTCCAGCGGCTGCGCGTGAGCGTTTTTTTTTTTTTTTTGCTGCGTGACGTCTGTTAACGTTCGATTCAAAGGAAATCAGGAAGTGTTGACCGCCATTTTGACACTGCGAGTAAATATATTGTTAAAAAAAATTGTTATAAATTAATCCGTACTGATGAACATTGTCTGCGCCATCTAGCTTTTTTAACATTGCCACACTTTTGTCGTGTACGGCAGCCATTTTAGATGCCTTGACCAGACCCACTCTCTGCACGCCGCCGATCCTCAGCATGGCTCCCCACCTTCGCAAGCATCTCCCCCATGCACTGGTCACACACGCTCTCTCTCTCATGCATGGGCCATAAACCTCCTCCCATATGCGCTGCTCTTCCCTGAGAATCACACCCCGTGCTGAGGAAAATTCAGCCCAGATTACAACCGATGCCCAGGCTGCTGGCACAAGACGCTACTTAGTTCCCATCTTGAACGGTTACCAAATACGGGCGCTGGAAGCAGGAACACAAGAACAGAGTTTTATTTCTCATGAGGAGAGCCTGTCATTTTAAAACATACATACATACACACAAACTCGGGCGGGGGGAGACAGTACATGTATTATATACAAAAATCCAAGACAAAACATAGAACAGTTGCTGGCCAAAAAGATCTCTTCCTGCATGCTGCGCATCCTTAGCATCCTACCTAATTCATCTGGGGGCTGAGCTCTTTTTACCTTTTTTTTTTCTCTTATCGTCGGCTGCCTTCGCTGGTGGCTTTGGTTGCAAATACTTACACCTTTGCCAATTGGTCGGGAACTAACCTGGTCGGGCTAATACTCAGGGGGGATCTTCGAATCATTTTTAGCGAATGGGTTTCCAGGCTGAGGCAACGGTAGGTGTCAGTTGGGAGAACAATGGGCCAGCTTCGAGTTTCATGTCTATGAGGGTGCGATAAGGAGGTGGTAAATCTTAAACATTGGCAACATTCCTAGTCCTCCAGACGGAGGGTACTTGGGTAAACCTCACCTCGGAATATTCCTTAAACTTTCCCAATTTAGTTAAACGTAGGAATTTATTCATTGTTGCACGTCATTCTTGGTTGTATTATTCGGGGTGCCAAGCGAAGTCATATTTTGTCATTCTGTAATAACCCGTCAAGTTTCTGCTTCAGGCTGCCCTCCCAAGCGCTGGGTTCAGAGAGAGACATAGTCATTGTTTGCTCGTCGTGTATAGGCACCATATTCAAACCCTTTTTCTCATCCCATCGGCCGTTAAGTCACCATTTTTCCGTACTATAATCGACGTTCCGAAGTGACCTGCAGAAAAGAGGGAAAAAGAAGGGGCGGGGGCAGCGTTTAAAACACATCAGCGCGCATAAACCCGAAAAGGCTTTTACTTACTGTTACATTCTCCTGTTTCAATGTTACTACTGTTCCTTTAATTCTGGTGGAATGTTGGTGACTCCACTGTGTGTACATAGGAATGTAAAGGTCAGTTGGAGCTGAGCTTTTCTGCCAGCTACATCTTAGGGTCTAACCTTACAAATAAACTACAAAACCACATCAGCTTCCTGTTCTTCTTACTTGCAAAAGTGGCGACGAGGGAGAAAACAACCCATCTGACCCTTTGATGTCTTCATGCTTATTTTTTAAAAAAAATCGCCTCTACAAGGAAAAAGAAAACCAGAGAAACGTTTCTACAACAAACAAACAAAAAAAAAGGATCTTCAAAACGATTTCCAGAAAAAGCAGCGTCTCATGCAGTGAGTTGTGTCTAACTTTCATATCATTACCTTGTTATTTCGAGTTTCACTGAAAAGCATTTGTAAATGCTGAAAAACGGTGTTTATTAAGACTGTTATTTCAAGTTCCATTGAAAGCGCTTGTAAATGCTGAAAAACGACGTTTATTTAGACATTGCCTTGTTTTTGAACATTGTATCGTGATTTAAGAAAACCAGCACTTTACCAGATACTTTGCATCTTTTGAAAAAGCATCCAGCATCTGTTTTAACAGCGCGTGAGCGTGTGTACACGCGCAGAACATCACCAGCTGATTATTACAGCGTTTGGCGTCATCACTCGGAAATCACGTCAGGCGGAACATTACGGACAACGTCAGGCGGATACAACAACGCTACGTCGCGTAGCGGCCATTTTTGTGTTCCCGGTTACTTGGCAACGCGTGGCAATATGGCTGAGATACCCGCCACCCCCTCTCAACACAATCCCCAAGGATGGGAAACCGGAAACAGTTCTGAACTTTTGGAAGACGGGAGGGAGTGACCCTCCCGGCCGTATTTATTAAAATATGAAACAAAATTAAAACATTAAAATAACAGTTTCATATTATGTACAATTTCATTACCACATTGCGATGTTTGGCTAACCTTAACATATTCTCTAATACAAAGGTTCTCCTAGCCGAACTAACATCCTACAAAACATTTAACTTGAAATTTTGAAATTGTACATCCTAACGTTTAAGGGCCAACGGCAAGGTCGTAACCGGTGTCAAGATCCCTAAACCAGAAATATCCCCCTCACTTGTGAGGGGCGACCGCACCGAGGTGTACCTCAAGTCCAACTACCAATTTCCCTTGACTTGACGGGGGCCCCAATAAACTCGACGCCACTTAAAGGTCGTCCGAGGACTCGTGTGAGGTATCTAGAAGGTAGCGTAGACCCCCCCCCCAAACCCCACACAACTTACCACATCTGCCGTCGCAGATGTCCTGGCCCCAGGAAATTCTCCAGGAGGGGGCTGTAGCCCCTCCTACCCAGGAAGGGGCCTTGACCGCCTTTCCTTTCCTTTCGGCGGCCCATCCTTAGAAGGGACCGCCTCCCCGTTGAGGGGCCAATGGCCACCTCCCTCGAGCGCTCCCATCCGTAATGGGTGACGCCCACTCATAGGGATCTTCCAATTAGTGCTCACCGATCATGACCTTACCGCCCGACCAAAATAAATACGACAATTCTAAACTAAATGACTAATTTATGTAAAAGACAGTAACACAACGACTTTATTAAAAGCATGCTTACTGATCAACACTTAGAGCAGGATTTCTTTATTTGCAAAATATACCACAAATTGACCATTCTTTATTGCATATTCAAAGTTACCATGATAATACTCCGAACCTGCAAACAAAAATTAGAGTTACCACATCAAACTTTATTCAAAACCACTTGCTGTCCTCAGGGGCTGGTGGGTGGGTCAAAATTGGCTCTTCGTTCCGTCTCGAGCTCACGTGCAGCGAGGTGGTGCAGCTTCAGAGCACAGGAACAAGAGGATGCTTCCTTGGCTTGTTGCTTCTTTTATCCGTCTTCAGGGCGGGCGTAAATCCGCCCCCGCCTGCCCCAGGGGCGTGGCCGGCCGCGTCAGTGTCTAGGCCAGCCCACTCTAGGGCGGGAAAAAGGCGCGCCCCGGCTACGCCGCTTCGGGCATACCAGCCGGGACTCGCCTCCCGCACAAGATGGCTTCCCGGGGGGATCGTGGTACTCCGCCATACGTTCGGGGGGACCGAATGGTCGCCCCTTTCCATATGGCTGAGATACCCGCCACCCCCTCTCAACACAATCCCCAAGGATGGGAAACCGGAAACAGTTCTGAACTTTTGGAAGACGGGAGGGAGTGACCCTCCCGGCCGTATTTATTAAAATATGAAACAAAATTAAAACATTAAAATAACAGTTTCATATTATGTACAATTTCATTACCACATTGCGATGTTTGGCTAACCTTAACATATTCTCTAATACAAAGGTTCTCCTAGCCGAACTAACATCCTACAAAACATTTAACTTGAAATTTTGAAATTGTACATCCTAACGTTTAAGGGCCAACGGCAAGGTCGTAACCGGTGCCAAGATCCCTAAACCAGAAATATCCCCCTCACTTGTGAGGGGCGACCGCACCGAGGTGTACCTCAAGTGCAACTACCAATTTCCCTTGACTTGACGGGGGCCCCAATAAACTCGACGCCACTTAAAGGTCGTCCGAGGACTCGTGTGAGGTATCTAGAAGGTAGCGTAGACCCCCCCCAAACCCCACACAACTTACCACATCTGCCGTCGCAGATGTCCTGGCCCCAGGAAATTCTCCAGGAGGGGGCTGTAGCCCCTCCTACCCAGGAAGGGGCCTTGACCGCCTTTCCTTTCCTTTCGGCGGCCCATCCTTGGAAGGGACCGCCTCCCCGTTGAGGGGCCAATGGCCACCTCCCTCGAGCGCTCCCATCCGTAATGGGTGACGCCCACTCATAGGGATCTTCCAATTAGTGCTCACCGATCATGACCTTACCGCCACAGGCCGGATAGTTGACCGGCTATCCGGACCCCCCACAACACTCCTACCTAAAGGTCATGTCTTAAAGTCTTTAGCCAAGCTATCAAGTCTCCTATGAGTAACTCGTTCCCCACCCGGGAAAAATGAACACCATCCCCCAAATACATACTGTCACCAGTAATACAACCATGCGGAATAGAATGCAGAGTATTGGAACGGAACAATCTACTCACTTTGTTATTAATTTTCCTTACTGAATGATTCAGAGCAGAAACAGAAATAGCCCCCCGCCATACTTTTCGTGGGATCATATGGGACCATGCAATTGTGCACCCTGGAACTCTTCTCGCTAACCAACTTACAGTGGAAAGCATCGCCTCTAGAAGAAGTCGTCTACCAGTGGTGACCAAATCATTGCCCCCGAGATGTACTATGACTATAGACGGCGGTGACCTTGTCCGCCCTAGCAAACCCTCGAAAAATGATCGAAACTGGTCAATACAGAGTCCGCCCCTTCCGTAGAAGGACACACTGTACCCGTATTCCCCAGCCACGTGAATCATGTCACCTGCTTTGAATACGTCCGCGGCACGCCTCACGTATGAGTGGCCCACGACCCACACCTCCTTTTTCACAGCCGGTGATGTCTGACCGCTGGCCCGGTGATGGGTCGACTGCATAGTCCGCCCCGCCTCGTAGGCTTGCGCAACTGAAACCAAACAAAAAACAAGAAGCGTGAGTACATCATTACAGCTTCACAACATGTGCAACCGCACATACCTTTTATAACAATTGGAGGACCAACGCCCCACACGTTTAACTTGTTCGACATTCAGACCCCTGGCTGTAGCCTCTGTAGCAGCCCCTATCCGAAAGGAATGGGTCCCAAACTCGCCCGGGTTCAAGCCCGCAGCGGCAATTGACATCGCAAGCACCCGCTGAAACTGAAACCTCGTCAGTGGGGTGGCGTCAGCGTGTCTCAACAAGGTCCCCCCCCATGATGCCACCCTTTGTGCTAAATATTCCTCTACACAACCCACTGGGCACATGGAGGACCCGGGAATCCTTTGTATGATTATGCAATCACCCATCGCACCCTGATCGGTCTTGGACCTGACAAACGAGACAGTGATTGTCCCCCCTCTGACCTGAACGTGCTCTCGGCACAGTCCCCCCATCACATCCTGCTTGTTCCTTGCCACTAGTTCGCTTACCCGCATAGCCCCATGGAATGCCAGCGTAAAAGCGGCTCGGAATAACACTGTTTCGTACTGGGATGAACACGTTGCAGGGAGTATGGATAATAACAGGGCCAACCTATCCAAACCTATCGGGCGCCTTTCATCTACTCTGCGACCCTCTAGGCGTTGCCACCCACGTAGCGCTTTTTGCACAACGAAAGACGCTGTCGGGTCCTGGATCCCATGAGCCCTAGCCACAAAGGAAATGGCGGCCCGATGCCTCTGGGCCGTAGCCACTGATTTGCCTGCCTGATGTAAAGACAGCAGGAATTTCACTACCAACTCCTCCTGGCCCCAAAGCTCCCCTCTAGCAGCCCCCAGAAAGGCCCAATAGGAACGGAACGCCCCTTCATATGCCTTCCTCGTCCTGGGTGCTAAACTTTCTCCCACGAGGTTACGAAGTTCGGGGCACCGAGAGACCAGAGAGCTTCGGGAAAGGGTGCCGCCACCGGGTCCGCTGTGGGCAGAAAACCCCAGAAGGCCTGCATACGAAAACGAGAAAGCGCATCAGCCGCCTGGTTCATCACACCCGGCACATGTCTTGCCTTAAATAGCACATTCAATTGCATACACAGTAATACAATTTCCTTGAGCAATCTCAGAATCCATTTGCATCGTGCTGCCTGGCTATTGATACACTCAACCACGGTCATGTTATCAGACCAAAATACCACAGAGTGATCTCTGAACCCCTCGGGCCAAGTTCTCAGGGCCACCAGAATGGGGAAAAGTTCCAGAAAAGCAATGTTACTTGTCAATCCACTATCACGCCACCATGACGGCCATTTTTGTGCCGACCACTGAGTGCCGAATATAGCACCAAAACCAATGCTCCCTGCCGAATCCGTCCACAGCCCCAGCTCCTCAGAGGACACCGCCGGTTTGTTCCAGACAATTCGACCATTGAAATCCGCCAGAAATGCCAACCAAATGCGCATGTCCTGGCGAACCTCTGCCGAGACCCTTGTGCGATGATGACCCTCCATTAGGCCGACCATGGCTTGAGCGATCGAGCGGGAAAAGGGGCGGGCCATCGGTATTACTCGTAGGGCAAAATTCAACTGTCCCACCAATTGTTGTAATTGATGTAGCTTAACCTTAGACTCACTTATACACGTTTGCAGGCATGCCCTGAATCTTAACACTTTGTCTCCTGGTAAACGAAAACAACCTTCTTCCGAGTCGAGCTCGATCCCCAGAAACTCGAGGCAAGTCGAGGGACCCACAGTCTTACCTGGTGCCAATGGCACGCCAAACTGATTCATCAAGACACAAAATTCAGTCAAAGCCTGTCCACATTCCGGATCCCCGGCTGCCCCCAGAAACAAAAAGTCATCGAGGTAATGCATAACATGTTGAAACCCCGTCTTCCTTGTGAAGACCCATTGCAAGAAACAACTGAACTTTTCAAAATAGGCACAAGATATAGAGCACCCCATTGGCATACACCTATCCATGTAATAGTGACCCTGAAACATGAAACCAAGGAGACGCTGATCGTCTGGATGTACCGGGAGCAACCGGAACGCTGACTCGATATCAGATTTTGCCATCAGCGCCCCGGGCCCCAGGCGATTCAACATGGCGACGGCCTCATCGAAGGATGCGTACCGCACCGAACACACTTCCGGGTCTATCGCATCGTTTACGGAAAGACCACGTGGGGCTGATAAATTATGTATCAGCCGAAACTCACCCGGGTCCTTCTTGGGGACCACCCCTAAAGGGGAACAAACAAAGTTAGCAACTGGTGGCACATTAAATGGACCGGCGACTCGACCTCGAGTAACCTCTTTCCCGATCTTTTTCTGTACCACAGTCGTATGTTGCAAGACCGATATCTGGTTTTTACATTTTGCTACACCCTGAAACTCCCCCACTGGGATGCGGAAACCATATGAAAACCCGTTCCGCAACACCCCAGCGGAAGCGTGATCCGGGTATTCGCTTAGCCAGGGAATCATTGCCATGGTATCAATCGGAGTAGGTAAAGGCGCCCCTCGGACTATGTCAGACCTGTTTGGCGCCTCCTCTACCCCCGTTATCACCCGTTTTGGCTCTGCACATGGACTCAGGATGGGATGATTGCCCACACCCACCACATTCGTGCCTAAATTTGCATGACCCCTGGGGCCTGGTACATTTACCCCTGTTATAGTTCCAACAAATCCCCCTCTTTCCCGCGTTGCCGATTGGCCTCGAGTGATTGTCGTTACTCGTACTTGATCGAAAGGGCGTCCCCGCATATTGTCGGGAGGATTCACCCACGCTACTCCCTACCAATGGCAACTTCAACATACCAGTATCTTCCATTTTGGACCAAGACACAGAATCATAACAATCCCAAGTTAAGTTTTTATCATGTTCTTTCGCTTTTCTGAAAATATTATCGTAACAGAACCAGTGATTGCCCTCGTGTGATACAGAATACCCCATGATCCGTGACTGATAAATCGGCAATTCGGACAGCAATTCGGGCCTACGTTCACCCATGATGGATGTAAAAATCCCCCATGCTTTGCCCCAATTGCCAATGTTTTCATTTACCTTAAAGGCGGCCATCTTTGCGCGCCAAACACTCGGATGCATGAGCTCCTTCTGGCTCTTAACATGCTCCATCTCATAATGATCGGTAAGCAACGAGAAGATGTTTATATACTCCTCTGCCCATATCTTCTCTTTGATAGCCAGAGGGACATGTTGACCCAACTTTTCCCTTCGAGAGGGTGCAGACTCATCCCTCGCAATCGGCAATGGCCGCTTACCTGAAACGGAAGCTGTATCTGCGACTGGACCTATCCCAGGTGATTTCTCCACTGCCGCAGCCGGCGCTGGTGCCTTCGTCGCTTCCCTTGTTTCACGCAGTTGTTTCATCAACACCTGCGCGTCGTCAGCTGTGGCGCCCTTGCTACCTTTACCCAACCACGCTGCTAATTGTGCTGCCAGCTCGGGCGGCATATCTTCCCCGGACACGGGGGTTACCACCACGGGAATCGGATTCCCCCCCTCCGGCACGGGAGTTGGTTCTTCGAGTGGGGTACAGGGAACCGGCATGTCTCCCCCAGCTGCTCCCCTTCTGGGCCTCTTGCCTTTTCCTCCTGGAGCTGCTCCTGCCAAAGGACATTTCGGTCCCCCTTCCTCGTCTTTATCCGCCATTCGCTTCTTTAGGTCGGTAACCTCTTTCATAAGAACACGCAGCATCTGGTCGGTAGTCATTCGCTTTCCCGCTTTCCTGGGCATTCTCCGACAGAGTATCTGCAAAACAAACAAGAAAGATTACAACGCTCAAAATTGGCTCTTCGTTCCGTCTCGAGCTCATGTGCAGCGAGGTGGTGCAGCTTCAGAGCACAGGAACAAGAGGATGCTTCCTTGGCTTGTTGCTTCTTTTATCCGTCTTCAGGGCGGGCGTAAACCCGCCCCCGCCTGCCCCAGGGGCGTGGCCGGCCGCGTCAGTGTCTAGGCCAGCCCACTCTAGGGCGGGAAAAAGGCGCGCCCCGGCTACGCCGCTTCGGGCATACCAGCCGGGACTCGCCTCCCGCACAAGATGGCTTCCCGGGGGGATCGTGGTACTCCGCCATACGTTCGGGGGGACCGAATGGTCGCCCCTTTCCACGCGTTTTTGCCGATTTTCCACGTTAGATCAGCATTAACTGGGCGATTCTCCGTTAAATAAACACAAGCGATGATCGACTTGAGCCAAGTGATTTACTCGTCAAGGTTCTTCTATTAAATAAACATTTTGTCTGTTTATCTTCACATTAACCCTAACTACATTTGCAAGATTGGCACGACACACTCACCTGCTATTCTTCTTCGTTTTTTTTTCATCGCAATGTACTCTGGGAAATTGGCAATGCATTCTGGGACATATCACTAAAAAAAAAAGAGAAGATACTTTATTAATCTTAACAACAAACAGTTTTTCAGTATTATCTTTACAGAAAAAAACAGTTCTTCAGTATTTCCTCCTTGAAATCAACACAGACAACGGTGACTACTTTTTGTTTGTTAATTTATTTTTTTTCTTCCTTCTTTCAAAATATTCACTTTATTTGTATTATTATCATTGTTACATCTATTGTGTATATTATATTATAGTTAGTCATTACTCAAGATGGAAACTAATAATATTTTAGCTCCACCTAAATTCTTACAAGATCCTGGTGTACCTCCTATGAATTGGGAGTATTGGCGCGAATCTTTTGAAACTTATTTGGAGGCAATTGGAGGAGAGGTATTCCTTGCCTCACGGAAATTAGCTTTACTCAAGCACAGTCTTGGTGTTGAAGGTAGGAAAGTACTGAAAACATTACCAATTGTATCTTCTGTTAACTCAAAAGTATGTGTAGGCGGAGATGAAGATCTCAGTGAAGAAGAGGTTGTATTTGATTGCTCAAAACTTGAATCAGTTTTATCTGATGAATATCTAGATGCACTTAATGCGTTAGAAGAAAATTTTGGTAAGAAAACCAGTATTGTTGTAGAAAGACATAAATTCTTTTCTAGAGCACAAATGGTTGGTGAGACAGTAGAACAGTATGTTACTGCTTTAAGAAGGTTAGCAGTTACTTGCAAATTTAAAGAGTTACATGAAGAAATCATAAGAGATCAGTTCATTAATAGAACTAACAATGTTAAAATTCAAGAGAAATTACTTGACTTGAAAGATCCATCCCTACATAAAACCATTTCAGTTGCCAGGAGAGTTGAAAACAATTCACGTTATGTTAAAGAGTTAAACAATGCACACAGTACAGATCGTAAGTTAACTGAAAACAAAGATTCTGGTGAAGTATGTACTGTATCCAGTAAGCCAAAAACTTTTGATAGTAGATATAGTGTTAAGGGTGATAATAGAGTTAAACCTCGCAATTTTTCTGGTATCAACAAAAGCACTGTGTCATATAACAAATCCTCTTCTAGTAAGACTGTGATTCCAAATAATAAGCAGTTTTGTTTCAGGTGTGGAAATGCCAAGCATACCACTGAAAATTCTTGGTGTCCTGCGTCTAATGTCACTTGCTTCAAGTGTAACAAATCTGGTCATTTTGCAAAAATGTGCAGATCAGGGAATCCTAATGCTTGGAAAAGTTCTGTAAATTTTATTGATGAATCTGTTTACTCTAATAGCGATAGCGACATTGAAGTTATGACTATTTGGAATGATGATGAAGTTAATCAAATCTCTGAAGAAATTTAACCACCTAAATGTGAGGTCACTATCAATAACCACAAGTTATTTATTGGGCTGATTCTTGCTCGTTATATACTATTATTGATAAGACCATGTGGGAAACTTGTGGTAAACCCAATTTAGTTCGTTCACAAAGATCTCCTGTGGGTTATTTATGCATTAAATTACCTGTGATTGGGTGTTTCACATCTGAAATCATTTTTAAAGATAGGAGTACTTTTGGAACTGTCTATGTTGTGGAAAAAGGGAGAGCATTATTAGGGTGGAAGGAACTATGGAATTTAGGGATGACTCTTGATCCAAATCATCCAGACCAAGTTTTACTATCTCCTAATTGGCATAAAAAACTTCTGAAGAAGTTTTAGTAACTCAGGACGACAATGCTGTGTTAGAATGGCATAAAAAATTTCCTGATTTGTTTAATCCTAAATTAGGATGTCTCAAAAAATTTGAACATAGAATAATTCTTAAACCTGATTGTATACCTATTGTCCATAAAGTACGTAATGTGCCATTAGTGTTAAAATCTCAACTCAAATTGGAATTAGATCGCCTTTGTCATCAAAACATTATTGAACCAATTGAAGCATCTGATTGGCTTAGTCCAGTGGTTTTGGCACGAAAACCCAACGGAAAATTGCGCATGTGTGTCGATTTAAGAGATTTGAACAAAAATATTTGGGTGGATCGCTATCCTTTACCCAAAATCGATGAAATGGTTGCTTCTGTTAAAGATGCAAAATTTTTCTCGTCCATTGATTTATCCAATGCATACCATCAGATAAAATTACATCCCGAATCCCGCCATCTGACATCCTTCATCACTCCTGAAGGTGCATTTCAATTTTTGAGAATGCCTTTTGGTTTATCTTCTGCTTCAGCCGTTTTTCAAAGAGTCATGTGCAAGGTTCTTGAAGGTATACCTAATATGTTAGTGTTTCAAGATGACGTACTTGTATGGGGCGCAGATAAAAGCGACCATGACATGATTCTGCATGATGTATTGGGTAAACTTCAAAAGGCTGGGTTGACTGTAGCTGCTGAGAAATGCAAATTTGCCACCAATGAAATAGAATATCTTGGGCACACTTTATCTGCCGATGGTGTTAAACCTAAAAAAATGTATTAGATGCCATCAAGAATGCTCCGGCACCATCTGAAAAAGACCAACTCCGTTCTTTTTTAGGTCTTGCCGAGTACTACTCAAAATTTGTGCCAAATTTCGCTTCTAAAGTCTTTTGCTTAAGATTGTTAATGAAAAAGGGTGCGAAATTTTTATGGACCACAAAGTGTCAAACTGTATTTGATGATGTGAAAAAAGAGATTGCAAATACTGTTGCACTTAAACCTTATGATCCCAACAAGAAATCGATCATCGTTGTGGATGCGAGTGCATATGGGCTTGGAGCTGTTTTAATGCAAGGGAAAGACAAATTCGAGTGGGTGGTAGCTTTTGCCTCACGTACGTTGAAGGGTGCTGAGCCTTCTTATTCTGTTATTGAGAAGGAAGCTTTAGCTTGTTTTTGGGGTGTGAATTATTTCAGGAACTATGTCTGGGGTGCTAATTTTGAGTTGAGAACAGATCATAAACCCCTTGTTGATATTTTTTCTACTAAGGGTGCAGGAAAAGCCACGCCTAGAATTGCTAAATGGATTTATAAGTTACAAGAATATGACTTTTCAATGGAATATGTACCTGGTATCAAAAATGTCAATGCCGATTGTCTATCTCGACTTCCTGTTGGAAGTGAAGATGTTGTGGTTGAACAAGATGAAGACTGGTCAATTGCTACTGTAGATGAAGCTTGTAATGGCGCTATCAGTCTAGAAGTATGGAAACAAGCTGTTCAGGATGATGTGGTATTGAAGGAAGTAATTGCACGCTTAACATCACCATGCAATAACTTCTCTTGGAGCAATTCTGACTTGTCCGAATATAAAACAGTATGGGCTGAACTTTCTTATGACCTTGAGGTTGGTGTGGTTAGAAGAGCTGACAAACTTTGGTACCGTCTTCCTTACGCAATAAGTTACTGGATCTTATGCATGAGGGGCATTCAGGCATGTCAGGGATGAAAAGAAGATGTAGGTGTGATTTCTGGTGGCCAGGTATGGACAAGGATGTTGAAAGGTGTGTAAGGAATTGTGCCGCTTGCACATGCAGTGATAAATCTCATGTTTTTCAAGAAACTACGATTACTGCTGTTTCATTTCCTGTCGGACCATGGCAGAAATTAGCTATGGATATTTGTGGTCCGTTCAGAGTTGGTAGTATTACTGGGAAGTTTGCTATTGTGTTAATGGATTATTATAGCAAATGGCCAGAGGTTGCATTTGTCAAGGAAGTTAAAGCTTCCAGTATTGTTAACTTTTGTGAAGAGGTTTTCCATAGGGAAGGTTTTCCTGAGAGCATCACGACTGATAATGGCCCACAGTTCATTGCTTCAGAGTTTCAAAGTTACTTGCATTCATGTGGTATAAAACACATTACTACGGCTGTTTATTGCCCTAGGGAGAACGGCATGGTAGAAAGGTTCAACCGTGTTTTAAAGGATTGCGTACAATTAGCTGTGTCTGTTGGCAATGATTGCAAGGTTGCTGTCAAAAATTTGGTTTGGAGTTATAGGAATACTCCACATTCTGCTACCATGGTATCTCCATTCCATCTTTTAAAGGGGCGTTCTGCTGGTAATAAGGTGACTCCTGCATGGATGCTTAAGATTTCTGCTGGTCGTAATTATAAAGAAAACCTCAACAGTAGAATGAGTACTTACCAGAAGAAGTATGTGGACAGGCATAATGACAAAATTATGAAACGTGTAAGTAGTTTTCAGGTTGGTGATGTGGTGAGATCTTCTCGCTTTGGGTTATCCAAGGATGGTTCTTCCAGATGGTCTCGTCCCAAGAAGGTGTTAAAAGTATTGGGTAATTGCGTACTGCTGGATGACGGACAAAAATGGAATTTATGCAATGTTGTTATGTGCAATGATTTGGAACGTGATCTTTGGTTGGAAAAGATGCCTAACAGTTCTCTGAAGGGGTCTAGTTCTAATTCTGCTTCAAATTCTGTTCATTCTCCCCTTGTTCAATCCATGTCGTCTGAATTTCCAAAGGAGGATGTTTCTAAGCCCAGAAGATTGTCAGGACGAATTATTGTGAAACCTGTCAAGCTTAAAGATTACATGCTGTAACTCTGTTTATATATAGAATGATCTCATATTTCATTATATTGTATATCGTTTTTTTTAATTTATTTTTTTATTTAAGAGGAAAGATGTGTTACATTCTCCTGTTTCAATGTTACTACTGTTCCTTTAATTCTGGTGGAATGTTGGTGACTCCACTGTGTGTACATAGGAATGTAAAGGTCAGTTGGAGCTGAGCTTTTCTGCCAGTGACATCTTAGGGTCTAACCTTACAAATAAACTACAAAACCACATCAGCTTCCTGTTCTTCTTACTTGCAAAACTTACTACATACTCGGCCTATCTCCACGGGATGCAGTCCCTACCATCTCGGCGTTTAAGCCCAGGGGTGACCGGTAATGTGGGAGAGATAATTATCGGAGGCCTGTGGATAGCATAGGTCGCCCAAGTGTGGCATTACGGATCGTGTGCAGGGGAGGGTCAAAACAAAGGGCAGTCGGGGTAAAGTGGGGGGGAGCTCGTGCTCTCCTTTGAGGAAGAGAGATAACCTACAGTGGTACGGGGTCGTTTTCGTTCATACTAGGGGGGCCAGGTGAAATTCCTTCGGGGTGGCTTAGGGGCATTTAAAACAACTTCCCTGATACAGGTAGCATATAAAGTAGAGGCTAAATACCAGGATCTTTATCGATTGCTTTATGCTGTACAAAAATGAAAAACACATACAACAAACCTGGACCATTCATATTTGCTATGTTTCTGCGTACTATACTTTTTAACCCTTAACTAATCGAGCTGCTTCATTTCACCGTTTTTTTGTTTTTTGTTTTTTTTTTTAAATCGGAAACAGTGGCCATTTATTCGAAACTTACCATTCTACGCATTACAACTACGTTTGCTTTTTCAAAATGTTGGTGCACAAATACGGGCCTACAACCCCGTGGGCTGGCCACGGAGCAGGCTGGAACTGTAAATGGGGGGGGGGGATATTTATTTGTGGAAAACATAACAGAGTCAGTGGTTGTTGATTTCATAGTAAAAAGTGCGACAAGTGCAACAAAATCATATCGATAATTCATTGTGAGCAAGTACCAAACGTGTCGACAATTCGAACCTTCAATAAAAACAGTAATCAATGATGCATTAGAACTTAATATCAATTCTTTGTCCGAACGTGTAATCAGTACCCGTCCCATGTCAATTCATTGTTCGAACGTATAATCAATACCCATCCCGGATCAATTCATTGTCCGAACATATAATCAGTCTTATCCCATATCAATTCATGTGCTAAAAACTGCATACATATCTCATGATATCAAGGCTGAGAAATCGGGGCACAACAAGGAGTTGAGAGTTTCATTTGTACCGGCGCCATTTTGGGTGAGGTCAGGAAGTTCCAAGTATAGTCAAAATGTCGCCACCAACTCGTGGTTGGACCGGGACCTCTTTCCGCAGTCCAAAAGTTTTCGTTGAAGGGTAGCAGAGGGGACTGGCGACATGAACCATCAGTCAAAGTGGGGTGGGAGGCAACAATCTCTCCTACCGGGTCATACTGGTGTCCCACCGGAACTGATCAAGTTGGTAGTCTTGCAGGATTTTGGTCATTTCAAGACTGAGGCCAGCGCCGGCATGAGCGCGCCAACGTCCCGCGGCTACGTCGTGGTCGTTCCGTGGGTGATCATGGCAGTCATTCCCCATTGGGGGTGTCTGCAGGGGTCGGGGGCCCCCGTGGCTCTTATAGAATCTTCAAAGTTGAGGAGAACGTTTCTGGACGCAGGACTCATTTTCTAGCTGAACTCAAAAGCGTTGTTGTACCGCAAAAGTAAACAAGACCCCCGCTGGGTGAGCGGAGCATCATTGCCTCGCAATAGTGGACGAGACCTTTTGTTGGGTGAGTGGAGCGTTAGGGGTGCAGCTGAGGGGCCCCCACCTGGGGGGGTGGGAGAGGCTCGTTCGCGCCGCCTCTTCCTCCCAGCGCACCCCACGCCGACACCTGGCGTTGATATCCGTGATGTCTGGACCAGGCGATAAGAGGGGGGGGGGTCGGAGGCAGAGGCAAGACATCCCCCCCTGTGGCCTGCAGGGCGCCGCTTCAGGACCTTTTGTTGGGTGAGTGGAGCGTTGGGGGTGCAGCTGAGGGGCCCCCACCTGGGGGGTGGGAGAGGCTTGTTCGCGCCACCTCTCCCTCCCAGCGCACCCCACGCCGACACCTGGCGGTGATATCCGTGATGTCCGGACCAGGCGATAAGAGGGGGGGGGGTCGGAGGCAGAGGCAAGACATCCCCCCACGTGGCCTGCAGGGCGCTGCTTCAGGACCGAACGGGGAGCTCATACCAAGCCGGGGCCAGACCAGGAGATACGAGGGGAGGGGGGGTCGGTGGCATGTGCAAGACATCCCCCCCCCGTTGTCGCAGCCATTATTGAAGAAAGAAGAGGGATCCCGTTGGCCTCGGCTCCTCTCCTGGCCCAGGGGGGGGGGGGGGGGGGCGGTGGCATGTGCAAGACATCCCCCGCCCGTTGTCGCAGAAATTATTGAAGAAAGAAGAGGGATCCCATCGGCCTCGGCTCCTCTTCTGGCCCACCTTACGCGACGACCTCCCCGGCCGACGGCTGCCAGCAGGACCCGCCCTACACGTGCCGAAGGCCTCTTCTTCCGAATGGGCGTAGCCGCGAACCTGTTGCACTTCGGGAGTTTCCGGAATGGGGGTAGGTATCTGCTGATTTGTAGCAACAATCGAGTTGTACAGAGTTCCCCAGGGAGAGCTAAGGAATTTTAGCTCAGCCTCTCTTCTTTCTCACTCAATAAAAAAGTGGGGGTTAAGTGCATGGTGTAGACCCTTTTCAGAATGTAAGGATACCTCACACAGGCTAACGGCAGGACCACAACTGTTGTCCCAGCCGGTCATCGGCTGGGACAACAGTTGCTGCTTCTCAGGACGAGTACATTGGACCCCAGTCAAAAATCGTCCACCCCCAATCCCCTTGTTTGATACCATCTGCTGATTTGTATCTATTTCATGTTACCGTTATTGGGCCTGGCGGGCGGTGGGACAGACATGCTTGGAGCAGTGGGGGGGTGGCGGAGGTTAGCTACCTCGTGGCTGCCATAACGTCAAGCTTGGCTTCTCTCACCACTTTCATGTTTCTTATTTCTAGCGAAGTCAAAAACTCATCAGTGGCCTACTGATTTTGTTCGATTTCTTTCCCTTCCTTTTCAAGTGTGTTTCATGCTAAAGTTTCTGTTTAACAGGATACAGTGATTACTTCGTATTTTACATATGTCTTCTTTATTAGGGGTACCCTCCGGTTGAGCCAGATGATGTACCTCTAATAAATGGTCCGGGTGGAACTAGTTTATCAATCAGTGGGGAGTAGATGGGCATGACAGATTACAACGGGGGACAAAGGTCCGCATTACCCACCCTTCACTACTTGCAAAGACCAGACGGAATATTTCTATTCCACGTTATTTGCAAACAGAGAATACCTCGAAAGAACTATTCCTTGAACAATAAATGTCCAGCCAATCAATCAATCAGTGGGGAGAAAAACAGGCATAACGGATTACAACGGGGGACAAAAGTCTGCATTATCTATCCTTCACTATCTGCAAAGGGAGACAGAATATTCCTATTCTTCTCTGTTTGTAGACAGGGAATATCTCAAAGAGCAATAATCGATAAAAAATTAGTAGTATTATAACACTTTAATAACTTATAAATATATACATCGCAACAAAAACAGTAAACACCTTAAAACATTTTTTATTAAAACAGAAGCAACAATGACAACTAACAGTAGTGATATCCTGGGCGGGTGATGGAACTGGGATTGTTAATGGAAAAACATCTACTGAGAAAGCTATTGGTGAATTATACTTCTCCGGAAATTTAAAACTCACAAATGTTTCATTTGTGTAATCGTTTCATAAACATGTACATTAAAAAACTAAATACGCTCCACTGTTTTAGAAAATCTTTACAGCTTGCTAGATCACCCTTTAAAGTTACAACTACGAAAACCTACTTACTTAAGCTGTTGAATTCGGCTTCAAATCTAATGCATAAATTCAAGCTAGCATATCATATGTCTAAAAGGTTTAACATAATTGATATGCAAATTTAAATACTACCCTTTCTTAATGGTGACACCTTATCTCTCCTATATCCCACAATTTCCATGAGCAAAGCAAAAGAAATTCTGAGGCCCTGAAGAAATAAGGCTTACTGTGGGGTTGAACTCAATCTGGTGATTGGGAGATTCCATGTTTTAGGGTGATATTCTGTGACAGGGTGCAGGCACCAGAAGAATTTTAGCCTGGTTCATCACATTGGAGAATGAGGGTCTGGGAAAATATTTAATCTGGTGAAGAACCATCCCTTCTTTAAACCCCATGGTGACCAACTATAGTTTATTCAATATTTCGTTCCCTTGCCATAACAAAATAAAAGTCTTGGGTTATTTATGGAAGGGAATACTTTTTGTTTCTTCCAATTTTAAAAGAAAAGAGGAGGGGGGGGCAGCGTTCAATGCACATCAGCGTGCATAAATACGAAAATGTTTTTACCTACCACGTACTTGACATTTTACAGCTTTTCATATTTGCTATTAAAAAACCATTGAAATTCACTGAAAAAACCATAGGTTATAGACCATATATAGTTAGGAATTAGCATTTACAAAACCTTAATTTACTCGCACAAAACCATTGAAATTTGCATATATAGTTGCGCTAACTATATATCGCGCACCAGCAATCCACTGCTGATGATGTCACATATTACATCATTCATGACATGGTCAGTGACATCACTGATGACATCACTGATGACATCATCCAGTGATTGTATGTTTCTGTAAAGTTAAAATATGTCTTACATATTAAAGAATGAGTGGATGTATAAGTGCCTGGATGAAGGATTTAGTAGGTGCATGACTGACTGTATGAGAGAGTGATTAAATGTGTCTCACTGAGTGCATGGGTTAGTGACTAAACTGTCTTAATTTGTGCATCATTATGTCTGTTGTTCTGTAAACTGCTGCATGTGTTAATCAGTAGCTATATGAGTAACTATATGGGTTATTGATTGGTTGCCCAAGTATTTGTATGGGAGACTGAGTGTGTGTGTATGGGTGGCTGGGAGGTGTGTGACTCTGTGCATACATGTGTGAGCAGTTGATTCACTAGATGTATGGGTTCAAAAGTGCATGTGGAAACAGCTGCATGGGCGGTTGACTGTCTGCATGAGTGTATTGGTGAGTGAATGGATATCTCAGTGCTATATGTCAAAGTAAGTACATATGTAAAACACAGTACATGTGAGAGTTGACATATAAAAATACCTGTGCATTAGAGCCAGTGAATGTGTGAGTGACTGTATGGATCATTGTGAACTTGTATCAGGGATTGTATAAGAGAGTAAATATGTGTTAGTATATGTTTGAATAAGTAAGGTGTGTATAACTGTATAGTTGAGGAAATGGATGTGTGATTGATTCTTTGCATGACTGACTAGGTGTGTGAGTAACTCCATGGATGAGTGTCTGTTTACACTGAGTGTATCTAAGGTTATATTAGAGTCTGAAGAGGTTCATCGTATAATCACATGAATTATGTCATAAGTGATGTGATCAGTGATGTCAAATGAGATGTCATCAGTGATGTCATCAGTGATGTCATTTGAGATGTCATCAGTGATATCATCAGTGATGTCATTTGAGATGTCATAAGTGATGTCATCAGTGATGTCATTTGAGATGTCATCAGTGATGTAAATGCTGATTCCTAACTATATATGGTCTATAACCTATGGTTTTTTCAGTGAATATATATATGGCTATTTGCCATTAAATCCATCATTTATTGCACAGAAGAGGTGTCCGTGCTATCATTTCGTACTGAGGTGACTGGTGTAAAGAATATATATATATATATATATATGAAATCCTGTATCGCTTAATGCCAACGGCATCACACTTCCACTGCTCTGGAAAAACGAACAAGTCGGACCCAAGATCTCGTGCAAAATTAAGTGTTCTTTATTTTCATCAAATAACACCCAAGCTGTCCTGCATGACGCGTTTCGCCTCTAGCCAGAGGCTTGATCACATGATACATATAAATATATACAAGACCTTAGTTTCCCTCGCACTGCAACTCCTCCACCAGCCGCGATCAGGAAGCAAACACGGACCCAATGTCGCCTCATAACGTTTCAGCACGCCTGAGCCTTGATCACATGATCACTTGATCACATGACAGCGAGTTTGTGTGAAGGGTGAGTTTTTAAAGTGCAAGTGCTACATTTTGATAGGGTCACAAATGAAACAGACTTAATGTGCAATCATGGTAAAATACACGATTAAAACACATACAAAAAAGAATAAAAGCAATTTGGATTCTGGAAAATACAGGTAAAATACCAGTGTTCCTATGGATAAGTAAACCCTGAATCACAATATATATTCAAATGGGGGACAGTACCACAAACGCCTTTTCTTGATGCAGAGGTCTCAAAACATAAAAATTATGGGATAAATCCCCAACAATGTAAATACCAATCATATCAGGACCCTAAACTAAAGTGCTTAAAAAAACTAGTGCCATAGTGCAAAAATGAGTGAACATAAGTGATTTGTAAACATACCACCACTCTCTTTAAACCAACATCCTAATCAAACAACCAAACTGAGCCCAGTACAATTGTAAATACAATAAAATATGGCTGTTGGTTAGGCTTCCATAAAGGTAGGAACAAAGTAGAAAGAAGATTGAAACGAAGCATCTAGAAAGAAGCATTTTAAAAAGAATAAAGTAGGGGAAAAAGGAAAGAATACCTTACTACACAGATAGAGAACAGATATACAGATATGGAATCTCATATTGCATTAGATTTAAAGACATCAGACTCGTTTATAAATAACGTTGTAAATATAAATATAAATATAAATATGTACATAGATACACACATACCCACAGATACACCTAAATTAGATAAATAAATATGGATACGTACATAAATACAGACACAGTTATAGATATAAATATAAATATAAATGCAAATGCATCTACAAAGTGACCAAAGGACATATTTAGAACACTAGGTAAACAAGAGCCCTTGTAGTACCCTGAACAGTTTAGAGGGAGGAACATAAAGTGCAGACTGTGCCATGAATAAATACTAATATAGAAACATAAATACATAGAGAAGTATACAGGTACAAATATCTCATGAAGCATCTTGGAAACAGCATCAACCCTAGAATTAAATTAAATTTTAATTTTAACTTGGAACAAGAGCAACCAGGGGACCAAGTTAGGAGGTGCGAGCCTGTGTGCAAGTTAAAATAATAAATAAATAAATAGTAGGTTAATATGATCATAAAAACAACCATCTAATTCTATTGCGTGCACTCGGGCTCAGCCTACTCTCTGTCAAACAAAGCACCCTGTTGACTGGAAATAATCTAGTCTAAACAGGTATAGAGATCTTCAGAGACGTTCGGTCCCCCAGGCTGTTTGGTGTTAAGCTGTAAAATGTATCTAGTTTCCAATTTGCGCAGTTTAGCCTCCCTATTACCTCCTCGTCTACTGGCCAGAACTGTATCAATGACATGGAACCTAAGTTCCCTGTTGCTGCTCTGATGCTGTTGTTTAAAATGCTGTGCAACAGGGTACGTGTTGTCTTGTGAGGTAATTGCCCTGAGGTGCTGTGATATGTGTTTGTGTACGGGCAGCTTCGTGCTGCCCACATACCTCAGAGCGCAGAATATTCCAGTACGTAAACTGCAAATTCTGTTTTGCACGTGAGGGTCTTGGTGATAGGACGTTCCTGATCACAGAAACCATCTTTATAGATACTTTTGTTTGTGCCATATGTGCACGCTTTGCATGATTTGCATTTGTATTAACCACCCTTACTATGCATCTAGGAGGTCATCAGCAATGCATTGGGGGCGCACAAGTTATAGTTAGCTGAACTAACTATAATGGGGGAATTTCAATGGTTTTGTATGAGTAAAATGTGCAGCTAACTATAACGCCCCTGAAACCTTTTCAGTGAATTTTTATATATATATATATATATATATATATATATATATATATATATATATATATATATATATATATATATATATATATATATATATATATATATATATATATATATATATATATTTTCAAGGACAATCCCATATAGGCGCTGATAAGATCCAGACAGCAAATACAGACACGGACCCAAAAGTAAGTGTAAAATTGATTTATTCCTCGGTGTTCCTAGTTGTCATGACGCGTTTCGCGCTTCTACGAGCGCTTGATCACATGACACAGCTCTTGCAGGACATTGGTTTAAATACATTTGAAACAGTCGGTTGCATGTATTAGCCTACGATAGAAACAGAAGAGTTTTGTAGTTTTCAAGTGCACACTACAAATACATTATCCAAACGTTTCCAAAATACTTCAATAGATCTCTGTAAATATTACGTAGCTAAAAACATGTGCAAAATAGTTGTATTGATAAATAGTTTAAAACCATGTCCTGATAAAAACGGTGAATAGTGAAATAAGGGTGTGCAAAAAATGAATGGAGATTATTTACTTAAAATCTTAAACAAAGCAGCGCTACAAATGTAGTTAGTTGCCTTTGGGCAGAGAAGAACCCCTTAGTTTGGTAATAGTGCCCCATTGCTCTCTGCAAGTTTTTTGGGGGACAACTTAACGTCTATGTGTGCAACAAAGCTTAACTTTTACATCATCACAATACAACCTATAAATATGCATATCTAGATATGTGTCAACAAACAGAACCTCATAAATACGCCAATCCATTAAAACCTTAAAATGGTTACATAAAGGCTAAACAAATGAAATTCATTGTTACAATACATACACCTCATGGTAAAAATATGCATGGACAAGTAAAACATTTTTTTAAAGTTTGAATAAATACATATTAAATATCAGTCAATAAATATTTATCTGAAAAGTGCCACTAAAAAGGTATTAAATTCAGTGTATTCCCTGTTGGTATTATTGTTATTGTCATTTTCATTTTATAATAATTTACAGTCAATTGAAGTCCTGAGGGGGGTGACCCATTACAAGCATGTATACAAATCCTCTGTGATGTTAAGTCCAAAGGGGTACTTGGTATTGAGATCAAGTATGTGGCGGGTCTCTAAGCGGCGCAGTTTATCCTCCCTATTGCCCCCTCCTCGAGTTGCTGGCACACAGTCTATTACAAAGTATTTCAACTCCTGACTTTTGGAACTATGTTTTGTTAAGAAGTGTCTTGCCACAGGATATGTATTTTCCTGATTACAATTTTGCTCGCAAATGTTGAAGAATACTTTTGTACGGGGAGTTTTGTGCTGCCCACATAGAGCAGATTGCAAGAACATGACAAGGCATACACGGCAAACTCCGTTTTGCACGTGAGTACTTTGTCTATTTTGTGTTCCTTTAAGTCAAATGGTGAGAGGTAACTGGTTTTGTTTACCGCTTGTTGGCAGGCTTTACATACTTTGCAATTAAAGAACCCAGGATGGTTCTGAAACCAGTTAGTGGATTCTAGGACTTCAGGACTGGTTTTAACCAATTCATCCTTCATAGATTGCCCTCTGCAGTATGTTACTGAAGGTCTTTTGGGGAGACTTTTCCCTATTACAGGGTCGCTTAAAACTAGAGGCCAATTTCTGTTAATAATTGACTCAATCTTTTTATGCTGGGTGTTGTATTGCATAATAATTCTAAATTCTGGTTTAGGTTCTGTGCTGTTCTCAGTGGGTGATGTTACAGCTGAATCCCCAGTCAAAAGAGCCAATCTATTTTTCTGCCCTGATTTAGGTATGGCTGCATTAACCACACATTCTGGGTAGCCCCTCTCCATGAATCTTGTTTTGCTATCCTGTTGGGCTTCCCTCAGATCGTCCTCCCTGCTATGTATGCGCTTAAGTCTCAACATCTCCCCGTAGGGGATACTGATGATGAGATGTTTCACGTGTGCGCTGCTCGCATGTAGGGTAGAGTTCCCCGCAGTTGACTTGCAGTGAAGCTTGGTTTCTATCTTATTGTGATCAATGAAGACTTCTGTATCTAGAAAAATGATGGAAGTTTTGCTAATAGTGGTTGTAAATTGTAGGTTCAGGTTATTAGTATTTATGGCTAGCACAAATCTTTCTGCTGACTCCTGACCTCCCTTCCAAATCACAAACAGGTTATCTATGTATCGTAACCAAGTTACTACATGCAGTTCCATAGATTCTGCGTGTTCAGCCTTGAGGACCAGCTCCTCCCACCAGCCATTGTGGAGACACGCGTAGCTGGGGGAGAAACTGGCCCCCAAGGCAACACCCTGTAATTGTCTATACATTAAGTTATTAAACATAAAGACATTGTTGTTTAAACAGAAGTCGACCATATTTACTAATATGCATCTGTGTTTAGTCATGTTCGATAGAGATTTCTGTAGGTAAAAGTCAAGAGCTCTCAGGCCATCTGCATGTACTATGCTTGTATAGAGTAAGCAGACGTCCAAAGCTATTAATAAATAGTCATTTTGCCATGCAATGTCTTTTATCTTATACAAGAAGTCACTGGTAACACTTACATAAGAGGGTAGCTCTTTGATTAGACCTTGCAGGAAAAAGTCCACATATTGTGACATATGTTCCAAGCATCCATTTTTGGCTGAAATTATTGAACGCCCTGGGGGATTTTCTCTATCCTTGTGCAGCTTTGGCAAAAAATAAATAGTTAGCACCACTGGGTAATCATTTTTCAGAAATGTATATTCCTCTTTTGTTATCAGACCATCTGATTTCCATTTCCAAAGTTTTCTGTCACAGGTGGCATACATTAGTTTCAGTTCTGTTCCAGAAAACCTAGTGTAGCGTTGCTTATCGTTTAATTGTGCAATGGCTACTTTTAAGTACAAGTCCCTGTGCATTAGAACAATGTTGCCTCCCTTATCTGAGGCTTGAATAATTACTTTTTTGTTTTCTTGTAGTTTTGTCATCAGGGTTCTGTAGTCAGCCGACTCCTTATTGTACTTTCTTTTACCCCTGTGCACTTTATTACTGAGATCTTCAAGTTGACAGTTTACTTGGTCGTGAAACAAGTCAATGGCATCTTTAAGCATAACTGGATTAAAAGTCGATTTTTCTCGAAATGGTGTTAAAGGTAATTTAGTCTGGGAGGTTGATGCCAGAGTCTCAGTTGGAATAGATGCAGCAAGGTTTTCTGCTGTCACATCGTCATTTATAGATCCTGCTACCCAAAGCTCATTTATTTCTTCCATTAGTTGTTCTGTCGCTTGAGGGCATTCAACGGCTCTTACGTTGGTACTGGACCCACCTGGTGTTGCATTTTTGCCATGTTTGACGTTACCACGCATACTTTTACCACGCATATCTTTACAACGCGGTTTTTACAACGCATACCATTACAACGCATAGCGCTTTGGGGTGCTGGATAGTGAATAGTTTAATTTACTATTCCAACTCCAGTCCCCGTGGACACTAGGGAAGGTGTTGGATAGTAAATTAAACTTATTCCCTATCCTAGAGTGCCCCCAGTGCAATGCGTTGTAATGGTTTGCGTTGTAATGACTGCGTTGTAATGGTAGTGCATGGTAAAAGATTTGTTGTAAAGGTTGTATATCGTTTGTTAAGGATGAAATATTTCTTGAGTTTGAGCTTATGTGTACTTGTAAAGATATCAAGACTGGTGGTTGCATAATTGAGATCTTTCCTGGGGCCGTATGTGAAGCCCAGACTCAATATTTATTTTTCATTTTGGTCTAGGTTAATGCCTGATAAGTTGACAATGGTTTTGTCCATATCTATAGCTATCATTGCTTTCCCCGTCCCCATCCACCTCTCTTCTTGCGAATTTGACCTACGTTTCCTTGCTTTCCTCCGTTCTCGCCGCTTCCAGTTTTTGTTGTGTTGTAATTGTGTTGCTTTGTCCGAGGACGCAATGTTTGCATTCTGTCTTTGCAAAAAAGGGCGAGTTCTTCATCCAAGGTATTTTTCGGGCCTGCCGCCCTAGCTTGCTCATTCATTTCAGATTCACTGCCTGGATTAGAGCTACCCTCAGAGACAGATGACCCAGATGAGACAGGTTCCGATCGTATGGTTTTAGTGGTTTTAGGCTTGGCGGCCGATTGCTTGCCGGTTTGTCTACTTTTTCTCAACGCCTTCTACTTTTTGGAAAAGGTAAAAATTTGCCCTGTCTCATAGTCCGTTTTGTCACGGAAGAACTTGAAGGTTTTTCTGATTTTTATTTTGTCCTCCTCTTTTTTAAGCCTAGCGCACATCTCTCTTCGCAGTTTGTTAGCTTCCTCTTCCTCATTGAGTGCTTCTAACTCCTCATTTATTTTGTTGATTTCCTCGAGGAGTTCCGTTCTGTCAGAGTCTGCGTATTTCACTAGGATATGCATTAGCTGTTTGGAGGAGTCCAAATTGCAGGCGGCCCATTCGCGCATCGTGGAGGGATTGGGCTTTTCATAACTGGCTTTTCATAACTGGGTGCAAGTAAGATGCGTAACCCCGGGGAACTCTCTCCACATCCAAATACATTCTGAGGGATCTGGCTTCCCACCACTTGCTTTGTTCTGCACGGCTCTTTTTTTCTAACATTTTGAATTTTTCTTTTATTGAGCTTGTAGCTGTTGTGGTATTGCCCGTCCCGCTATTGTCCCTGACGGGGTCTGCCCTGGTCTCATTAAACATTTGTAGCGCTGCGATTCCCGTATATATCAGCTACTGGCAGTTGCTAGTAGGTAGTTATAGTTACAACTTTGTTTCAATAGGAAAAGCATTTTTTGATTTGCTAATAACTTTAGCGTCGTTTGACGAATCTTCCTGAAATTCTCCAAAAAGTTGCACTTTTTTGGTTAGCTCTAATCTTGAAAGTTTGGAGGGTTATTTGTCAAGCAGGGGATGAGAAAAAAGGGGTCTCAAAATGAGTTTTTCCCATGTCCATAGGAAATTGTGCGACGAGCTACAGCGTGAACTGCTGCACGTAATTACCCCGAATGTGGCATAAAGGTAGAGCTTGGTTCATAAAGCGACCTTTTTTTCAAATTGTGTAAATCCATTCAGTAGTTTTTGAGAAATTAAAGTAATCAGAGTAAAAAAAAACGATTTCCCATAGGAAACGTTGTGCAAGGCTACAGCTGAAATTACTGAATGGAGTTACCCCTAATTTGGCACAAAGGTAGTACGTGGGTCAGAAAAAGTCAATTTTTTAAATGGTGTAAATCCATTCAGTAGAAATTTTTAAAAAATAAATGTTTTGGTATCTGGGCGGAGAATAAGTCCCATACAAAAACTTCACTGAGATTGGCTGCCAACACTCCAAACGTGGACGTTTTGGCAGCCATCTTGTGACTCGGTAGAAGCCAGTCGCTAGAAAACAGAGAAACAAAGGTATAAAACAAGAGAAGTGGCAGAGTAGAAACTCCCTGACCCCCGGGGCAGGGTCAGGGTTCCCAGAAGGACCCCCAGGGCCCCAAAAATAAAATTAAAAATTAAAAAATCTGCGTAATTTGTGTTGGGGTCATGGGTTCCAGTGTTTTATTTTAATGAGACCCAGGGGTGGGTAGGTCCCGGGGGCATTTCTTAAACAAATAATAGCTGGGGATCGCTGGGGCTGCAGTGCCCACTGGGGTCCCCGCAGTCTCGGGGCTTCACTCATGTTGGGAGGGGGGGTTGTGCGACTCCCTATTGAAGCTCTCCATCTGCTTATTACTTTGGTGTCGTTTGACCATTCTTTACGAAATTTTCCCAAACGTTTCTCTTTTTTGATCAGCTCCTATCTTGAAAGTTTAGGGGTGATTGGTCAAGGAGGGACTGAGAAAAAAGAGGTTGTAAAAACATGTTTTCTCAATCGATTTTTCATAGGAAATTTTAGACAAGGCTACAGGTCAAACTGCTGAAAGGAATTATGCCAAATTTGGCAGGGAGAAAGGTCTTGGTCCAGAAAGCGCGTTTTACTAAAATGGTGTAATCCGTTCAGTAGCTTTTGAGATATTAAAGGGAAAACATATATATACATATATATATATATATATATATATATGTGTATATATATATATATATATATATATATATATACATATATATATATATATATATATTACCTACTGGCGGTCGCCAGTAGGTATATATAGTTAGGATTTTTTCTCTATGGGACTTTTGAAAATTCTATGCCTAATAACTTTGGCGTTTGTGGACGGAATTGGCTGAAATTTTCAGGAAAATGGCACATTTTGTTTCTGAGCAGCACCTGGAAATTTGGGGGGGGTTCGTCAAGGGGGGGCCGAGAAAAAAGGGGGGTCCCAAAACGCGTTTTTCCCATGTTATTTTCCATAGGGCGGTTGGACTCACTTTTAGCCCGAACGGCTGAATGGATTTTCACGAAATTTGGCAAAATTGTAGGGACTGTTAGCCCGATGTGCCTTTGCTAGGTCTTAATATATGTGCTTCAATGGATTTTGAGAAATTAACGTTTAAATCAAGATATATATCTGTAACAGCGCTCCGGGCAGCTATCTGGTTAGCGAACCTTTCGCGTAACGGAACTTTGCGATGAGAAGCTGATTGGCCCTCCGGTGTCTGTCAACATTCTAAACAGTCCGGAGCGGCCGCCATCTTGTCTCTCGGTAGGATCGAGAGACAAGAGGAGGCCAAAACAAAGGGGGAAATTACCATAAGGGGGCATAGTAGATCCTCGTTGACTCCCTAGGTTTTATGTGGAGGTTTTAAAAGGGCCTAGAGGGTCCAAAAAAAAAAATTTTTTTTTGCGTGGTAAGCGCCAAGTTCGCGAACCGGATAGCTTTCTGGGCAGCGAACTTTATGGATAAAAGAATGAAAGACTTTTCTAATACTGTATGTTAATTGTTTGTTGTTTTTCTTGTTTTTTTTTGTTTTCTTTGTTTATTTTTTTTTTATTATGATTGTGTTTCATATTTTATTAAATTTTCTAACATTTCATTGTCAGAAATGTCATAATTTATTATAGGGTGTAATTGTTTTTCATTTTGAAGCAAGTTGTCTACTGCTTCAACACATTGTAGAAGTTCGTGGTCTCTACTGTCATCCATAAAGTCATCAAGTTTGTCTTGGCTGTTCTCCTTCAGTTCAATCGAAAATGAAACTTGTTGTTCGCCTTCCATTTTGCCTGAAATTTTGAATAAGAAAATATATATTAGTAGAGATAGGGCACTGTTGGGATTAATTTTAGATAGGCAGTTTTTATCAGTGAATTTATCTTTTGGCAGTGTATAGTATGAGAGTGGAAATAGGACTATAAAAAAGTGTATGTGATTTAACCAAGACAAGCCTTACTCCATTGATAACTATAACAGAGAAGTCTATCTAAATACATTACTACTACAGAGGGATAGTGTATATCTAGCAGAAAAAGTCTACTATATTAAGTCATAGTGCACAATATATTAAATTATAACTTACCTTCACAAAGAAGTTGAAGTTTTTTGAAGCTTTTGAAATAGGAGGTACAACAAGAAGTAGTAGTCAAAATGGCTGTGTTTCCTTCTCTCCCTTTATATATATACAGGTATATAACCAATCAAATGTCAGGTAATAAAAGTAGAAAATGAAAGTAACATTTTCATTGGTTGTCAATTCCAACAATTCAGATGTGTTTTGTGAAGTAATTTACCTCACGGTACTTGGAGAGGTCTACAGGCTAAATGGCTAAATGGAATTTCAATGAAATTTGTGAGAATGGAAGGGATTGTTATGTAGTATGAGCTAATCTATATTTGGTGAGAGTGTCTCTAGTCGTTTTTCTGTAAATTACTTTCCCGCCTTTTTTTAGGACCGCTTTCCGGGAAGCTGCCCGGTTAGCGAACCTTAAGCGTCACGGGAGTCCACCATTTTGTGTTTCGTTCGCATTAAGATACAAGATGGAGGGCAAATAATGTTTAGAATGGGTAGAAGGGGTCATGGTAGACTTATCTTGACCCCCTAGGTTTTCTGAGCGTGGCTGAGGAGGCTTATATGTGCGGGAAAAAAAATGTTTTTTAAAAAAATTCCGCGAGGTTAGCTTTCGGTTAGCGAACCGGGTAGCGCTCCGGGGAGCGAATTTTGTGGAAAATTAGTGAAAAAAGTTAGAGAAAAATAATAATTGTGAGTGATCAGATGTAGGGTAGCTCTGAGAAGAGCTTTTGGGTTTATGGTACATTTAGGTACTTATAAGTAGGTACCAATGCACAGTCTTAAATTCAGAATGAAAATTCTGTTGCCCTCATCTGAGAAGTGAACTCCATCTCCTCTGTAGATATCTTGCATGTAGTAACGCAAGTTGTTGTTGTACAGAGAGCCCATTCCATGGTCTCTCATGTAAGCTGAAACAGATTTGTTTACATGCTTCCTCGCTTTCTCAATTTGTGGACAAAATTGGTTGGACCACCTCCATTTCTGTCTTTGGCATATATTGGAATATACCAAGGCAGTTTGAGGAAAAAGTGCCATTAATTGCGCCAAGGTGTCCTTTAAAAGCATTTCCAGACCTACCCCTGTCAAAGTGCCCAAATCATTACCTCCACAGTGCACTATTAACAGGTCAGGTTTTGGCAAATGCATAAAGGTTTTCACCAATGGAATCAATTGGTGACATTTTAATCCTCTTTGGCCCAACCAGTTAATTTCCACATCTTGTAAATTGAGGTTGTGTAAATTTCTGCTCTCAGCATACCTTTGAGCCCAGTGGATGTAACTATGTCCAACAATCCAGACGTTAAACATGGTGGAAGAAGGTTGTTCTGCAGTCAGATGAAGTGTGGTAATGAAAGGGCAGTTGAAACAGTAGGAGTTTCTAAAGAAAAAAAACTGTGGTTTTACTATGCTAATGATTCATTAGCAGTGATTGGTGCATTTCCATTTCGGAAAACAGAAAGTTAGGGTGCATGGATGTGTTCTTTGAAAGATGTAATTTGAATGGTCAAGGAAGAAACAATTAATGAAAGATTGCACTGGATACGCAGGTGCACTGAGAGTTCAGAGTTCAATTGAAACATTGTTTTGTGAATTTGCAAACATGAGAGGTCTTCCAGGAGGTGGTTGCTATGGAAACAAGGCAGACAGGGCAGAGGGGGGAAGGGTTTTGATTTGAAAAAAGTGAGGGAAGAGGTATGATTGGCTAATATGAGAGATATGTGAAAAGAATATCTGTATTTCTGTGCTTTCAATAGCTGCAGCCTTTGGAGTGCATCCTTTTTCTTCTGCTGAAGACAATTTGGTGTATTTCTGAGACTGTTTTCAAAACTCAAAAAATATTTGCTAAGGTGAGAAAAGATTTATTTAATTTAGATAGAGAATAGTATGATTTAAGGAGAAAATGATGAAGAAAGCTGTGTTTTTAAAATGTGGTTTTGTCTCTAGTGATATACTAATAGAATTAGTTTCATAGAGAAATTATAATTGCATATTTGGTGTAACATTCTGGCATGCAGTAACACAAGATATTGTAATACATGGAGGCCATTTCATGGTCTGTTATGTAAGCTGAAACAGATATGTTGCTTTTAAAAACGATTTAAGAAATCAATTACATTTCTGGATATGTACTGCTAGAGCTTTATAGGTTGTTTTGGGCCATATTTATAAGGTATTTGAGTGTCTAAGATGTTGTGTTCGCCTTTTAAAATGTAAAGTGTTCCTCATGGGGCAAGTGTCTTGTAAATACGCTCCCACTTGTGCTTGGCAAATTTAGATTTTGATTATGGGAGTTACCTAGCCATGTTAATAGTGTCCCAAAAATGGTGCTAGGGCATTCCAGAAAACACTTTCATGTGTCTCAAGGACATTTTTAGTTATTTCTTCATGAATGCAGGTATACAATTGATTTATATGCTGTGTTTAAAAACGAATTTTGAAATGAATTAAATTTCAGGATATGTACTGTTAGAGCTTCATAGGTTGTTTGGGGTCATATTTAGAAGGCATTTTAGTGTCTTTGAAGTTATTTTTCCCTTTTTAAATGGAAAGCGTTCCTCATGGGGCCCTGAGCAGTTCTTAGCCATGTTATTTAATAGGAAGTGGATAACATGGCTAATAGCATTTGCTGGAAAATGCATGAATATCGCTGATTTTTCTGCTATATTCTTGCATTGTGGCCGTTTTTTTTCACATTGCTTCATAGGTTGTTTGGGTTCATATTTAGAAGGCATTTTAGTGTCTTTGATGTTATTTTTCCCTTTTTAAATGGAAAGCGTTCCTCATGGGGCCCTGAGCAGTTCTTAGCCATGTTATTTAATAGGAAGTGGATAACATGGCTAAGAGCATTTGCTGGAAAATGCATGAATATCGCTGATTTTTTTGCTATATTCATGCATTGTGGCCGTTTTTTTTCACATTGCTTCATAGGTTGTTTGGGTTCATATTTAGGAGGCATTTTAGTGTCTTTGATGTTATTTTTCCCTTTTTAAATGGAAAGCGTTCCTCATGGTGCCCTGAGCAGTTCTTAGCCATGTTATTTAATAGGAAGTGGATAACATGGCTAAGAGCATTTGCTGGAAAATGCATGAATGTCGCTGATTTTTCTGCTATATTCATGCATTGCGGCAGTTTTTTCCACATTGCTTCATAGGTTGTTTGGGTTCATATTTAGAAGGCATTTTAGTGTCTTTGATGTTATTTTTCCCTTTTTAAATGGAAAGCGTTCCTCATGGTGCCCTGAGCAGTTCTTAGCCATGTTATTTAATAGGAAGTGGATAACATGGCTAAGAGCATTTGCTGGAAAATGCATGAATATCGCTGATTTTTCTGCGATATTCATGCATTGCAGGCCTTTTTTTATCACATTTGCAAGCACTTCTTAGCCATGTTATCCAATGGGAGGTGGATAACATGGCTAAGAGCATTTGCTACAAAGGTTGTTTGGGGTTATATACCATTTTTGGGAAATTATTAACATGCCTATCTAACTCCCATAATCAAAATCTAAATTTGCCAACCGCAGGTGGGAGCGTATTTACAATAAATTTGCACCATGAAGAATGTAAAATAGCATACTAGATACTCAAATAACTTATAAATATGACCCAAAACATCTTATGAAGCACTAGTAGTGCATATTCCCAGAAATGTATTGGTTTTCATTTAATGATTTACTTCATTGGTAGGCCTTCACATGTTTTTTTACCTTGGTTTTTTTTCAGTGAAAATCTTATCTGCAACCATGTGTTGGCCTCACCTCAAATAAACAAAACAGGTGATGGACTGAATGTGGATCAATGACACACATTCACCCCAGTCCAAAGATCTGGGCCTAAACAAACCTTTAGATAGGCTACATCTTATCGTCATCCTGAATTAATGATTTAAAATATTAGGGAGTGATTTATGAGTGTTGTATGCCTGTTTTGTACCATTGAGTGTCATTTTTGTGATGCAGTGCTGGTGGAAAACATTTGCTATGTTAAATAATTAGTACGGCATTAAGTTTTAGATGACTGTTATTTATTTACTGTTTGGTAATAGTGGTCAATAACATTTTATATTATATTTTTTCACAGATTCAACTGCAGATTCTTTCATAGTTTGGAAAATGCCTTCCAGAAGTCGAATACGAAAGGCTAGAAAACGTCAAAGACAGCAGGATGATGTTTTATTGCAGCAGTCCTCTTCCCCAAATACTTGTCAAAACACCAAGAAAGGGCCGGGTAAGAGCACGAAATCATTCTTAAGAAATATTTGTAGTAAAAAAAATTTTGCACAAAAAAATGTGTCTGTTCACCAAAAAAAAAGTAATTTAAATGGAAAGGAGAGACACATCACAAATGTTACTGGTAGAGGAAGAGATAACTCTGTGCATGATAGTAGAAGGAAACAACAGTTTAGGGACATTCGACAACGAATGTTCCGTAATAGGATATTAGTTAATTTATTGAAAAATATTAAAAAGAAAGGCCAACAGAAAGCGGCATTTTATAGGAAGAAGAAAAATGTAGAGAAAATTATTGATCATGCTTTTGAAATCAAGCGAAAGTTGTTTATTTTGGTAATTAATAGAATTAGGAAACTAAGCAAGGTAATTTCTGATTTCAAAACAAAAAGTAGATGGAAGAGAGTAGTAAATCGTACTAACTTTTGTGAAGTTTTTTCTGGAGAATGGATGCATAGTTCAAGTTCTGAGGCATTTTTTAATGAAGAGACTTATTTTCAGGATAATGATTTGGTGCATGCAGTTGACATCAATGGTCGAGCTTATGAAGTGAAGGATGGTTGTCCAGTTGAAAAAGAACAACTTGTGACAACAGAGACAGAAGAGGCGCTAAGTGATGAGGTTTTAGGAAGACGTCCTAAGGGTCCTGTGTACATTTGGAAGTGTAGTTCTATTTGCAGTGTGCGACAGGTTTCCATCAATTTGCTTTGTGATTTTATACGGACATTTAATAAGAAAAGTTTGAAGCAGAAAATGAAGTTGTTGCAAAATTTAGATCCTTGCAGAGTGAGACAAATGACAGGTTTGCGTGGTCATTCACTGGCTTGTCTTTCCAGGAGAGTATGCCAGAGTGTTTTTCATCATTTCAGGATGCTAGCAGTGCATCATAATAAAGTGAGAAATTTAGTGAGAATGTTGTATTATGCTAAGAGTCCAGCAATTATGCTTAAACAGTTATGTGCTGCTCTTTTGCATGGTTCTGAAATAGATGTGAAGAATCTTTGTGAAGAAATTGAGTTTTGTTACTTTGGTAGTAAAGATGAGAATGTTCAAATTGACCCTGAAGTAGAGGGTAATGTGGAAGATAATGTACAGGTTTCCAGTACAGATAATTTTCAGAAGGAAATTGCCACGTTTCAGATGAAATCAAGTGAGAGGCCTAATTTCACTTGTGTATGTTGTCGACGCACTTATTATAAGAATCAGACTAAGGTAGTGGATTTATATGCAAAAAGTGAAAGGGAAAATAATAGTGAATGGAAGGATTTAGCCACATACTTGATGGTAGAAAATTATTTTGATTTGGGATCGGATCAACGTGTGTGTACTTATTGTTGTAATAAATTAAACCAAAACCAGATGCCTGCTAGGGCAGTTCATAATAATCTGGAATTGGTTGAGATTCCTTCTGAATTGAAGGATTTAAATACTTATGAATCTATTTTGATTCAAAGTATCCATCCCTTTCAGGCTATTGTAAGAATGGAGCCAAAGACAGGGAAGTTGCCTCCAGCAGATTTACAGAGAGGATTAAAGGGAAGAGTTGTTTATTTGCCTCTAGATTTGAACAAAAACATTAACACAATTGGAATAGAAAAAGTGGAAGAGGAACCTCTGGTTATCTTGGTTAATGGGGTTCCGACAAAGAATAAGAAAATATGGCAAGATTTAGTGGATGTTAGGAAAGTCAAAAAGGCAACAGTGTATTTGAAGAAAAATAATAAGTACTATAAGAATGTATATGTTGCAGAAGAGGAAGTAAGTGATGAAGAGGATAGCGATTTGTGTGCTGGCCAAATTGAGAAACTAGAGGCCTCTAAAAGTGAAGAAATATATGAACATTATAGTGTTCATCCTTTGCATTCCAAGGAAGTCATGGGGAATGCTATTGAGTTGTTTCAAATGAAACAAGCCAAAGGGAGTCCCATTAGTGTTTGGGAGGAAAGTTTGGAAGCTCGGTGTTTCCCACAGCTATTTCCCACAGGTCAAGGAGGAAGATATGATGAGCGACCTCGTGAAATTCCTGCGTCTGAATACCGGACTTTACGATTGTATGCAGAAGATCCTAGGTTTCGGCAATGCATTCCCTATTTGTTTCATCTCCTGTTTGAAAGCGATCTGTCTGGACTTTCATATGCAGTGAACCACATCTTAAAAAGTGGTATACAGATGCGTAACATCTCGGCAAGTGACTTTATGCATAAAGTCAATGTCCAAGACAGTATTTTGGATTCTCACTTAATTAATCTCATGGCGTGTCAGCGTGGTACTAATGAGTACTGGTACCGTCGTCATGGTGATTTAAAATGTATGCTGAGGAACTTAGGAACTCCGACATGGTTCCTCACTCTGAGCTGTGCTGAGTATGGCTGGGATGACTTACTTGAATTTCTACGAGAGGCAAATGGAAATATTGAAAACATTGAATTCAAGACACCTGGAGAACTGTGTTCTTTGGATCCTGTGAATGTATGCAGGTACTTCAATCATAGATTTGAAGCTATGATGTCTTTCATCACAAATAAAAAGAATCCACCTCTTGGAGAGGTGTTGGATTTCTTCTGGAGAAAGGAGTATCAAGCAAGAGGTGCCCCTCATATACATATGTTGCTGTGGATCAAGGATGCACCTAAATTTGGAACAGATCCGGATGACTTAGTGATGAATTTCATCGAACAGTATTCTACATGTGCTGTTCCAAACGCAACGGAGAAGAAAAGTCTAAGAGAACAAGTTCTACGTTTCCAAAGCCATCGTTGTGGGAAGTACTGTCGTCGTAAATTCAGAAACAAGGACAAGTTCTACACCAAATGTCGTTTCAACTTTCCACGACCGGTGATTTCTAAAGGAAGAGTGAACAGTTTGATGTCTTCGCTGCGACATAATGTGACGAGGAAATCACCCAAGAATACATACAATTTGAAAAGGAACGAAGAGTCCAAGTACATCAATGACTACAACCCAGTGATTTTGTCCATGTGGAATGCGAACATGGATATACAGTTTGTGGCTGACAACTGTATGGCAGTGGCTCGGTATGTGACATCTTACATCACCAAAAAAGAAAAGACCGAACTGAAGGATATGTGGGAGGACATTTCCCATGAAAAGAGCCTCAGCAAGAAGTTGTACAGTTTCAGTCTGAAGATGTTGTCGCATCGAGAAATCGGAGCTTACGAATGTTCTGATCGATTGTCTTCAGCAAGTCTCTATGCCAAATCCAGGAGTCTCGTTTGGGCGAGTCTTGGTCTTGCTGCAACGCGAAATCGAGTTCTAAAACCTGTTCGGGAAATTGAGTATTTGGCAGTAAAGGAACCAAACAGTACCGACATTTTGAAGACCAACATGTTGGATACATATTATCCAAATCGAAGCAGTCACCTTGAGAATGTTTGTCTATATGAGGTTCTCCAAAATTATATATTCAAGAGGAACATCAAAGAAGATATTGAGAAAGGAGTGTATGCTGTAATTGGAAGTGAGGGATGCCTGGTCAAGCAAAGAAAATGCCAATTAGTAAACCATCGAAAATTAAGTGGCGAATCTCCAGAAAAAAAGGAGTTTTTCTATTTAGCACTTTTGCAACTTTTCAAGCCTTGGCGTGCAGAAGAGGAACTGCTTGGAGATTTCCTCTGTTACGAAGACTCTTTCAATGCAGCCAAGGAGTCCATAGAATGTCCTGCTTTTTCTAAATATCAAGAAATGCTAACTTTGGAAATTGAGCAGGAAGCAACGATTGCAGCCGAGATTGCCAGAGACAGTTCTCAGGACAGTCAGAGTTCTGTTTCATTGAGTCAAGATCCACTTGGAGGACCTATTATCGAAAATGAAGCTGCCACTGCTATGAATGAAGTAGAAAGAGCCATGGCACATGCTCAGGAGGATTCAGTTAACTTACAAGACTTGGAAAAACAACTCAACGTTGAGCAGAGGAAAATATATGATGAAGTTACCAAGGAAATTGAGCACGGATTAAGTCATGAGAAGAAAGAGTGCTCGTGTACGTCGTTGAAGCCTGTCCGACTGTACGTGAGTGGAGAAGCGGGAACTGGAAAAAGTTTCCTCATTAAAGCAATCTCTTGTTATTTGCAGGAAAGGACTGAGTCATCGCTGTCTTGTGTTGTCACCGCTCCTACTGGACTGGCAGCACATAATATTAAAGGTATTACTTTGCATCGTCTATTGATGCTGCCGGTGGAGCATGACAACAAATTACAATACAACAAGTTATCTGGAGATGCTTGCTGTGAAGTTTCAAGAGTCTTGAGGAAAATGAAACTACTTATCATTGACGAAGTAAGCATGGTTTCCAATGTCATGCTTGCCTTTGTGCATTTGAGAATGCAAGAAGTACTTAAAACTGAATATGATGTCTTATTTGGTGGGAAACACATTATTGTTTTCGGAGATCTTCTACAGCTGACACCAGTAAAAGGTCAACCTGTGTTCAAAATACTCACGCATGAAGATACCAGGAAGTGCCTAGGGAGCATTGGCAACGTCAATATATGGTTAAACTTCAATTATGCAGAACTGCATCAAAATATGCGTCAGGCAAAGGATGAAGATTACAAGAATATTCTACAAGATATTAGAATTGGAAAAGTGACCGAGTATGGGAAAGAAGCTTTAAATGCACGGTTACTGTCAAATTTGTATCCCAAACAAGAGATTGTGCCTGAGAATATTTTTCAGAAAATTACTGAGAAGAAATCCGGGATATGTCTCATGCCAACTCTTGCAGAATGTGCCATCTTCAACAACAAAATGTTGAATTTAGAAAAGCAAGAGATTGTGAAACTTGAAGCTATCGACAAATTAGAGCATATGGGATCAACAATTATTTTGTCAGATAATTTGAAATCAAAATTGGATTCATTAGAGAAGACTATATCTAAGACAGCGGGTTTTGAAAAGACTCTGAATGTGTGTTTAAATTGCCGAATCATTTTGAGACGGAATTTACATGTAGAAAGAGGTCTGGTAAATGGATCAATGGGTAATGTTGTTGATTTTGAGAAATACAGAAATAGAGATGGAATAGAATTTTTACGAATTAAATTTGATGGCATTGAGGAAGTACAGAAAATTGCTCGTTGTTCTGCTAGGTTTTTGCTTGTTAAAGACTTATATGTTCGCCGTAAACAGTTTCCTGTTTGCTTGGCATATGCGGTGACAATCCATAAATCGCAAGGTTTAAGTGTAGACTGTGCATTGGTGAATATTGGCAGTTCAGTGTTCAAGGAGGGTATGGCATATGTGGCATTGTCGCGAGTTAGAACTTTATCGGGATTGTACTTGATTGACTGTGATGTCACAAACATTTGTGCGGATCTAGATTGTGTTAAGGAATACAATAGGTTAAGAAGAGAGTATGCGCCACATTTGCCTCAATATCCTTTGTTTGAGAAACGTGTGGTAGGCCGGAAACGTAGAAATAGTAGTAATAGTAGGGAGGTTGTTGCAAAAAGACTAAAAGTCAATGAACCGAAAGTTGTTAGCAGAAAGAAAGTGGATTCTGTTGAAGATGTTGTCGGTTTTCAATTTGAAAACAGTTCTGGTGTCAACTGCTATGCAAATGTAGTGGTTAATGTTCTCTTTTCACTAGAGAGTTTAAAAGAACAGATTCTGTTGAATTCTGAACAAATTTTATGCTGTTTGTTGAATTCTGTTTTCGAGAAATGTAGCACTGATCGAACAAAAGTAGAAAGTGTGTCTGAAGTTCGTTATCTGTTAGATGAATGTTCAGGTCAAACAGACTTCTCTGAAAATAATCAGCAAGATTGTCAGGAGTTTTTAATGTATATGCTTGATATATTGCAAGTTGAGGGTGTAGATGTAGATCACCTGTTTGGGCTTTCTTATCAATGGCAGCATGACTGCGAGAACTGTATGGTATCAAGTACTACTAGTGTAGACTCAGAAAGATTTATATATTTAACTTTGCCAGACAGTAAATCAGTCTCCTTTAATAAGCTAGTAAATGCAGCGGATCACAACATGGAGTGTAGCCAATGTAAATGTGATATGATGTCAACATTATTTATACGTAGATATGGCCAGTATGTCATTTTAATGATGCAACGATGTAGGCCTGATGGAACAAAATTGTCAACTTTAATAAAAAATTTTGTGGCTTCTCAGCTGTCAATATCAGGGAGGACTTTTGTTACTGTAGCAATTATCTATCACGATGGTTCATCAACTACATCAGGACATTATACAGCTTACTTAAAGTCTGGAAACGGCTGGTCATTCTGTAATGATTCTGTTGTAACGTTCAAAAAAAAATTGCCGTTTGACCTTAAAAATTCTTACCTGGTGTTTTTAAAACCAAAATTTTAAGTAGAGGGAATGTAAGTCTGCAATGCTGTCTCGATTAAAAATTCAACTATATAAACCTGATGCAAGTAAGTCTGCTTCATAGTAAGCAGTATCAGTGTCATAGGAAAAGGAGAACATGAGTGACAAAGAAGAGTAAGATATTAGTAGTCCAGGATTGTGAAAATAATCTCAAATATTTTATTTTTGAAAGTTGCGAAAATAGAAAATGTCGGGATTTGATTGGAAGAATTACAAGATTTGCGAATCGCGGCAACATGATTTGGCCTAGTGGAAACATGTGATATAATGAGAGAAGTTTTTTTTCTATGTAACATATTTCACGTATCGATGGAGGTTTTCTTTCAGAAAGTGGCGGGCTGAAAATATTTAAAGCACAACAGAGTGGATGCTGTTTATAGAAGATCCTTCGACGTCATTGAAAGTAAGTTAATTTTAAGAAGTTTTGAAATCAGATTTCTTAGGTTGTATGGGTTTTTTAAACACAGTCATTTTGATTGTGTTTTTTTTTCCCCGCTGTTACATGATGAATACCTTCAAGTCACTGATTTAAGTGAAATTTGATACATTCTGAGAACAGCAAAAATAAACCATTTAACATGTATAATTAATGTTATGCTTTTTGTCCTTATGATATACATTTAGAAATGTGTGGTACATATGGGTAAGCTGAGTTCTGTAAATATCAATTTTAATGCTTAGAGTGCTGTACTTCTGGGTAGTGTTTTTTTTTTTATAAAAAAAAGAGGCCTCACCTCAAAGAAAGCTCTTGAAAGCACACATCTTATTTGCATCCTAAAACAATCATTTACAATGTTAGACACAATTTTTTTATGGCTTTACATCTTTTTTGCGCTGCTATTGCATCACTATTGTGAGACATTAGCAGTGCAAGAAAAACATCATGTTCCAAAATAGGCCTCAGTTCAGCAACATCAAGATACAGTTTCTTTCGAATATATATCTTTAGGATTGTGTAGTGAACGTAGAGAAGCAGAGACTTCTGTAAATGTCAAAGTTGTTGAAAAACTGTTTGTTTTTGAACCTTTTCCCTTGTCTTTTCTAATTTTTAAATACATGTTTTAATATTTTTTGAAATGTTTGTTCTTTGTTTTACAGATTGAAAGTATGAAAAAATATTTAAAAAAGGTAACAAGAATTATAAGGTAAATGTTTTCCACTCTTTTTACCCGCAATGCACTGCTGATGATGTCATTGACACTATCTCTCATTTACTCTCTCTAGCTGTCTTTCTTTTTACATTATTCTCTGATTACTTCCCTTATACTAACTCTTCTTTTTTTTAAAAAAATATTTTTTTAGTTCGCTTAAAGTTCGCGAACCGGTCAGCGAACTTGAAGCGAACCAAAAGAAATAGAGCTTGCCAGAGTGATAAACATTCTAGCAATTTTGTTTGAAAGGGGAGGTAGTTCTGAAAAGAACTGTTTTTTTTTGTTTTTGGTGTTTTATATTTTTTTTTTTATTTTTTGAACATTTTTTGATTTTTTTGTATTTTTAGAACTGTTTTATGTTTTTTTTGTTTTTTTTATGGAGGGGAGACAACAAAAAACAGGCTTTCAAAACGGCTCAACTGGAGCAAAAAAAAGAAAATTACTTTTTGGGTGCATTAGGGCATTTATGATTTTCATATGCAATGTTCATGAGGTTGACACTCATGTTGCCATATGACAGCATTTCACCACAGTAAACACAAGATAACTTTATGTGCTGGAAGTTAGGTTGGATGTTTGGCACAGTCTCTTGTGCCTCTCTTCCCGTCAAAGACAATGTGGATGTAGATCTTGCCACAGGAGTTGCCGTCGGATTGTCTACAAGATCCCTTAACTCAGCCCGGCTGTAGTTCAAGGGATGCCACCTGCTCATGTGACGATGCATTGTATAGTTCCCCATACTGTACTTCTTTTCTGTGCCTCTCGACAATCTGTGATCACAGATGAGGCAGGTGGCATATTTTGCATTCACTTTCTTTGTTCCAGGAGGGATGGTGAAAAACTGCCATATGAAACTGGATTTTCGTTTGGAAACCCGGGGCAACTCATCAACAAATTGTTGTTCCTCTGTCTCCTCTTCTTCTTCTTCCTCATCTTCCTCCTCTCTGTTAGTCATAATTTGTGTAGGTGGTCCTCTCTTCTTATGAGGAGGTGGAGGTGGTGGTGGGGGTGCACCAGCTGCAGCAAGAATGGAAGCCATTGTGGATCTTCAGATAAATGGTCTTTCTCTCACCAAGATGAAAGTCAGAGTGAGGAAATAAGGAGGGGTTTACATGATTTGGGGAAAACAAAAGTTCTGAGCCAATGAAAAGTGTTATTTTTAGGTCACATGACCTAGTCATACATCATTTGGAAACCAAAAGTGAAATGAACCAATGAGAAGTTTGATAAACAAGTCACATGACCTGTTCCGCTTACGTTACGCGGCGCGCGCCGCGTCCCAGATCGCTTCTGGACCGCGGTCCGGAGCACTTCCGGGAGCGCTAACGCGACGCGTCATTAGACGCATTACGCGATAACGTGATATGTCGCGCTTCCGCGACGCGTCACTGTTCCGCTAACGTAACGTTGACCGGTTCGCGGACTAGATCGCGGCATCAAGATGAGCTAACGGAAAGCTTCCCGGTTCGCGAACTAGAAGCGAAGAAAAAAATATTTTAAAAAAATTATCAATAAATATCTATATATATTTTGGGATTTAAAGAATAATACATTTTACAGCTACAGATGTTAGCTTTTAAAAAACCAATGAAATTCACTGAAAAAACCATAGGTTATAGACCATATATAGTTAGAAATTTACATTTAAAAAACCATTGAAATTCAATGAAAAAACCATAGGTTATAGACCATATATAGTTAGGAATTCGCATTTACAAAACCTTATTTTACTCGCACAAAACCATTGAAATTCCATATATAGTTAGTTGCACTAACTATATATCGCGCACCCGCAATCCACTGCTGATGATGTCACATATTACATCATTCATGACATGGTCAGTGACATCACTGATGACATCACTGATGACATCTCAAATGACATGACTGATGACAACATCCAGTGACTGTATGTTTCTGTAAAGTTAAAATATCTCTTACATATTGAAGAATGAGTGGATGTATAAGTGTCTGGATGAAGGATTTAGTAGGTGCATGACTGACTGTATGAGTGAGCTATTAAATGTGTCTCACTGAGTGCATGGGTTAGTGACTAAACTGTCTTAATTTGTGCATCATTATGTCTGTTGTTCTGTAAACTGTTGCATGTGTTGATAAGTAGCTATATGAGTAACTATATGGGTTATTGATTGGTTGCCCAAGTATTTGTATGGGAGACTGTGTGTGTTTGTGGGTGGCTGGGAGGTGTATGACTCTGTGCATAGATGTGTGAGCAGTTGATTCACTAGATGTATGGTTTCAAAAGTGCATGTGGAAACAACTGTATGGGCGGTTGACTGTGTGCATGAGTGTATTGGTGAGTGAATGGATATCTCAGTGCTACATGTCAAAGTAAGTACATATGTAAAGCACAGTACATGTGAGAGTTGACATATATAAATAACTGTGCATAAGAGCCAGTGAATGTGTGAGTGGCTGTATGGATCATTGTGAACTTGTATCAGGGATTGTATAAGAGAGTAAATATGTGTTAGTATATGTTTGAATAAGTAAAGTTTGTCTAACTGTATAGTTGAGGAAATGGAGGTGTGATTGATTCTTTGCATGACTGACTAGGTGTGTGAGTAACTCCATGGATGAGTGACAGTCTGTGAGTGTCTGTTTACACTGATTGTATCTAAGGTTATATTAGAGTCTGAAGAGGTTCATCGTATTATCACATGAATGATATCATCAGTGATATGATCAGTAATGTCAAATGAGATGTCATCAGTGATGTTATCAGTGATATCATTTGAGATGTCATCAGTGATGTCATCAGTGATGTCACTGACCATGTCATGAATGATGTAATATGTGACATCATCAGCAGTGGATTGCGGGTGCGCGATATATAGTTAGTGCAACTAACTATATATGGAATTTCAATGGTTTTGTGCGAGTAAAATAAGGTTTTGTAAATGCGAATTCCTAACTATATATGGTCTATAACCTATGGTTTTTTCATTGAATATATATATATATATATATATATATATATATATATATATTCACAGAAAAAACCATAGGTTATAGTGGATATATAGTTAGGAATTTGCATTTACAAAACCTTGAAAATTCAATGAAAAAACCATTGGTTTTAGGCCATATATAGTTAGGGATTTGCATTTACAAAACCTTATTTTACTCGCATAAAACCATTGAAATTCCATATATAGTTATAAGCGCTAACTATATATCGCGCACCCGCAATCCACTGCTGATGATGTCACATATTACATCATTCATGACATGGTTAGTGACATCACTGATGACATCACTGATGACATCTCAAATGACATCACTGATGACATCACTGATGACATCATCCAGTGACTGTATGTTTCTGTAAAGTTAAAATATCTCTTACATATTGAAGAATGAGTGGATATATAAGTGTCTGGATGAAGGATTTAGTAGGTGCATGACTGACTGTATGAGTGAGTGATTAAATGTGTCTCACTGAGTGCATGGGTTAGTGACTAAACTGTCTTAATTTGTGCATCATTATGTCTGTTGTTCTGTAAACTGTTGCATGTGTTGATAAGTAGCTATATGAGTAACTATATGGGTTATTGATTGGTTGCCCAAGTATTTGTATGGGATACTGAGTGTGTGTGTGGGTGGCTGGGAGGTGTGTGACTCTGTGCATAGATGTGTGAGCAGTTGATTCACTATATGTATGGTTTCAAAAGTGCATGTGGAAACAGCTGTATGGGCGGTTGACTGTGTGCATGAGTGTATTGGTGAGTGAATGGATATCTCAGTGCTACATGTCAAAGTAAGTACATATGTAAAACACAGTACATGTGAGAGTTGACATATATAAATAACTGTGCATAAGAGCCAGTGAATGTGTGAGTGGCTGTATGGATCATTGTGAACTTGTATCAGGGATTGTATAAGAGAGTAAATATGTGTTAGTATATGTTTGAATAAGTAAAGTTTGTATAACTGTATATTTGAGGAAATGGAGGTGTGATTGATTCTTTGCATGACTGACTAGGTGTGTGAGTAACTCCATGGATGAGTGACAGTCTGTGAGTGTCTGTTTACACTGATTGTATCTAAGGTTATATTAGAGTCTGAAGAGGTTCATCGTATTATCACATGAATGATATCATCAGTGATGTTATCAGTCATGTCAAATGAGATGTTTTCAGTGATGTCATCAGTGATGTCATTTGAGATGTCATCAGTGATGTCATCAGTGATGTCACTAACCATGTCATGAATGATGTAATATGTGACATCATCAGCAGTGGATTGCGGGTGCGCGATATATAGTTAGCGCTTATAACTATATATGGAATTTCAATGGTTTTATGCGAGTAAAATAAGGTTTTGTAAATGCAAATCCCTAACTATATATGGCCTAAAACCAATGGTTTTTTCATTGAATTTTCAAGGTTTTGTAAATGCAAATTCCTAACTATATATCCACTATAACCTATGGTTTTTTCTGTGAATTTCATTGGTTTTTTAATAGCAAATATGAAAAGCTTTAAAATGTCAAGTACGTGATAGATAAAAACATTTTCGTATTTATGCACGCTGATGTGCTTTGAACGCTGCACTCCCCCCCCCTCCCCTCTTTTGTCTTAGTAGTACTCTCTCTTTGCAGATACTGAAGGGTAGTTAACGCAGGCCTTTACCCCCGTTGTAATCCGTCGTGCCTGCTTGTCTCTCCATTTGATTGATTGTTGTCCAAGCATTTACTGTTTTAGAATTGGTTCTCTTTGGATCATTCTCTATTTACAAACAAGCACAAAGTCGCAATACTCTGTTTAGTCTTTGCAGATAGTGAAAAATCGTGTAAAAAAATAAAAGTAATCGAGCAAAATCAGTAGGCCACTAATTGGATCTCTTTTTGACCTCGCTAAAATAGAAATATTAGGAACAACCCTTCATGAGAAATACGAAAATAGTGAGATGAACTGAGCTCCACACCATGAGGGCTGCAAGACAGCTCGGCTCCATCACCCATCCCGCACAAAATAACGACAAACCCTATGCAAATATTAAAAATATAGACAACACACCAGCAAAGAAACAGGGTAAAACATTTTATTAAAAAACTATTTACATAACGTTGGTTTATAAGATGATGTCAGTAGTGGACCGATGTGTGAATAGGTCGAAAGCAGCACAAGGCTCCAAGATCCGGATGGCAAGCTCCTGGATGTTGGGTGCCATAGTTCAGAGTTCTGAGTTTGAGCCTTTTTCAATGCCTGTGCTTTGTTGAATCAAAATGGCGGCTTGACACAAAGCTGACTCAAGCGTTGCTACTGATGCTATGCAGACCAAAACTGGTTTTCAGTTTGTACATTTTTCTAGATTTTTCAATCCAAGTTTGGTTGACTTTGTAGAACGATGGCTTCAAATTTTCAACATACGGTGTGGTGGCGCTGACTGGGAGGGGGCGCTTTGCTCCTGCCCCCTCCCCAAGTAAGCATGGGCGGAAAATCCGTTACGCTCGCGGATTTTGCGGATTTTCGGGAAATCCGCAATCCGCAAGATTTGCGGATTTCCCGCAAAATCCGCAAATTCGCACGCAGCGGATTTTTTTGGCGGCGCGCGGCGTTGGTGATACAATTTTTGCGGCGCGCGGCGTTTATCATCGTTTGCCGAGTTGTTTTTTTCGATAGTTTGCGAGTGCTGCGCCATTTTGGATCTTGCTGTGTGATCCCGCGGGAATTGGCGAGCGCGATTACGTCATCGCGGCTTGCCAGCGATAGTTTGTCAACGCGAGTACGGCGAGATCACGTCTCGCGGTACTTCGCAATTGCGAGATTTGAGATGCGGCGAGCGAAAATATAAATTTGCAATTCTGCACAAGAAATCCACCAGCAAGCAGCATAAACCTTCTAGAAATGATGATTTTTATGTGAATAACTCCTTAGTTTGACATTTGCCTGCACTTTTTTAGCGAGGAGTCCATTTTGGGGAGGGGTGCAGGGGGGTGGGAGGAAGGAAGTGCCCCACAGTCTTCAACTTCCTGTTCCTGTTCAGCAGGCTCCTCCCAGTGCTTTGTCCATCTCCTGGTCACTTTTCATTTGGATGTGCAGCTGGAAGGATTACTTTTTGTGGATGCTGCTGGATCTTTGGATTTGAGGCCTTTTTGACTTTCTTTGGATCACTGTTGGATTAGAAATTTTACAAGTAAGTTTGTTTGGGGCAATACAGTTGCTGCAATTAAAATTTTGGAATTTTCGATTTTTGGGCTCTTTTGGGGCCTTTTTCCCAGGGGTACTCAGTGGTGGGTGGACTGAGTCTTTCTGTGGGGTGTCTTGAATTTAAACATCATGGAGGGGCTGGATGGCTTGGGATTGTGCTTATTTTTCAGTGATTTTCGTTTTTTGGGCTGTACTTGTGGCCTTTTCACCAGGGGTAGTGAGTGTTGCATGGGCCTAGTCTTTCTGTGGGGTGTCTTGAATTTAAACATCATGGAGGGCATGGATGGAATGGGATTGTGCTGATTTTTCTGTGTTTTTCGATTTTTGACCTGTTGTTGGGGCCTTGACCAGGGGTAGTGAGTGGTGCATGGGCCTAGTCTTTCAGTGGGCTGTCTTGAATTTAAACATCATGTAGGCCATGGATGGAATGGGATTGTGCTGATTTTGCAGTGTTTTTCGATTTTTGGGGGTGTTCATGGGGAGGGACATGCCATGTGGCTGGTGGCCATTTTTAGTGCAGCTACAGGCACTGGCCATGTGCTGGCAGGCAAGTGGCCATTTTGAATGCAGGCTTTGTTGTTAGGCCTCCAACCATTTTGCCTACTTTTCAACCTTCATTTATGCCCAGGGGTAGTGAGTCTTGCATGGGCCTAGTCTTTCTGTGGGTTGTCTTGAATTTAAACATCATGGAGGCCATGGATGGAATGGGATTGTGCTGATTTTGCAGTGTTTTTCGATTTTTGGGGGTGTTCATGGGGAGGGACATGCCATGTGGCTTGTGGCCATTTTGAGTGCAGCTACAGGCACTGGCCATGTGCTGGCAGGCAAGTGGCCATTTTGAATGCAGGCTTTGTTGTTAGGCCTCCAACCATTTTGCCTACTTTTCAACCTTTATTTATGCCCAGGGGTACTAGTGAGTCTTGCATGGGCCTAGTCTTTCTGTGGGTTGTCTTGAATTTAAACATTATGGAGGCCATGGATGGAATGGGATTGTGCAGATTTTTCAGTGATTTTCGTTTTTTGGGCCTGTACTTGTGGCCTTTTCACCAGGGGTATTTGAGTCTAGCATGGGCCTAGTCTTTCTGTGGGCTGTCTTCAACTTAAACATCATGGAGGGCATGGATTGAATGGGATTGTGCTGATTTTTCTGTGTTTTTCGATTTTTGACCTGTTGTTGGGGCCTTGACCAGGGGTAGTGAGGGGTGCATGGGCCTAGTCTTTCTGTGGGGTGTCTTGAATTTAAACATCATGGAGGGCATGGATGGAATGGGATTGTGCTGATTTTGCAGTGTTTTTCGATTTTTGGGGGTGTTCATGGGGAGGGACATGCCATGTGGCTGGTGGCCATTTTGAGTGCAGCTACAGGCACTGGCCATGTGCTGGCAGGCAAGTGGCCATTTTGAATGCAGGCTTTGTTGTTAGGCCTCCAACCATTTTGCCTACTTTTCAACCTTCATTTATGCCCAGGGGTAGTGAGTCTTGCATGGGCCTAGTCTTTCTGTGGGTTGTCTTGAATTTAAACATCATGGAGGCCATGGATGGAATGGGATTGTGCAGATTTTGCAGTGTTTTTCGATTTTTGGGGGTGTTCATGGGGAGGGACATGCCATGTGGCTGGTGGCCATTTTGAGTGCAGCTACAGGCACTGGCCATGTGCTGGCAGGCAAGTGGCCATTTTGAATGCAGGCTTTGTTGTTAGGCCTCCAACCATTTTGCCTACTTTTCAACCTTCATTTATGCCCAGGGGTAGTGAGTCTTGCATGGGCCTAGTCTTTCTGTGGGTTGTCTTGAATTTAAACATCATGGAGGCCATGGATGGAATGGGATTGTGCTGATTTAGCAGTGTTTTTCGATTTTTGGGGGTGTTCATGGGGAGGGACATGCCATGTGGCTGGTGGCCATTTTGAGTGCAGCTACAGGCACTGGCCATGTGCTGGCAGGCAAGTGGCCATTTTGAATGCAGGCTTTGTTGTTAGGCCTCCAACCATTTTGCCTACTTTTCAACCTTTATTTATGCCCAGGGGTACTAGTGAGTCTTGCATGGGCCTAGTCTTTCTGTGGGTTGTCTTGAATGTAAACATCATGGAGGCCATGGATGGAATGGGATTGTGCAGATTTTTCAGTGATTTTCGTTTTTTGGGCCTGTACTTGTGGCCTTTTCACCAGGGGTATTTGAGTCTAGCATGGGCCTAGTCTTTCTGTGGGCTGTCTTCAACTTAAACATCATGGAGGGCATGGATTGAATGGGATTGTGCAGATTTTTCAGTGATTTTCGTTTTTTGGGCCTGTACTTGTGGCCTTTTCACCAGGGGTATTTGAGTCTAGCATGGGCCTAGTCTTTCTGTGGGCTGTCTTCAACTTAAACATCATGGAGGGCATGGATTGAATGGGATTGTGCTGATTTTTTCTGTGTTTTTCGATTTTTGAGCTGTTGTTGGGGCCTTGACCAGGGGTAGTGAGTGGTGCATGGGCCTAGTCTTTCTGTGGGGTGTCTTGAATTTAAACATCATGGAGGGCATGGATGGAATGGGATTGTGCTGATTTTGCAGTGTTTTTCGATTTTTGGGGGTGTTCATGGGGAGGGACATGCCATGTGGCTGGTGGCCATTTTGAGTGCAGCTACAGGCACTGGCCATGTGCTGGCAGGCAAGTGGCCATTTTGAATGCAGGCTTTGTTGTTAGGCCTCCAACCATTTTGCCTACTTTTCAACCTTCATTTATGCCCAGGGGTAGTGAGTCTTGCATGGGCCTAGTCTTTCTGTGGGTTGTCTTGAATTTAAACATCATGGAGGCCATGGATGGAATGGGATTGTGCTGATTTTGCAGTGTTTTTCGATTTTTGGGGGTGTTCATGGGGAGGGACATGCCATGTGGCTGGTGGCCATTTTGAGTGCAGCTACAGGCACTGGCCATGTGCTGGCAGGCAAGTGGCCATTTTGAATGCAGGCTTTGTTGTTAGGCCTCCAACCATTTTGCCTACTTTTCAACCTTTATTTATGCCCAGGGGTACTAGTGAGTCTTGCATGGGCCTAGTCTTTCTGTGGGTTGTCTTGAATTTAAACATTATGGAGGGCATGGATGGATTGGGATTGTGCTGATTTTGCAGTGTTTTTCGATTTTTTTTGTGCTCTATAACTGAACTGATGTTCCTCTGTCTTCCATTTTTTTTAGGTGCACAAGACTCAAGAGAACCACCAGTGCCAGGAAGAAGTCCTGCAGCGGTGTGTGTGTGCAGCATAACGTCACGCGACGTCACGTCTTGCCTCAGACAACTCTACAATTCGTGCAACTGCGGCCTGCTGTCTGACCTGCTCTGAAGAAGATGGCCCCGCCCCCAAAGAAAGTTCTCCGTAGCTCCTCTAGCAAGAAAGTTGCTAGTAAGGAGCAGAAGAAGCAAGGTACCAAGGAGGCTGGTGTGCCACCCGCCACGTTTTTTGGGAGCAAAAAAAAAAAGTACGCCTGCTGCAGCAGGTTCTGCTGGGGACCAAGCTGGGAGCAGCACCCCTGCTCCATTGGGTTCAGTGCCTCCACCACCACGCCAACTTAAGTCAAAGCCCTTGAGTGCTTCAGAGGCAGTCAGTGTACTTCTCCAATCACCATCGACCAGTGATGTTGGCTCATCGCAAGAAAGTAGCAGCAATGTCCCTGAATCAACACAGCCGCAACAACAACACCATGTGCAAGTACACGCCCAAGTACATGTGGAAGGAGAGGCAGCAAAAGGAGATGCGCAAGCAAAGGTGCATGGAGGTTCACAAGTGCCCACAATAGTTGTTCCTCCCGAAGTAGGGGCACATCAGGAAATCGACAATGAAGCCGAGGTATCATTGGAAGCCACTCTTCCGGATGATCATTCATTGTCTTCCACATCCCTAGCAAGGAAAAGATCAAGGGGGGTGTCTACATCTTCTTCAAGCCCACCGCCTTCTGATGATCTGGATGACGAATGGGTACCACCACGGCAGCCTGAGAGTGAGGCACACCATGATCTGACACCGGTACCTAAGCGTAAAAGGAAGGTCGTCCAAAAACTCAAACCTATGGAGTGTGATGAGGCTCAACAAGAAGTGACAGATACTGCTGGTGATGAATCCTCTCACGATGACGACGAGCCAGTCATCACAAAGGTCACTGCAGCCCCACCGGGCATGCAGCAAAGAGACATTTTGACCCTATCCCGAGAAGCTGCTGAGCGTGATGATGATGTCGGCGAGGAGGCAATGGAAATGGAATCATTAGATTTGGAGTTAAGTAGTACACCAAAACCTACCGCTTCCATATTTCTTCGCAAGAAGGTACCCACCTCGTCCTCGACCTCAATTCGTGGTGGTGAAAGTGCAAAACGTACTGAAGTTCGGCAATCCACATCCTCCACTTCATCTGGCATTAGCAGCAGGACCACCACCACCAGTATCGCCGCCTCCTCCGGCCCCCGAAGACATTTCAAGTCTCCAGTTTGGGACTTCTTTAGTGTTTGCCCAAAAAATGAAAACGTAGCCATTTGTAGCATTTGTAAGCTTCGAGTTAGTCGTGGTAAGTTGGGTTCCAACTATGGTACCGGAGGCCAGAGAGGTCATCTTAGGAGAACGCACGATGTCCAATGGTTTGCGCACCTACACACGATCAAGGAAGCCGCAATTGCACGCAATGAAAACGTTGTTTTTTCATCTGGTGATGACGAGGAGGTAGAAGACGATTCAAACACTTCACTTACACCCAGTTCCCCTGTCAGCAGCACACCCCATGGGAGCCACACTAAGAGTGTGGGAGAGAGTGAGACATCAATGCGGAAAAGTTCATCAGCGAGCGTAACTGGGTCGAAGAGATCATCATCATCCCGTAAATCATTGGTCCAGGGCAACATTAAAAATATGTTGTTTACAGAAGCGCAATATGAACGCAACCACCCAATGACCCGTCTGTATAACACTAAGCTGGCTAAAATGCTAGCTCTGGACCTTCTCCCTTTTTCTTTTGTAGAAGGGGTTGGTTTTCTAGAATTAGTGACAGCGCTCTGCCCTAAATGGAAGGTTCCTAGCCGGTTCTATTTTGCCCGAGTTGCGGTTCCAGCACTACATGAAGATGTTCTGAAGGTGATTGGGGCAGCTTTGCAGAAGAGTGCTGTTCACACTATACATCTGACAACAGACATGTGGACCAGTGGCGCAGGCGCTGATTACATGTGCATCACTGCACACTGGGTCTCTTTTTCAGGGGCTAAAGCAAAGCTAAACTCAGGTGTTGACACTAACATTGTTTTTAAAGGTGCTCGGAAACATGCAACACTAGCCATGTTTGGTTTGGAGAAACGTCACACAGCAGAAAACATTTTGGATGTCTTTAACACAAAGGTCCTTAACTGTCTGTCCCCACTAAAACGCAAGGTTGGTTATGTTTCCACGGACAATGGCTCCAATATAGTTAAGGCCATGAGGGACGGTTACTATTTCAGAGTGCCGTGTTTGGCGCACTGTATAAACCTGGTTGTCCAAAAATTCTTGGGTAATAAAGGCAGTGCAGCGTACGGTGTATTGGACACCTGCCGAAAAATGTGCAAGCATTTCAGCCATTCTTTTAAGGCCCGGAAGCAGCTGAGGAGCCTGCTATATCAACGTAAAATGCCAGTGAAAGCACTCATCCAGGAGGTGGTAACACGTTGGAACTCAACCTTCTACATGCTTGAGCGTCTGTAAGAGCAGTATACGGAACTCGATCAATATTTCCTTAAAGAGGGTGCAGAGGAGCTGAGGATGGGTGGGCCGCAATGGAACATAGTTGAAAGCCTGACACGCATGCTTCGTCCTTTTGAGTTCTTCACGCGTGCAGTCAGCAAGGAGGACTCTAATTTGGGAAAAGCTATCCCATTGTTGTACATGCTGGAGGACCAACTGAAGGAGGTGTGTTCTGTGTTTAGAAAAGATAAAAACCAAGACTCTTTGCTTCTGGCCGAGCAATTATTAGAGCTCCTACAAGGTGATGAACGTCTTAAAAAGATCCACTCAGAACAGCATTACATTTGTGCTACTATTCTGGATCCACGCTACAAAAAGGCGCTGTCAGGCAAAGCATTCTTTCCTTTTGATGATGAACATGTTCTAAAGTACAAACGTTGGCTAGCCTTGTCAGCCAAGAAGTTTGAAACAGAACGGCTGGAAATTGAAGGAAATGGCAGTACATCAGCAGGCCATCCCCAGTCAAAACAATCCACTTCTGCACCTGTGGCTGTGGCACAAGTGACCTCTCAGCCGTTAAAGACACCGGCAACCGGATCATCTGCACGAAAGACAACAGAAACATTGGAGGCTGAAGAGGATTGGCTAGCTCTGCGTGGGTTTGGTTCTCAAAAGGTCAGAGGCACAGCAAGAGCTAAGCAAAGTGGAGGAACCTTGGATGAGGACCTTGAGTCGATGGTGAAGGACTATCTGAATGACTCAACAGAGGTCTATGTTAATTCTGACCCATTGGCGTATTGGCATGGGAAAAAAGAATTGTGGCCACAGCTCACCAACCTGGCTTTAAACTACTTGTCTTGCCCACTCGCAAGCGTGTCTTCTGAACGGGTTTTCAGTGCGGCTGGTGGGATTGTAACTCCCAAACGGAGCCGCCTCTCACCCAAAAATGTGGAGAGGTTAACAATGATCAAGATGAATCAGCACCTCATACCACCAGATTTCAGAGTACGAGAGAGCGTGCCGGATGAAGAGGAGGTGGACAGCAACATAGATGAGGGAATTTCTACTCTGTCAGGTGACACTGAGCTCACCCTGCCTGAATTTGCAGAGTATGAAGACGAAGCCTTATTCTTATTCCTGGACCGTGATACCGACTTCGAGCCCTGAAAATGAGACAACGAATCAATAACTTTCTTTTTCATCCTTATTCACTTTTATTCCTGTGTGTCTGTCTTTCTTTGTTGTGCACAGTTAATATAATTCAAACTTTAATCAGATAATCACAAAAACAAGCCCATCAGCAGAACTGTCTTCACTTGTTTGCTAATTTATTTGAAGGTGCCGCAGTCTGCATTCCTCAGGTTCACAAGTTCAGAAGAACATGCTCCTCTATCCTCCTCCTCCAGACTCCTATTTCCATCAAAGCAGAGGGCTGGTTTACGGCTTTACGCCCAATGAAGAAAGACTCAGCACTTGTGGGGGTGTTGTTCTACCTCTTTGCAGGTGAGTTGACGGGTCTGGGGCCATTGCTGGGAAGCACTAAAAGTGGTTTGGACCAAATCCGAGGCGGAAAATTTTTTGTGTTTTTGATGACTTGCTTGCCTTTGAGGTGCTCTTAGGGGGGGTTCCGTCTGTTTGTGGGTGAGTTTCGTGGTCTGGGAGCATTGCTGGGACACTCTAATCTTGATTGCATTTGCTTTTCAGGAAATCCGTCGTGCCAACCCCGACTTATGGCCTAGCTACGCAGCGCGTTTGGACCGAAGGCCCAGAAATATTGCAAGTATGAGATTTTGCTTTTGGCCTGTTTGGGGGTGTTATGCTTCTTGGCGGGTGGGTTGACGGGTCTTGGGGCATTCCTGGGAAGGTCTAATACCGGGTAGAAGTGGTTGGGACAAAATCCAGGCCGATTTTTTTTTTTGCTATTTCTGACATTTTGCTCTATGTAGCGTTTTCGGGGGCCTGTTTGGGGGGCTTCCTGGTGTTTGTGGGTGAGTTTCGTGGTCTGGGAGCACTGCTGGGACACTCTAATCTTGATTGCATTTGCTTTTCAGGAAATCCGTCGTGCCAACCCCGACTTATGGCCTAGCTACGCAGCGCGTTTGGACCGAAGGCCCAGAAATATTGCAAGTATGAGATTTTGCTTTTGGCCTGTTTGGGGGTGTTATGCTTCTTGGCGGGTGGGTTGACGGGTCTTGGGGCATTCCTGGGAAGGTCTAATACCGGGTAGAAGTGGTTGGGACAAAATCCAGGCCGATTTTTTTTTGGCTATTTCTGACATTTTGCTCTATGTAGCGTTTTCGGGGGCCTGTTTGGGGGGCTTCCTGGTGTTTGTGGGTGGTTTCGTGGTCTGGGAGCACTGCTGGCTATATATACTTTACTTTGCAAGAGGTTTGAAGCAAATCCATGGTGGCAGAGGGGACTTAGGGCCTAGCTGCAGAGCGCGCGCGGAGTGATTTGGGAAATTTGTGAAAAATTGACTAAGTCCCCATTTTTGTACCTTTGCTCTTTGGCTGTTTGGGGGTCTTCTACTCGTTTTCTCCTGGGTTGACGGCTCTGGGGCCATTGCTGGGAAGCTCTAATACCGGATAAAAGTGTTTTGGACCAAATCCCAGGCGGAATTTTTTTTGTGTTTTTGATGACTTGCTTGCCTTTGAGGTGCTCTTAGGGGGGGTTCCGTCTGTTTGCGGGTGAGTTTCGTGGTCTGGGAGCACTGCTGGGACACTCTAATCTTGATTGCATTTGCTTTTCAGGAAATCCGTCGTGCCAACCCCGACTTATGGCCTAGCTACGCAGCGCGTTTGGACCGAAGGCCCAGAAATATTGCAAGTATGAGATTTTGCTTTTGGCCTGTTTGGGGGTGTTACGCTTCTTGGCGGGTGGGTTGCCGGGTCTTGGGGCATTCCTGGGAAGGTCTAATACCGGGTAGAAGTGGTTGGGACAAAATCCGCGCAGAAAAGCCTTTAGTTTTGGCACTTTTTGTAACTTAGGGTTCGTTAGGGTTAGCCCTAGCAGCAGGATTGCATGTGTTTCGGGGTGTTCTAGATTTTTCAAACTGAGTTCTGGGGTCTTAGAGCACTCGTGAGAATGTGTAATTTTGGTTGCAAGTCATTTGATTAAAATCCATGGTGGGAAAGGGGGGATTTGGCATAGTTAAAGAAAGCCTTTGCCACTATTCTTAACTTAGGGTTCGTTAGGGTTAGCAGTATTTCTATTGCATGTGTTTGAGTGGGGGGGATTTCGAGTCTTGGAGCGATGCTGGCTATGGCTACTTTTGCTTGGTTGCTTGCAAGTGGTTTGAATGCAATCCACGGTGGGTAATGGGTAATTAGGGTACTTCGGCCTACTTTTACTTTCAAAGTAAGTTTTGTCACCAGTTTTCTGCTAGGCCTCGTTTTTTGAGATTTGATTGGGGGTCTTCTACATTTTTGCGACTGGCTTTAGTAAGGGTCTGGGTGGGAGCACTGCTAGGAAGATCTAATTTTGTTCTAAAACACAGTTTACAGTACACCTAGCTTGAGGGGCAAGATCCGCTACATTAATTTGCCCATACTTATTTATCCTTCAAAAGGTGACTCAGAGTACGCACTTTCAAAAACATTGTACTGTCTACTAGGAAAAACAAATTGTGACTTTTTGCACTCCACAGCCTACATACCTTATATTTATTTATCAGTGGTGTTGTAATATTATATCACTTCCTGTTTTTCGTTGAATAATTACAGGCAGGGTTTCAGTCTCTGCAATGGGGAAAAAAGGATGGAGTCAGGCTTCACAGTAGCGAGCCACAATTCAGCATCAGGCAGGCAGTGGACAGGGTGTCTTCTGGTGACCAACATCGATGGACGAAGCGTCGGCTGCAATGGAGCAGTGCCGCTAATAGGAGGATTTTTTTTCTGCAGGAAACTTACTTACCACTTCCAACAGGACCACTACAACCACATAGATACAGTATCCCTTGCCTTTTTCTCTGACTGTGACTGCATTTCTTGGCTCTCTCTCGGCTTCTACATTGATCCCTTAACACATCACTTAGTCCACTCCACTATCACATCTGCACCACACATAGTCATTTGTAAGTGCTCCTACGTAATTCGCAAGTCGCAGCACGCCCCAGGCCGTAGAGGACTGGGATGGCCCCAATGATGAAGCATGTCACCAAGGGGCAACCCTGGTGAGTGAGGGGACACCTAGAAAAAAAGCAATTTCTCCTTTTCTATCTACTATACCTTCCAGACCAACCCCACTGAGTGTTGTTGTGAATGGATTTATAGTGACCAGCAAGGCTCTCGGGTATCTGGCTACAGAGACCTTATGTTGAATATCGTTAACAATAATTTACACATAGGCCCTTTACTGTTGCATTCTTTCTTCCACAGTTGTCGAATGTACTACTTACTTTTCACTGACATGCATGCAGTAGTGCATGCACTTTCAAAGATTGATGGATAGGTTTGTACCCAAAGAATTGTTTATGTTCAATTGTTTGTCTATGCTGTGCTTTTTTTTACAGGGTGTCTTCTGGTGACCAACATCGATGGACGAAGCGTCGGCTGCAATGGAGGAGTGCCGCTAATAGGAGGATTTTTTTTCTGCAGGCAACTTACTTACCACTTCCAACAGGACCACTACAACCACATAGATACAGTATCCCTTGCCTTTTTCTCTGACTGTGACTGCATTTCTTGGCTCTCTCTAGGCTTCTAAATTGATCCCTTAACACATCACTTAGTCCACTCCACTATCACATCTGCACCACACATAGTCATTTGTAAGTGCTCCTACGTAATTCGCAAGTCGCAGCACGCCCCAGGCCGTAGAGGACTGGGATGGCCCCAATGATGAAGCATGTCACCAAGGGGCAACCCTGGTGAGTGAGGGGACACCTAGAAAAAAAGCAATTTCTCCTTTTCTATCTACTATACCTTCTGTCAGGTTACGCAGCCCCTAAGCGCCTACCGTACTATGAAACTACATTTCCCATGAGTAGGCGGGAGACTTGCAGGAAGTTTATCTGGGGAACAGACGCGCTTCCTGTTGCGCGTTATTCTGGTTTCTGTTCTGCACCGGCATGAGAGCGGACGCTCTGCATGCTTTTCTATCGTGTCTCCTGTGGACTATCACCCCCCCCCCCCCCTGAGGCTCAGTGGGGAGCGCTTCCGTGTTCTGTCCTTGGCGGTAGACGGACTTCACGCGTCTTCAGGTAAAGCCGCTCTAAACTCTTCGGCCGCCCGTGCGGTCAGCTGATTACTGCCTGAACGGATTGTTAAGGGAGGTTCTGTGACTGTTTTCTAACAGAATTCTACCTTTGATGAATTCCTGTTTGGTTGAATTGTGTGTGGCGGAGCACAGTGGCGGTCTATACCACGTGTTAGCGTTCACATCGGGGATCGTTTTTGTACTATTAAAACGGAGCGCGGTAGTAAGGACAACTACGCGTCTCCGTTGTATAACTGTGTATTTCAAAGGACCTCCATAACTGGGCATGTAGTGAGGTAACTACAGGCTACCCCAGTTCTCTTTGTGTAGTGCACCGTGGGGTGTGTTGTTGGCAGAATTCAGTGGTGGTCGCAACTACGTTTTTCTGTTTGATCTTCACCAAAGATTCTCTACTGGGTCATTACTTAGAGAGCGCAGTGTTGTAGTTCTTGCTTCCTACACACTACCGTTTCCCTCTTCCTTTTTGTTGGACCATACATCTTTGCTTTGACTATTTGGAACCCCCTTTGTACATTGAGTCCTCTACCAAGTTTGTGGTATGTTGTGAGTAGTGGGTTTGATGTCTTAGTATAACGCGAGTGTGTTTGGTGCGACAGGAGTGTGTTCGTTAACTATATGTTTATGTGTTTCTTAGGCCTTCCTCACAGATTGTGGCAGAAGGGCTATAGTATTTCCTATCCAAGGTCATGTTTTCTTGGTGCTCAGGTACTTGTCTACTACTTCCTTGGTTATTTAGTGAGACTATATGAGAGTACCCTTGTATGTTAGGACAGCACTTCACTGATGCCTGTCTTGTCTTCTGTTACAGGTATCCTTTCCCTGCTGACCCTACCTTTACCCATCCCACATTTTTTATTTTAGTTTGTTATTTTTCTCCCCCGCCTAATGCCTCGAACACCCTGTGTTTACACTTCTGGGTGTTGGTGACATTTGGAGGTGGAACCATATTTGCATCGACTGGATCACGGGGAGTAAACCTGACACCTTCCAGACCAACCCCATTGAGTGTTGTTGTGAATGGATTTATAGTGACCAGCAAGGCTCTCGGGTATCTCGCTACAGAGACCTTATGTTGAATATCGTTATCAATAATTCCACACAGGCCCTGTACTGTCGCATTCTTTCTTTCCACAGTTGTCGATGATATATTCTTACTCTGCTTGACAAAGAACCATTGCTAATGTGAAAGAACTTCAACCGAATTAGTAGTTATACTTTACCATTTGTTAGGCTACAATGTGGCACTGCTCTACTGTACTTCTGTCACCTGCTATATTCTCAGTTGTACCGTTGAATTGCTCAGGAGGACAAACCAGATTTCATTTTCTTTTTTTTCATAGGCATGCAACTGCCACTGTGTCACACCACTAGTACCACCGCTATGAGGAAATTTTATCCGACCAAGATTGCCAACATTATTCGGTGTTTCCCGTGGAGCCAGCCCTGGGTCTAGCCCTACTTTCAAACACAAATTACAGGTAAGATAAGCGTTTGGGGGTATAATGGAGTATTAGTACGAGAGACTGAAGGTAGTACTACTAAAGTCCTAGGACTCTTGGATTCACTTCACTTAGTCTGTGAGAGGCACTTAGTGTTGAAAACATTTGGGCATTTACACTTAAAGGAAGAAAATGGAACTAAACTTTCAGGAAAACAGTCAACGTTAAACCCCCACCCACCAGGCAAGCAGTAAAAAACAGGTATGCTCAGATAAAGTTTGAAAAAGTATATTTATATCCCTAACAAAATAATCTCCCGCAAGACCCTCCCTAACCCCAACGATTGTCCTTCAAAAGTCCCCAAAAACCCAACTCCCAATTCCCACCCCCCAAAAGTCTCTAAAAAAGGGGCAAGGGACACTATGGGTGGATGCTGTTAACTTTTTGGGCCAGGGCATCATGCTCCTCGCGGAGCAAGGCGAGCTCCTGCTGAAGGCGGGACACCATCAGGGTAGTGCGGCGCAGGCGTGCCTTCACTGCCTTGCAGGTGCAATGCCTGTGAGAGGCAGCTGTTGGCCTTGCTGCTCGGCGGTGGCGTTTGCCTTTGGCAGCCCGGCTCAGTCTGGGTGGACCACTGTGCTGGGTGGCAGCCCGTGGGGCCACGGAGGCCGATGCAGACGACGTTGTTGTAGTTGTCGACTGCACACTTTCCACGTCCTCCAGGGCCACCAGCCGCCGATATTCCGCAACAGTGGCCTCGATCCTCCGTTGCCGGGCCGCTCTAGCCAGCTCCTTCCTCCTTGTTCGTTTGGAAGGAGAACCTATATGAAGAAAGAAAGACATAGTCTGTAACCAATGCTCTTTAAGATTAACTCAATCATTCAGCAGAAATTTGTGTTGCAGTACAACTAGCAACTTGCAAGCGCATTACATAACTATTGAGGCCAGTATCTATCTAACCTCACACTTCTTCATCCTTGCTCTAACATTAGTGGGAGTTTAAGGAACAAATTCTACGAGCACTGTGGACTTCCATTGGAGTCGACTATGAAAGTACACCAGTCTTATTCTTCTTCTTATCTCTTGTTTTGGAAAATTGGTACGTTATTTTCTGCAAGCCGGCATAATGCCAGCGCAGTAAACTTGCACCCGAGAAAAAGAGACGCACGCCATGAGGAGTGACCTAGACTTGCGTTGCCGTTGCGTTACTGTACCCGTCCAGTACATGCAGGTGGTGAAGCTCTTACTTTTCTATTACGGGTGGCACTGAGAATACTCTGTTACAACTCAAGGGCTACTGCTTAATTAATTTAACTTTCACCCTACAGTGGAAATGAGTACTAGAAATGGAAAATTGAAGAAGATAAATAATCTGATTATCTATCACTTCACATGGGATGTTTTTGCTTATATATGGGATGACTTTAGGTGCTTTGCTTTTTATTGAGTGACCAGTGATACATCCACACATGAATGACTGAGTACTACTAAACTTATTAAGAGAGGTAGGGAGTGGCCACCATAATAACCGGATCTATGCAGTGCTTGCAATACAAACTACTGCTACTATTTATGGTAGTATTTGGACAAAATTAAAAGTTCTTTTCCTTGCCTTTCCTACACTGGAACGGACGTGCGGGTGCAGTCATGCAGTGTTACATGCTCTTCAAAGTTACACTTAGTTCATCCACTGACCGTCTACTCTCTCTAGATCATGGGTACTCACAAACTTTCTCTCAGGGGCTACATTTACAGTGTAGTTTGGGGCCGAGGGCCGCACTGGTGGGGGCGGAGTCAGAGGGGGCGGGGCTAAAGCAAAACGATAACTTGTGACCATGAGGTTGCACACAGGTCCCTGCAGCAGATGCCCTCATCCACTGAGCCACCAGACCCAGCATTTACATACATCTCTCTCCCTCCTGCTCTCCCTCCTGCCCTCCCTCCATCTCTCTCTCCCTCCTGCCCTCCCTCTCCCTCCCCCTCTGTCATCTCACTGTGTGTGTGTCTATCTGTGTCAGCCTTCAGCCCGGGTTGAGACCGCTTCCTCAACGCGCACACACAGACAACAACACCAAAGTACTTAACAGGTCTTTAAAAGACCATTAACATATTATTGAGGCTTTGTTTGTTTTAGCGCCCCTGCTTCTCCACCCTGACAATCACTGCTTGCCCGGCCCCACAGAGCAGAGGCTTTGTTCTATTTCACCTCTTTGTGGCCTTGCATCTCCACTCTGCTCTGTGGGGGCCGGGGGAGCAGTGATTGTCAGAGTGGAGATGCAGGGGCGCTAACAGGTGAAATACAAAAAAGCCTCTGCTCTGTGGGGGCCGGGGGAGCAGTGATTGTCTGCAAGGTCTGCGCACCGCCAAGGAAGGCTTGCCGGGCCACCACCGGCCCGCGGGCCGTACTAGGAGTACCCCTGCTCTAGATACACATATGCTATCTAAGAGTCAGATAGTAGCATGATCCAGGTATATGGACACATACAGTTTCTGTGTCACCCACCCAGGCTGTTGTCCTTCCACCCATCATTGCTTCATCATTCACCCAGCCATGCATCTCATATTCTTGCCTTCCCAGCTAGTCTTCAATCTCAATAAGTAAGGAATATATAAGAGCTTACCTCTGGCCGCCACCACCACTGTCTCAACTCTTACAGCCGCCGCCTCCTCCCCTGAAGAATCGCCCTCCGCCTCCGTGTCGAGCACCACCACCTCCACACTGGCCCCGCCACCAGATGTTCCACCTACAAAGTACATTTAAGAATGTTAGAATAAAGCACTCAGTAGTCACTAGTATTTGGTCTAGGAATGAAGACATGTGAAAACAATGTAATTTGTGACTGTCTACGATAAAGTTAAAAAAAAATTCCCTTTTTCCAGGGAAGGTTGTCTTGCTGCACTTTTTGGCACAACTGATGAAGGCTGTTTTTTTAACACGCACCATTTTTCTCCACACAGACAGAAGATGGACTTCTAACAACAAGATCAAGTTGAAACCAGGTGAGAGCTCGGCTCGACCACAAGAAATGTCTTCAATTAATCGTCAGCACTAACCACTTTTCCATTATCAGTTAAACGTTTAGTTTTATTATGACTTCATTTTAATAAATGTGTTTACTTTTAATAAAGCTTTTAAACTTAAATACAATCTGTGTTTTTTGGTCCAGACTAGAGTGACTGAGCGAAAGGTTTTGCAATTTTTGCAAGCATGAGTCCAGATAGAACACTTCAAAAGACATTATGGACAATCCCAGAGGACTGCACTAAGTTGATAGAGCTATTGCTGACTAGAATCATGGGAGTTTCGCCAACCGTGCAATCTTAGTTAGCTACACAGACAGACTAATAAGAATAATCTAGTAATACCACAGGGAGTCATAGTAGAGGCAGGATAAGAATTTAGATACAGTCTACAAGAAGAGCAAAGACAATTTTGAAAAAAGTCAAATGAGGAACGCTAGGAAAAATAGGTACTAGTTTAAAATGAAAACTTACTGGGGCCAGCAGAGGAGCCCTCGCCTGCCCGATCCTGGCCCTGTAGAACAGCATCCGCCGCCTGCTGCTCCTGTGTCCTCCTCTCGCCCCTGGGGGGAGCTGACGTACAACATGAAAGAAAGAACAGAAAACATGGATGATTGTTGCTTGTCAATGTCAACCAAATCAAACATTTCAAAAGAACAATAACAAAATATTTCCGCGAAATTATATTGATTATGGTTACTTTTCATTTATTTGCGGACCTGTGACTTCGAAAGTCACGTAACTCACTAAACAAAGTACTGAAACGTTCACCTAGGACTGGCAGTCCGCAGTCCGCAGGCAAGACGCAAAGTGACAGACAAACTCCATTGTGATTTCAGTCAGATCAGTGACAACACTAACAGTTGCCTGCTACATTACCAGTCATTTAAATAGTCAAACTATCAATCCACCGCC